>NC_137775.1:65759383-66339728 GCF_963455305.1 Plecotus auritus
ACTAGGCCCTGGAGGACACCTAGCACACAAAGACACTCTATCAACTCAGGGAAGCAGCCAAAATGTGGAGACAAAGAAACAGGTCACAAATGAAAGAAATAGAGGAAAGCAAATGACTGGATATAAATTTCAAAACCACGGTTATAAGGTTACTCAAGAATCTTCCAGAAACCGCCAATAAATTTAGTGAGACCCTCGAGGATATGGAAAAGGACCAACTAGAAATTAAGCATACACTGACTGAAATAAAGAATAATATACAAAGATCCAACAGCAGACTAGAGGATCCCAAGAATCAAGTCAAAGATTTGAAATACAAAGAAGCAAAAAACACCCAACCAGAAAAGCAAAAAGAAAAAAGAATCCAAAAATATGAAGATAGTGTAAGGAGCCTCTGGGACAACTTCAAGCATACCAACATCTGAATTATGAGGGTGCCAGAAGAAGAGAGAGAGCAAGATATTGAAAACCTATTTGAAGAAATAATGACCGAGAACTTCCCCTACCTGGTGAAAGAAATAGACTTACAAGTCCAGGAAGTGCAGAGAACCCCAAACAAAAGGAATCCAAAGAGGACCACACCAAGACACATCATAATTAAAATGCCAAGAGCAAAAGACAAAGAGAGAATATTAAAAGCAGCAAGAGAAAAATAGTTACCTACAAGGGAGTATCCATACGACTGTCAGCTGATTTCTCAACAGAAACTATGCAGGCCAGATGGGAGTGGCAAGAAATATTCCAAGTGATGAATAGCAAGAACCTAAAACCAAGATTACTCTACCCAGCAAAGCTATCATTTAGAATTGAAGGTCAGATAAAGAGCTTCACAGACAAGAAAAAGCTAAAGGAGTTCATTACCACCAAACCAGTATTATATGAAAGGCTGAAGGGTATTCTTTAAGAAGAGGAAGAAGAAGAAAAAGGTAAAGACAAAAATTATGAACAACAAAGTGACAACAAATACATATCTATCAACAAGTGAATCTAAAAATCAAGTGAATAAAAAGTCTGATCAACAGAATAAACTGGTGAATATAATAGGATCAGGGGCATAGAAAGGGAGTGGACTGACAATTCTCAGGGGAGAGGGGTGTGGGGGTGTGGGAAGAGACTGGACAAAAATCGTACACCTATGGATGAGGACAGTGGGAGGGGGGGGTATGGGCAGAGGGTTGGGTGGGAACCGGGTAGAGGGGAGCTATGGGGGGGGGGAGCTGGGAGAGAAACAACTGTAATAATCTGAACAATAAAGATTTATTAGTAAAAAAAATAAATAAAAATAGAAAGCCCAAAGAACCACTAGCAAAAGCAGCAAAAATTTTGAAGGAATAAATAAAAGCAAGTTGATAACTTATTTTGGGTAAAGTTATAAGCTTAATGAATGAAGAAACAAAGAAGATATCTTACATGTTGTGGATATATGTAAGAAAATAATGATCACTATTATTCACATGTTTTAACCACATAAACAATGAATACTAATAAGCAATTCAGTCCTTTGACCCACAAGGTAAATAAATTGGTCAAGGTAACTCTCCAGAAGTTTAACAAGGAAAGCATTGGTGCTAATTCATTAAGCATTGCTGCCCCTGGTCTGGAAGTGAAAGCATACTTTCCACAATTCTTCATCCTCCCCTGGGGGCCTCCGGAAATTCTTATTCCAGTCGCACCCCAAGAGCTCCACTTCCACCAGTAATCAGTGGGGACATAGCACCCCATCAATAACAATATGACTCCACCAAAAATCTGTTAGAACTAATAAACAAATTCTGAAGGTTGCAGGATATAAAATCAACAAAAATCTGTTGCTATTCCGTACACTAAAACAAACTATAAGAAAGAAAAATTAAGAAAACAATTTTCTTTACAACTTCATCAAAGAATATAAAATACTAAGGAATAAATTTAACCAAGGAGGTGAAAGACCTGTATATCAAAAACTGTAAGACACTAAGAAATTGAAGAAGACACACATTAATGGAAAGATATTTTGTACTCATGGATTGGAAGAATTAATATTGCTAAAATGTCCATTATACCCAAAACAATCTATAGATTTAATGCATTTCCTATCAAAATGCCAATGACACTTTTCATAGAAATATAACGAGCCATCCTAAAATTTGTATGCAACCACAAAAGACCCCAGGTAGCCAAAGCAATCTTAAGAAAAACAAAGCTGGAGGCATCATGCTCCCTGTTTTCAAACTATACTACAAAGCTATATTAATCAAATTTTATGGTATTAACATAAAAATAGAAACATAGATTAATGGAACAGGAGAGCCCAGAAATAAAACCACACATACATAATCAATTAATTTATGACAAAGGAACCAAGACTATACAATTGGGAAAGGATAGTCTCTTCAATAAATAGTGTTAGGAAAACTGGAGAGCCACATGCAAAAGAATGAAACTGGACCACTATCTTACCCCATTCACAAAAATTAAAATGGATTAAAGACTTGAACCTGAAATCAAAAACCTGAAGAAAAAATAGGAAGGGAATCTTGCCATTTGCTACAATATGGATGGACCTCAAGGGTATTATGTTGAGTGAAATAATTCATAGAAAGAGTAATGCCATATGATCTTACTTACACAAGGAATCTAACAAAAATAAAGAAACAAAACCCATAGATATAGAAAACAGATTGGTAGTGTCCGGAGATGGAGTGGGGAAGGAGTGGGTAAAATAGGTTAAGATGGTTAAACGGTACAAAATTCCAGTTATAAGATACATTAAGTCATGGGGATATAATGTATAGCATGCATTGTACATTGAAAGTTGTAAGAAAGCAACACTTAAAAGTTTTCATCACAAGAAAAAATATGTGTGACTTTATTGGTAATGGATGTTAACTAGACTTATTGTGGTGGTTATTTTGCAATATTTACAAATATCAAATCATTATGTTGTACATCTGAAACTACATATGTTATATTTCAATTGTCTCAATTTTTCTGCCAAGTGATAACATTAAAGTGACAATACACACACAAAATAAAGAAAGAAAAGATATGCCAAAGGAGACAGGTACCAGAACATTTGTTAAACTTTTCTTGGCTAGCAAATAAAAACAGAGATAAACTAAATCTATGTGAAGAGGACAATCTAGTATTATAATGGGGTATAGTTATACAGTGAAATACTATACAAATAATAAAAAGAATCAAATAAATCCACATTGGTAAAACAACAATAAAAAGGTGAATCTTTGGACTCATTGTGGGAGACTCCCGCCAGATGAAGCAGTCATACCTTACCTCTAGACAACTGGAAATCATTGTCATTTTTCAGCTAGGCACTGACAGAATAGGAGTCATTTTAAGAAGATTGATCTGGGAACTAACTGTAATCATGATGGATTAAAGATAATTTTAGAAGTAAATTCCATTAAAAAGCTACCGCAACAGCCCAGGCACAAAATAATAAGGGTCTTGAGTTCAAGGGTCATAATTGGAATGGAAAGAGACAGATGCAGTATCACAAATAAAGGCATGGCAAAACTTGGGGACTGAAACGAAAAGGGGCACGTTATAGGATGAATGTTTGTTTTTACCCCCAAAAATTCGTATGTTGAAGCCTTAAACCCCCACTGTGATGGAATTTGGAGATGGAAGTCTTTGGGAGGTAATCAGGATTAGGTGAGGTCATGAAAGTGGGGCCTTATAAAAAAGACACTAGAGAACTTAATCTCTCTCTCCCCCTCCCTCCACCCCTTCACACACAAGAAGTCACATGAGCATGAGATGTCCGCCAGGAGAAGTCTCATAATGAAACCTATGTTACCAGCACCTTGATCTTTGATTTTTCAGCCTTCAGAATTGTGAGAAATAAATTTAAATTTCTGTTGTTTAAGCCACTCTGTTTATACTATTTATTATGACAGCTTGAGCTAAGACTGGTGAGGTCAAAGTAAAATTGATTTTTAATCTGGATCCATGGAAAGATGATAATAATTTTGAGAAACAGCAGGGTAACAGGAGGATCTAGTTTGAGGAGATACCAATCTAAACCCACATAATTAGGTCAACTTTAGCTGTCCCTAGGTCATGCAAATTAAATGGGGGCTATATACCTTGTAGATAATAAAAACAAATTTAATTGAACATAAAATGATAATACATGGGTATGTCTCTCCGTAAGATGAGCACACACTAATTTTACTTTTAAGACAATAGGATTGGCAAAGCTATAAGAATGTAAAAAAAATCATTTGGAACTCTCTGCTGTTGGTTTATGATTGAGTTTGTGCTTCTATTTATTCTCCTCGAATGATGTTGGTAATGAGCTTGTCAAACAATTTTCTGCCAGGATTTGATATATTACATTCAAATTGTTTATATATTTTTATTATTTTATATTATGATGTGCCAGTGGCACATAATAAAAGGAAAACCCATTCAGACCAAGAAGGTTTTTTCATTACCAAACTTTATTCTTTGATTGTTGTTGTTCTCTTTTGCCCACTAGACCCAGCCTCAGCTCCCTCCCCAAGCCTTCACCACACTGTGTCCTTGGGCTATGCATATATGTTATTTGGCTAATATCTTCACTTTCTTTTATCCAGTCCTACCCCACCCTCCCCCGCTCCGACAACTCTCAGTCTGTTCCATGTATCCATGCCTCAGGTTCTATATCGTTTGTCAGTTTATTTTGTTCATTAGATTCCATCAGCCTGGACAACTTGTGTAAAAACTGCATTCCATGCTGGGCCTGAAACATCCCAAAGCTCAATTTTGTAATTAAATTGTGACTAAGATTTAGATGTTGCAACAAAGGTAGTGATCCAAATGTACTCCTTTCAATAAATTCTATTTTATTGCAGGATAAGTCTAAATACTGGAGGGAATGCAGGCCTTCAAATGAATCCCTACGCAATTCTCTCAAATTATTTCCACTGAGGATTAGTTTCTCAACCAAATGGTATGACTTCCATGTGTCTTTACCAATGTAAGAAATAGAGTTTCCTTGCAAGTTTAAGACAGTAAAAATGCCACTGTAGGTGTTGGGCTCCGGCACGGGCACTCTGTGGAGTCTCTGCTTTGGGCTGAGACCAGTACATGAAAGTGTTCCATTACTGCAGGTACAGAGCTCACATATGTTCATGGTGGCACTCCGTTCAGTCACTGGAGGAACTGTCTCAGATGACTCTCGTTGCCGAGTTTTGTCAACTTCTGGATCCGCAGATTGGACTGTGACTTCAGACAACATTGGCTGCTGAGGCTGAATAGGCTCTGGAAGTGCCACCTCAGACGGCTTTGGGGGAGCTGTAGTCTGCTGCAGGGCTGTAGCATCAGCTTCCAAAGTAGGTTCAGGAGTGATGGTTAGATCCAGGTCCAATGGTTGAAATGTGACTTCAGACAATGTTGGCTGCTGAGCCTGAATAGGCTCTGGACGTGGAAGTGCCACCTCAGGGGGCTTTGGAGGAGCTCTAGTCTGCTGCAGGGCTGTGGCATCAGCCTCCGAAATAGGCTGAGCTAAGGTCTCCTGCTGTGATGGAGGCTTGAGCTTGTCTGTGAACTTTGGAGAATAAGCTGAGACCTTGTCAGCTGCAGATGGTTCAATATTTGTAGGGAGCTCTGAAGTTATCAAAACCCCCAGATCCACATCTTTAACATTGATAATAGGCAACACTGGATGCTGAGCTTCACCCGAACCAAGAGGTGAGACTGTCGTCTCATGATGTACTGAAGGTTGTGCTACGACATCCATAGAGGATTTCCGGGGCTGAGCTCGACCCTTCTGCTGGACTGGTGAAGGTTGTACACCTGCCAGACACATTTGAGTGGGGGCTGAGCTCTTCTGCTGGATTGAAGATTGAACACATTCAGGGTAGGGTGGAACTCCTTGGTGGACTAACAACACTTTCAACGGCTCAGAGGACACTGTAGACTGAGCTTGGGCTTCATGTTGGGGTGGAAGCTGAGCTGAAGCATTCTGGGGGTTTGGAGAAGCTTCCCTTGTCTTGGGGGCCTCTGGAGGCAGAGCTGAGGATTCCTGTCGGAATGACGGAAGTTCATCGTCTTCAGATATACATATAGGGTTTTGCTGATCCCAAGACCAGGGCTCGATGGGCCCCGGGGGAATGGAGGTCAACAGAACAGGGTCCAGGGCCGGAGGCTGAGCAGCCTGGACTTGCAGCCACATCAGCTGCCATGTGAACAGGAGCCGTGAGGCCCAGAGGTACAGTCCAGACATGACAGGCACAGGTCCAGGGCACAGTGATCCTCCCAGGCAAGTGAGGTGCTGGCACCATGCGCTGAGTAGAAGCCCAACAATTGGCAGCCGTGTCACAATTGGTAGCTATGCCATGTGTGCACCACTTAGCAACCAAGCACCCCTCCCCCGCCTCAGGTTCCAACCTTTATTTAAGTAAGCTTTATTAATCTTGGGCTAATTAATGACTTCAGAAGAGCGAGCTTAGTAGAATCACCAGGGACCAAGTGGTTCAATATTTGTAGGGGGCTCTGAAGTTATCAAAACCCCCAGATCCACATCTTTAACATTGATAATAGGCAACATTGGATGCTGAGCTTCACCCGAACCGAGAGGTGAGACTTTTGCATCATGATGTACTGAAGGTTGAGCTACAACATCCCTAGAGGATTTCTGGGGCTGAGCTCAACCCCTCAGCTTCCACCCCAACATGAAGTCCAAGCTCAGTCTACAGTGTCCTCTGAGCCATTGAAAGTGTTGTTAGTCCACCAAGGAGTTCCACCCTACCCTGAATGTGTTCAATCTTCAATCCAGCAGAAGAGCTCAGCCCCCACTCACGTGTGTCTGGCAGGTGTACAAGCTTCCCCTGCATAAAAGACAACTACTTCTCCCTGTGTCTCCCCTCCCTCCTCACAGCAAGGCAGGATTTGAGCTGCACATCTGGGTGGCCCAGAGTCCAGCAGCCCAGGGATGGTGAGAAGATGGGGTGTGGAGGAGTGCTGTAGTGCTTTCCAAGGAAGCCACAGGGCCTGTCATCCCAGGAAATTCAAAAGTGCTAATCCAGTTCTGGCAATCTGAACTCTCCTCACAGTTGAAATCTGAGAGACAGTCTTCCTCCTCTTGGCCATACTGCTTCCAGGAAAAGTAGATAACCTATAAAATGAACAATTAGCATTGTGGGGAGGGGGACACACTTTACAGTTCTAAAAAGTTGACATTTTCTCAAAATTATCAGTATCCTTTTCTGATTTTTTTTATCCTCACCCAAGGATATATTTATTGATTTTATTTTTTTTAAATAAATCTTTATTGTTCAGATTATTACAGGTGTTCCTCTTTTTTTTCCCCCCCATAGCTCCCCTCCACCTGATTCCCCACCCCACCCCATGCCCTTAACCCCCCGCCACTGTCTTCATCCATAGGTGTAAGATTTTTGTCCAATCTCTTCCCGCACCCCTCACACCCCTTTCCCCCTGAGAATTGTCAGTCCACTCCCTTTCTATGTCCCTGATTCTATTATATTCACCAGTCCATTCTGTTCTTCAGATTTTTTATTCACTTGATTTTTAGATTCACTTGTTAGTAGGTATGTATTTGATGTCGTTTTGTTATTCATAATTTTTATCTTTAACTTTTTCTTCTTCTTCCTCTTCTTAAAGAATACCCTTCAGCATTTTATGTAATTTTGGTTTGGTGGTGATGAACTCCTTTAGCTTTTTCTTGTCTGTGAAGCTCTTTATCTGACCTTCCACTCTGAATGATAGCTTTGCTGGGTAGAGTAATCTTGGTTGTAGGTTCTTGCTGTTCATTACTTTGAATATTTCTTGCCACTCCCTTCTGGCCTGCATAGTTTCTGCTGAGAAATCAGCTGACAGTTGTATGGGTACTCCCTTGTAGGTAACTAACCGTTTTTCTCTTGCTGCTTTCAAGATTCTCTCTTTGTCTTTTGCCCTTGGCATTTTAATTATGATGTGTCTTGGTGTGGTCCTCTTTGGATTCCTCTTGTATGGGGGTCTGTGAGCTTCCTGAACTTGTAAGTCTATTTCTTTCACCAGGTAGAGGAAAGTTTTCTGTCATTATTTCTTCTAATATGTTTTCAATATTTTGCTCTCTGTCTTCTTCTGGCACCTCCAAAATTCGGATGTTGGTACGCTTAAAGTTGTCCCAGAGGCTCCTTACATTATCTTCATATTTTTGGATTCTTTTTTCTTTTTGTTTTTCTGGTTGGGTGTTTTTTGTTTCCTCATATTTCAAATATTTGGTTTGATTCTTGGGGTACGTTGATCTACAGTTGAGTTTCTGTATATTCTTTATTTCAGACAGTGTATGCTTAATTTCTGACTGGTCCTTTTCCATTTTTTTGGCATTCTCATTAAGATCCTTAAAGGTCTCACTAAGTTCCTCAGCGGTTTTTAGAAGATTCTTGAGTAACCTTATAAATGTGGTTCTGAACTCTATGTCATCCAGTAATTTGCTTTCCTCCATTTCTTTCATTCATGACATGTTTCTTTGTCTCCGCATTTTGCTGCTTCCCTGTGTTGATGGAGTCGCTTTGTGTGGTAGGTGACCTATAGGGGACAGTAGCTCAGCCTCCCCAATCACCTGAGGTGGACGCCTTTGGTACACCCCTTTGTCGGCTGAGTGCAAAGTCTTGGTGTAGTTAAGTCTTGATTGCTGTTGGTACACTGGGAGGAATTGACCTCCAGGCCAATTGGCTGTGAGGACCCGCTGTGTCTATAATGGAAGAACTGCTGCGCTGGAGACACGCTTATGGTGCAGGACTTGTTTCAGTGGGGCTTTGGTGCTCACTGAGTCTGCCTCTTGAATGTGTCACTTATGGATGTGAGGAGTTGAAATCTGGTGTCTCACACTGACCACTAGGTACACTGGCTTCTGGATCTCCAATGGGGTGCAGGTCAGCTACTGTCTGAGGCCACCCAGCAGGAGCTACAGCGAGAATTACAGTTTTCTCCTCTTTGCTTGGGGTTTGGAGGTTTTGGAGCTGTCTGACCTGGGCTGCAAGTTTGCTAGGTTAAGCTGCGATAGGGCAGGTCATTCATATGCTAAAGCCACTGCTTGGAGCTTGGGTGGGTTTGTAGATTGTGCGGGGCGGGGTCTCAGGGTGTGACTAGGCTAAGGCATGGCAAATAGTGATGGCTGCCAGTAAGCCGGCTCTGTGTCTCTGACCGTGTCCCTGCGTCCAGTGCCCCAGCGCAGTAAACAATTATTCCTGCGCGCAGCCCTGCAAGCAATCCACCCTCACTTTCTGACCCCACGGCAGACAGTCCAGCTTCTCCCCGTAGGAGTTTGGGTTCCCCGCATCTCCCCAGAAACTGGAGTTTGGAGTAATTGGGAGCTTGTCTCCCTTCGGTTTGAAAAAAGCAGCACTCCCAGATGCCCGTTGCGAGCCCGATTCGTGTACCTCCGTACCTCAGCTTTTCAGCGCTTGTGCACCCCTGAATGCTGTTTGCTCTTTCCTTCATGTTGTAGAACTTCCACTCAGCCAGCTTTCCCGTGGTTCTGTGTGATAGACGTTTTGTCTTTTAGTTGTAGTTTTGAAATTGTTGTGCAAGGCAGCAGTTTAGGTGTTTACCTATGCCGCCATCTTGGATCCTCCTCCTATTTATTGATTTTAGAGAGAGATGAAGAGGTGGGAGCCGGGAAAGACAGAGAGAAACATAATATGAGTGAGAAACATCAATTGGTTGCCTCCCCTACCCACCCTAACCAGCAACTCCTTGGTGCATGGGACAATGCTCCCACCAACTGAACCACCTGGCCAGGGCTCCATATCTGATTCTGAATTCACCACTCTAATACATTGGGGTTGCCACTGAATCAGGATGACTCCAAAATGTCAGTAGATGGGGTTTGGGAGGATGAGCAATTCATTCTGGGATAGGGGGGTCTCAAACCAAGTGAATAACTCTTTACAGTGGTGTGGGAAAACGTCCCCCTCCCACCTTGGCTCACCACAGCCATTATTCTAGAAATGTAGCAATGCCCCTTTTTTAAGGTCTACCCTGTGAGCACAAATGGAGAAGATATTTAGACTGTTAAAGCCAGAATGTTAAATCATTTTTTAAATACTGTAACTGGCACCTAATTTGCTTCCTTCACAGCCCTTTTTATATTATACTAGAGGCCCGGTGAATGAAATTCATGCACTGGGGGAGGGGGTCCCTCAGCCCAGCCTGCCCCCACTCACAGTATGGAAGCCCTCAGGGGATGTCCTACTGACGACTTTGGCCTGCTCCCCAGGGCGAGTGGGCCTAAGCTACAGTCTGGCCTCCCTCTGTGGGAGGCAACTGGCTGATCAGGGGAAGGCACCACCCCCATCACCCCACTGCTGCTCCCACTGCCAGCCACCGCAGCCACCAAGGTGTTTTCATCAACACAGACTCCAATCCCTTCACCACGAAAAAATGACAACTTTCTTTAGGCATTTTCAAGATGTCTCTTTCATAGGATATGACATTTCTTTCTTTCTTTCTTTCTTTTTATCATCACTTGAGGATATTTTTCCACTGATTTTTAGAAAGCGTGGAAGAGAGAAGGATAGACAGAAAGAAACATCAATGGGAGAGGGACACTTCGATTGGTTGCCTCCTGCATGAGTCTTGACCTGGGCACCGGCCAGGGAGGAGCCTGCAACCTAGGTACATGCCCTTGATCAGAATCAAACCCGGATCCTGCGGTCTGTAGGCTGAGGCTCTATCCACTGAACCAAACCAGATAGGGTAGGATATGACATTTCTTAGCCCCTCCAGCAGTGGACCTTCGTTTTTTCCTCCAGAAGTGAGATGGAAAAACCCTAGATCACCTTCTTGGATTCTTATTACCCAAGTTACCAAGAACACTGTGAATGGCATACAGGGAGCTTAGCCAATGAGCAGTCAGAAAAGGTGTTTCCTCTGCAGCTCACGTGCAGAGGCAGGACTGCTGGCGCGCTGTCTCCCAGAGAGGGCGGGACCCCTGAGTGTTGTGTCTTCGCTCTGGGCCCACCCCCATGTGTTGCGTCTCCACTCTGGGCCCATCTGCGTGTGCAGCTTCCTCCTGAGTAGGTCGTGATTGTTATGGCGTCCTGGCTAATTTGCATATTACCTCTTTATTATATATATATTTTCTTCTATATTTTATTTATTCTATTCTCCTTGCTTATTGTCTAGCACAACCTCCAGCATGTAAACTCCAAGAGAGAGGGGGCTGCATCTTATTCCCAGTGTCTAACACATAATAATGGTTTTCAATGGAACTGATTCCTAGATTGGCCTCATATAGGGATGGATCCCTTGTTATAACCAGGTTTCTGAAATCTTTAGCATCAATACTAAATCCCTTCCTCACATATTTCACAGGAAGACAGATTTTTAAAATCCCAGAATACCAGAGCTTTTGCTTTCTCATCAGAGGTTCCAAATTTCAAAATTCCAGCTAAGTATTCTCAGAAGTCCCACACAAGTTAAATGCAAGAACTATTTTATTTCAACTATGATTTAAATTTTTTAAATTAGCAAAGACTTGATTTCTTTTTTTAAATTAAATTTATTGGGGTGACATTGGTTAATAGGATCATATAAATTTCAGGTATAGATTTCTATGGTACAAGATCTGTGTATTGCACCATGTGCCCACCACTCAAATTCAGATCTTCTTCTGTCACCATATATTAGCCCTGCTTCACCTCCCCATCTCCACCCCCTTCCCTTTACCAGCCACCACACTGCTGTTTGTGTCCATGAGTTTCAGTTTTATATCCCACATATGAGTGAAAGCATATGGTTCTTAGCCTTTTCTGACTGGCTTATTTCATTTAGCATAATATTCTCAAAGTCCATCCATGTTGTTTCAAATGACAGTACTTCATCTTTTTTTATGGCTGAGTAGTATTCCATTGTGCATATGTATCACATCTTTTTCCAGTCCTCTATCACAGGACACTTAGGTTACCTCCATGTGTGGGCCACCATGAATAATGCTGCAGTGAACATAGGGGTGCATATATCTTTGTGAATACATGTTTTTGAGTTTTTTGGGTACATAGGAGAGGGATTGCTGGGTCATATGGTAGCTCTATTCTTAATTTTTTTGAGGAACTTCCATACTGTTTTTCCAGTCTACAGTCTCACCAGCAGTGAATAAGAGTTCCCTTTTTTCCACAACCTCTCCAACACTTGTTATTACTTGTCTTTTTGACAATAGCCATTCTAATAGGTGTGAGATGGCATCTCATTGTAGTTTTGACTTGCATTTCCCTAACTGCTAGTGAGGTTGAACATCTTCTCATATATCTATTGGCTATTTGTATGTCTTCCTGGGAGGGGTATCTACTCAGGTCCTCTGCCCATTTTTAATTGGGTTGTTTGGTGTTGAGTTTTATGAGTTCTTTACATATTTTGGATAGTAAACCTTATCGAAGCTATTGTTTGCAAATATCTTCTCCATCCGGTTGGCTGACTTTTTGTTTTGTTGTCAGTTTTCTTTGCTGTGCAGGATCTTTTTAGTTTGATATAGTTCCATTTATTTATTATTGTCTTACTTCCCTTTTCTTTGGGGTCAAGTTCATAAAATGTTCTCTATGAACAAGATCCATAATTTTATACTTATGTTTTCTTCTATGTAATTTATTGTTTCAGATCTTATATTTAGATCTTTGATCCACTTTTAATTAATTTGTGTACATGGAACAAACTGTAATCTAGCTTCATTCTTTGGCATGTGGCTTTCCAATTTCTCCAGCAACATTTATTGAAGTGGTTTCTTTACTCTATTGTGTATCTCTGGCTCCTTTGTTGAAAATTATCTGCCCTTATACATGTGGTTTTACATCTGGGCTCCACACATAAATTTTGTGGGGACACAAATATTCAGCCTATAACATCTCCCTTTTCTTTTCAGTTGACAAGTTCTGCCATGTCTTTCTTTGTGATAATGCATTCATCTGTCCCTTCCTTTCCAGTTTGATTATAAACATTTGAACTCAGGACCCTTATTATTTCATGCCTGGGCTGTTGCAATAGCTTTCCAGTGGCATTTGCCTTCTCTGATAAGTAGGCTTTTCTGATGTCCTGTATGTTTCTCTGTATTTCACTCTGATAACACCTTGTATTTCTCTTAGCCCCATGGTCGGCAAACTGCGGCTCGCAAGCCACATGCGGCTCTTTGACCCCTTGAGTGTGGCTCTTTCACAAAATACCACGGCCTGGGCGAGTCTATTTTGAAGAAGTGGCATTAGAAGAAGTTAAAGTTTAAAAAATTTGGCTCTCAAAAGAAATTTCAATCGTTGTACTGTTGATATTTGGCTCTGTTGACTAATGAGTTTACTGACCACTGTCTTAGCCCATTTACCACTCTGTATTACAATGTCCTTTATCCTATTCTATCTCACTGGCTACACTCTGAGATTCTTGAGGGCAAGGAAACTGTGTTTCATCTCTATTGTTTGGCGATTGACATGAAACAGGTGCTCTATAAATACTGGGTAAGGAAAGGAAAGGAAAAGAAAGTCACAGGGAAGGGATGGGTAAAGAGAGGTAGGGAGAATAGAAACCATAGTAAGGTTTCTATTCTCCCAAAAGCAGAGCCTGAGACAAGGATTGAGTGAGCGGATCTAGTTTATCTGGGAAGGGTTAAGGATACTCACATTGGGCTGGGAGGTGGTACAGGAAGGAAAGAGAAGGCAGACAATTAAGGATGCATTATTAAGGCAGCAAGCACTGTGGGTGATGAAACAATGTGGGTGAGGGGAAGCTCTTGGAAACGGAGTAAAGCACTTGAATCCAAGCCAAGGGTGGAGGGAGTGGGCATGATTTACACCCTCACCCTTGAGTAATTGTTAGGGGCTGCTCCCAGGAGCACTTTAATTCTCAAGTGTTTTCAGTCTGATGTGCAAAAGTGCTGGATGTTGGAAGTCAGGCTGGCATGGGTGGAAAGGACCCCAGGGGATCTGAGTAAAGATTTGACAACATCTGCTATACTCAGAGACTAAAAAGAAATTTCATCAAGTTCTGTCCAAGAAAAAGAAAGAAGTGTGTTAAAATATGGAAACTTGGTATGCTCTGGTACATCAGTTAACAGATTTTAGGCTTTTATATTAAAAGAGTCTAGTTTACAATGGCAGGAATCAGTCCAAGGCTAATTTAAGGAGATACACCATCATTAAAAACCTGTACCTCAGCTTCACCAATATCAAGCTTCCTTAGAGGCAGTTACCTGACTCAGTCATCCTTAGGGCAATATGTATGTAAAACAAACAAAAGAGAAAGTATTGTTCTGTGGCTCAGGGAGAGGCTTGCAGAGGCTGAGATTACCTCTGATCAGCTGTGATCCTTACCAAGGAACGGATAAGTAAAATGAAAGCAACCTCTAGAGCATCCTCTTTTAAAGAAGGGCTAATCAAGGTGACTGAAAAGAAATCTATCAAAGTATTCTTCTGACACTTATGATGGGAAAATATGTCCTTATAAACTCTTTACACAAGCCACATGAGTATGTTGGTGGTGGTAAGGCTATAAATTTTCTGCCAATTTAAAAGCACTGTTATAAATGTCACATAAATCCAAAAATAATGACATATGCATACAAGTACACTTTTCTCATTTCTGACTGTTTGCAATCATTTCTAAGCTCAGTTAATAAAATCACCTTCAGGTAGAGTGTAACGCATGATTCATTAAGCATTCGGGAAATGCTTTTATGAACAAAGCACAGAGCTAAACAACATGTGCCACTCAAAGAAGAAAACAGACTTTGCTCTCAGGACCTATATGACTTAACTAGAGGCCCAGCGCATGAAATTCATGCATGGGGGGGCAGGCAGAGCGCCTCAGCCCAGCCTGCACCTCTTGCAATCCGGGATCCCTCAGAGGATGTCCGACTGCCAGTTTAGGCCCAATCCTGCAGGGGATTGGAATCGGGCCTAAACTGGCAATTGGACAAACCTCTCACAATCTGGGACCGCTGGCTCCTAATCGCTCGCCTGCCTGCCTGCCTCATCGCCCCTAACCACTCTGCCTGCCTGCCCCTTTGCCCCTGACCACTCTGCCTGCCTGTCTGATCACCCCTAACCACTCACCTGCCTCCCTGATTGCCCCTATCCACTCGCCTGCCTGCCTGATCACCCCTGACTGCCTCTGCCTTGGCCCCCACCACGGCGGCTTTGTCTGGAAGGACATCTGAATGACGTCCGGAAGGTCATTCGGCTGTCCAGTCTAATTAGCATATTACACTTTTATTATTATATATAAAGGGGGCATGATGGATGTGGGAAAAAATAAGATTGCTAAATGTCATCACACACACACAGAAAAAGCTATGGAAAGTCGGAGAGGGAAAAGTTTGTTTCATGATCATGGGTCAGCTGGCATTTGAACAAAGTCTGAAAGCACTTGCAGGATTTGGATCTGTGGAGGGACCATGGTATTCCAGGGGTGCAAAACAACACAAATACATGGTGGCAAAATAACAGGTGATTTACAGCTATGAATATAGAGTTCAATTTGGCTGGAGTGTGGAATATATAGAGGAAAGAAAACTGGAGTCAAAAACAGGATTGTAATAGGTAGTGAAATTATAGAGCTACACTATTATAGCCGCCACTAGCCATATGTTGCATTGAGCCCTTGAAATGTAGATTAAAATGTATTTTAAGTAATTAGAAAAATTATGCAAAATAATTCCTATATGATGACATGTTAAAATAATATTGTAATATATTGAGTTAAAAATATATTGCTTTATTTTTACTTTTTAATATGACTATAATAAAATTTTAAATTACATCCATGGTGCAAATTGTATTCTATTGGGAAATGCTGTTCTGTAATAATAGCTGGAAGTTTGTGCTTTGTTCTGTAAGAAATTGAGGCCTTAGGACAGAGTGAATGTCTGGGTGACATAATTAGGTATCTACTTCAAGATGATTAGTCTTGGCTTAAAAGGGAGGGACCACAGCAGAAAGAAGAAGAAAGAAAAGCATACAAGTTGTAATAAAGCAACTTGGCAGTTGGGTGTGCAGAAATGGAGATGCGTGTACGTGATAATGGGAAGGTAGAACTGGCAGTGGATCAGAAGTTATGTGTAGAAAAGGGTAGAAGTCAAGTACAGTGCCAAGTTACTGAGAGACGTAATTGGAATAAGTGTGATGATGTTAACAGAAACAGTCAGAAGGAATCAGCTAAAAGGAAAAAAAGATGAGCTCAGCTTGGGACATAATGAGTTTTAGGTCGATGGGACATTCAGGTGGAGTAGCCAAGCAGTTAGAAATGTGTGAGAACAGATGCTCCTACAACCTGGGAGAATTTCAAAGGACATACAGAGAAGAAGAAAAAACTAAAAATTTTCTTAAATAGCAATTTGTATTCAAGAAATGGAGCCTTCTTATTCCTCTTAGATCATGTATAGAGGTCACCCCTCCATGTGCTATCAAAAATACTATATATCACCTGGTAATGGTGTTTTTAAAAGGATGTTTAAACTATAGAAAAGCATAAAAAAGGGAAAACCCCTGCATTTAGCTATTATTTATTGAGTGCCCCTAAGGGTCAGGTGCTGCGTAGCGTGCTGGAGAGGTGCACATGAATGAGGCATCCGTCTGTTCTGAGAGCTTCTCAGACTCAGTGTTTTCTTCAGTGAAGTGAAAATGTTAAGGAGTGATGAAGCTGATATGAAAGCTTGTCAAACCTCTAAGCTATAAAGATTATAGCCTCTAATAGGAACCAAACCTGAGGCAAAATGGGGCAGTTTCAAGTATTGTTTTCTTTCTATTTTGTGACTGGTTTCAGTATGATACCATACTAGCCTTAACACTTTGCAGCTTTGTATATCATTAAGCTTCTGTTGTTTTAAATGTTAATATTCAGGAGTAATTTCTTTCCAGTGAAGACAGAGTTTGTTCTGTGCTCTATGTGAAGTCACATCTCTAATTTAAAAATATCATTTCCATGATCAAAGATACTTACGGGAGCCTCCTTGCAGCTGAGAAGACTACTCCTTGCAAACTAAAAAACAAAACAAAACAAAAAAAAAACACCTATCCATTTGCTAGTGAGACAAATGAAAACACCACATCAAATTCTCAAAGCATTAACTGGAATCATATCATGGTCCAGATGCAATTGCATGGGCTAGTCCGTGCACTCCATACAATGAGCATCTTAATAGATTTGGGGGCAGGGAAAATAAGGACACTGAAACCCTGAAGAATCATTATCTTCTCATGAAAGTCTGACCCCTGAGTGAAAGGAATAGAGAACAGAAACATTTTTCAGAGAGATGTCAGAAAGTAGCCACAGTTTAAGAAACCAGATGGCTATAAACAGACACTGTAATCATGTCTGGCAGTGTCTGAGTACTGCACAATGCTAGGGTTAGCTCTGTCATTTCCACTGACTGAGGGTGAGCCCACAGGTTTGCAGATCTGTAATGGTGGTTCTGGCAAAACACAATGCAAAGTCCCTTATGGGGAATAAAGGACACAAATCTTAAAAAGCCCAAGTATGATGATTTCTTACCACTGACAAATTATAGTTACTTTAACTCACTTCTCTTCCAAAAATAGAATAGAAAAGATAGATTCAGGTCCAAGATCCTACTTTGTCAGAATCCTGATAATAAATGCTAGGATGTAGTCATATCATTGGGGAAGAGAGCTGATGGTAAGTCTTCAAGCTTGTAATTAACCCTAAAATAAGAAAATATGATTGAATGATCATTCTAATAATGGAAGAATAAATGATGATACAGTGACAGATCAGACAAAGGAGTTCTTTCTCAGAGAAAAAACATTACTGCAATTTCCATTTTAATTTGAGCTGAACTATTATTTGGTAAAATTCTATAGATCCTTAAAGAATATTAATTCAAATCTTCTAGGCTGTCAGTGAAATACATTATAACTTTATTTTTCTTTTCCTCTCCATTACTTCAGAAGTCTTGACGGTAGAATGAAAATGTAGCCCCTATTACAGAAAATGGCATTTTATGTGACCCTTATAATGATTATGGAAAAATCAAAGCATTGATCTTATCCCCATTCCACATTTAAATGATGGCATGGTCAATGCTTCTTTTCCACTTTAACATTTGCTTAAGTTTAATCACTGTACAATTAGAAAGCCATCTCATAACATTAAATGCAAGACATTAATTTAAAAAGAAATAAAATATCTATATTTTATGTTCTCTAAATACCAGCTAGGATTAAGTCACCCTGGAATGAAGAGAATTTAAAAAAATTTTATATTAACATATCCGTTTTTTTTTGTTGTTTTTTTTTTTTTTGGAGGGCGAGAACTAACCTTTACTGATCTCTTACGAAATGCCAAGCACTGGGTGAAGTGCTATATACAATTATGTCATTTAATTCTCACTCTACCTATGAGATACTGAAACAGGAATGTGAGGATTGACATTAGTAGAAATGGGGAAACTTAAGCAAAGTCTACCCCATGCAGTCCCCTACCTTCCCACCCACTAACACACACACACACACACACACACACACACACACACACACACACACACACACGGAGCTGGCTGTTCCTCTACCTTATGAGATTTGCTTGAAGGCTGTTACAGCATAAACTATTTCCCTGACATCCCTGCATAAGAGAAAGCACAAGTTTAAGGAGCAACAGTAGGCATGTATTGTGGAGACTCTTAAAGAGAGGAAAGTACACTCTAGATAGCATGTGCTGCTCCTATATTTTTTGAACTCGAGTAAAAATCATTTTAGGATTTTTCTTTGCTAGAGCTAATCATTCTCTCTATCAAAAATAAGCAGAGAATGGTAAGGATGTAGCAGAACTGTTTTACAAAGATAGCCGTGTGAAGCAAATGCTATAGTTAACTGCAATGTCAGTGGAGGCAAGGAGGAGCCTCGAATCTGAAAATGTTGGTTACAAGTAACCAACCGAATCAGAAATGTTGTTTACAAGCCACAGAAATCAAGCTGAACTAGTTTAAGCAAAAAGGGGAGTGGGTAAATGCTAAAGACTCTTATGACATATAAGAACAAGTTGAACATACTGAACTTGGAAAGATCAGAATAAGAAAAGCTCTGATTCCTGGAGTTCCTTAAAATATCGGCAAGTGATGGACAATAAGTACATGAAAAGTCACTCAATATCATTCATGAGCGAAATGGAAAACAGAAACACAAAGAGGACGCCACTTCACACCCATTAGGATGATGGCTATCCTAGATAATAAAAGGATAATACGCAAATTGACCAAACGGCCAAACGACCGGTCACTATGACACACACTGAACACCAGAGGGCTGATGCTCATTGAGGAGCTGCCCCCAGTGGTCAGTGCACTCCCACAGGGGAAGCACCGCTCAGCCCGAAGCCAGGCTCATGGCTGGCGAAAGCAGCGGTGGTGACGGGAGCCTCTCCCGCCTCCGCGGCAGCGCTAAGGATATCGATCTGACAGGGAGTGGGCTTAAGCTGTCAGTCGGACATCCCTGAGAGCTCCTGGACTGTGAGAGGGTGCGGGCCGGGCTGAGGCACCCTTCCCCCGCCCCTACGAGTGCATGAATTTCGTGCACTGGGCCTCTAGTTATTTAATAAAAGGAAAGAATGAGTGCTACCGAGTAAGTACAGGAGAAATGGGTACGTGTGCAGTGCTGGTGGAAACATAAAATGGTACAACTATAGAAAACAATATGTCGCCGAAACCGGTTTGGCTCAGTGGATAGAGCGTCGGCCTGCGGACTCAAGGGTCCCGGGTTCGATTCCAGTCAAGGGCATGTACTGTGGTTGTGGGCACATCCCCAGTGGGGGGTGTGCAGGAGGCAGCTGATCGATGTTTCTCTCTCATCGATGTTTCTAGCTCTCTATCCCTCTCCCTTCCTCTCTGTAAAATATCAATAAAATATATTTAAAAAAAAAAAAAGAAAACAATATGTCAACTATCAAAATCACCATAGGATCTAGTACTTTCACCTCAGGATATATGGTGTTATGGGACCTTGAGTTAATTAGGACTCCTGACAGCCCTATGAATGAGTGATGTCCATGACACCCTGTCCTCAACAGCCCTGCTCAGCTCCTATACTAGACTCAGGTCTATAGCTTTCTTCATGGAGTCATTCCGTCTCATATTTGGTCTTTCTCTTTTCCTGCTGCCTCCCATTTTTCCCAGAATTAATGACTGTCCCAAAGAGCCCTGCTTTCTTATGAGGTACCCAAAGAAGGACAGCTTCAGTTTTGTCTCCAGCCATGTTTCAGACTTAATTTGCTCTACAACCCACTTGTTTGCCCTTCTGGATAGAGACCCAAAAGAACTGAAAGCACAGATACATGTTCATAGCAGTATTATTCACAATAACCAAAAGGTGGAGGCAACCTGCCTTTTGGATGGTGGATAAACAAAATATGGTTTATACATGTAATGAAATATTGAAAGGAAATTTTGACAAATGCTATAATATTTGTGGACAAAAAAAGGGGCCACATACTAAACCTGACAAATTCAGGGGAGGCCTGCATGGCAAGCCCTACTAACGCAGAGACAGAAAGTAACCACATAGTATGGTCTGAACATAAAATATTCCTTACTGCCCTATCTGGTTTGGCTCAGTGGATAGAGCATTGGCCTGCATACTGAAGGGTCTAAGGTTCAATTCCCAGTCATGGCACATGCCTGGGTTGCAGGCGATCCCCAGTAGGGAGTGTGCAGGAGGCAGCCAATCAGTGATTCTCTCTCGTCATTGATGTTTCTATTTCTCTCTCCCTCTCCCTTCCTCTCTGAAATCAATATTCCTTACTAAAAGTAGGTCATGGTGGTTAGTCACATCATAGGCTTATAGCTTCCTTGACAAAGGTCAGTCTTTACCTTAAGTAAGCCTGTCTATTGTCTTTTTGCATCTAAGATAACATACCCCTTGGAATATCAGAATAACCACCTTTTTCTGGATGCTCAGAGTACAACTTTGCACCAGAGGACTAGACCACAGAACCTCTCATTGTTACCTTGCTCCCCGAATACAATCTCTGTGTGTTGGAAATGTTAACTATCCTATACCACCAATGTAAAAGAAGTACCTGTCCTTCCATTTTACTCTTTATCAAATCTCAGAGATTTTCCTGATTTACTTTCTCCTGCCTCCCTAATCTACCATCAAGAAATTTCATGTAACCCCATGTTTATGTCTCCTCTTTGGATTCTAATGTATAAAATAAGCTGCAAAACTGCCAGCATCTTCTCAATCCGTTGAGATTTTGCTTCCCAGCAACTATTGTTAGTTTGCCTCAAATAACTCATAAAAATTCTCTACCAATTTGATGTTTTTTATATCGATCGACACATGGATGAACCTTCAAGACATTAGGGGAGGCAGAGTTTGCCACCCCAAAATATGCCTTTTGAAGATACTACATATTTTAAGCTGATTCTTTTTAAGAAACAAAAGACTCAGGAAAAATATTTGACCTTCCCCCTACCTGTCAAAAATAATTTAGTTAGAGGATCTGCTCCAGGAAAGGAGCTATCACCATAGTTAACTATAATTTAACATGAGCTAGTGTGTCATTGGGAGGAACCTAGCAGTGTCTGTTTGATCAAAATCATCTCCGTGTTCCATTGTTAAGATGGCCCAGCCAACAGTTATTTACCAAACATTTGCTTTTCCATCTCCTTGCTAATTGCCTTCCTGCCCTTTGAAGTCTCAAACCACACAACCCAACTTCTTAGCTCAAGATGGTATATAAACCTTAGCTGCCCAATCCATCCTCGGATCTCATATTCTTATGAAACCCCCATCTGTACATATGTAATAAATTTGGTTAATGTCTCTTATTAATCTGACTCATGTTAATTTGATCATTAGCCCAGCCAGAAGAACTTACAAGGATAAAAGGGCAGTTTATTTTTCCACCCCTACAACATTATGCTAAGTGAAGTAAGCTAGTAACAGAAGGTTAAATATTATGACTCCACTTATATGAAGTACCTAGAGGAGTCAAATTCACAGAAACAGAAAGTAATCTGGTGGTTTTCAGGGCCTAGGGGGAGGGAGAGTGGGAGTTATTATTAATGGCTACAGAGTTTCAGTTTGGGGAGATGAAAAAGTTCTGGAGATGGATGGTGGTAATGGTTGCACAACAGGTGAATGCACCTAATGCCAATAACTTTACACCAAAAAAATGCTTAAAGTGGTAAAATTTCTGTTATATACAAAAGAGAGAGAGAGAGAAAGGATGAGAACAGAGAATAGGTCACTGGATTTAATCATTAAGTGATTACCATTTATTGAAAGCGGGATTTCAGCAAAGATGAAAGCCAGGGTACGAAGGTGTAGGGATCCCACAAGAGATAAGTCGGCAAGGGAAGCTGTGGACAAGTGTGTTCATAGAGGGCAGGTATAGGGATCTGGGCACAGAATGGCAAAAGTAGCCAGATGAGAGAATAAACTTAAAAATGAAAGGGAAGAAATACAGAAATAAAAGGTGAAGCTTCTGCTTTCAGATTAACAAAAAGAACAATGCAGTTAATGTCTAACAATTAATGTTTTGTATTTGGCAAATAGTAAGTATATAACCTGTTAAAGAGCAGCTATACAGGTATTGTTTTACAGAGCATTCCATCCTGACCTTCTGTCTCAGAGGAAAAACACTTTATTGGATTAGGCAAGTCAATTAGGGACCACTGGGCCATAGCTTTGTCATGGTTTCTGTGGTTTTTGTCTCTAGAGATAATTGTCAGTTTGACTAAGAGTAAGTGCAACTACAAAGAGAAAAAGATATGTAAAGCACTATCCTCTAAAATTCGAAGGTAAATAAACTGAGACAAAGCAGAGAATAAAAAAGAAACAAACATTCAGGTATTTATATTTCGGCAGTCTGTACACCTTTCTGGGAAAGTAAAATTGAAAGAAAATGTAATTATTGTATCACTGCATAAAAATCTTTCTATAAAAATGGTTTTTAAAAAGAGTAAAATGTTTAATTGTAATAAAACTGAAGAATTATTTCCCTTACATACAGAAAATGAGTTAAAATTAAAATTAATTAAAATTAAATTTTAAAAGAGATTCAATTCCAAGGTAAAAAAAAAAAAAAGGCTAACCAGATAGCTTTACCAAGGCTGACATTAAGAGTACAATATATAGTTTATCAATAGAGAGAGCGTATCGTGCTACCTCTCAATATGATTTACTATTCCAGAGGTGGTACAGTGTAGGGGTTAAGCACTAAAACCTTAGAGCCATACTCTCTGGGTTTGGAGTCTATCTCTGACACTACATGTCATTTAATCTCCAGGTGCCTCAATGTCTTAATTTGGAAAATAAGGATGATGATGGGGGGTGGAGGGGAATTAACCTACCTTGCAAGATTGTTGTGAGGATTAAACAAGTTAACATATACTGTATTTATAATGGTGCCCGACACAGGAAACAGTGATTATAAGAGTGTTATCATTGTATTTTCAAGTCACTGCAGGTTCTGAAATCTGCAAGTAATGTTAGCAGGTAGGAGATGAATGGCACCTGATTTACTAGTATTACCTCCTGCTGATGCTTACCTTTCATGTGTCACACTGAGTTATTTGGAAGCATGCATATCTTTGTTCTACCACGGAGGAGGATCACACCAGCTCAGCACCCTCCTCTCCCTGCCCTGTCAGGCCGCTTCATTTGGTAGGTTCAGGTGGGCTCTCTCTCTCTCTCTCTCTCTCTCTCATCTCTATTTCTATCTCTCGTTTCTGGTAGCAGTCAGCAGCTTCTTTAAATATTATTCAGTCACACATGAATGAATACATAAATATATCAGAATGACATAGCAATGCAAGTAAACCCAGAGAAATTAAGTAACTGCATATGGCAAATAAAGTTGTCACTGCCACTTATGTTAAAAAGAAAAGAAGGAAAATTGAAGGAGGGATTCTTATAAAAATTACATTATGTAGTACTAAAATCTGTTTTTAATGTACAGTATGTTTAAAATGTTAATATTCTGTTAATGCTTCATCTATGAGGCACTGACCACTCATATTTTGAGGGTTTTTAAAACTATTTTTATTATTATTTTGGTCAATGTTTTTATCTATCCTAAATATCAATGTCCCTATAACTTCTAAGCAAAAATCACCAGAACATAAAATGAAAATAATTCAACACTACATTGGAGAACAACCTTGTTTGGAAACAAGCATAAAAAATAAGTGAGGTGGTAGGTAGAAAGAACCACACAATAAAACTCAGTGTGGTTCTGTGCATTGCTGTATGCCCCCTTGCCTAAAACAGTACTTGGCACACAGCAGGCATTTAATAAATAGTTGTCTGAGTTCGAATGAATGAAAGAATTGTTAACTTTATCAAGCATAAGTTTCTAGATTTTGTAAGGGGTCAACAATCTGAGAAGTGGTTGGAGAAGGAACAACCTACTTATGGATGTTTAGAAACATGGTGAGTAGGGGTGTTGGTTTGTCAAAATGAGTTTGGGTGCTATAGATTGACAGTTAGTAGGTGGGGGGCCCAGTTATGTTAAACTCTGCAATATGGAGACAATGTAGAAGTAATTACAGGCCAATTTAACACAATAAAGAATTTTTCCACTCAAAAAAATTAAACAGCAGTCCATCAAGAATTACTGAAAGCAGAATTGGTGTGAAAAGGATAAAAGAAACAAAGACAAGCAAATTAGAAATGTAGGGGGCAGGACTTGGGTACCTTGTACCTTTTATACTTCTCAGGAGGTCTTTGCTGTGAGTGGGAGGGAACTGTTTAGAAAACTGAGCTGGTCTGAAAATATCTAAATCAGAGCTTCTGGTATATATGTACATGCAACAGAAGTGACACTAAGCATCTACTTTTTTATATTATTTATACTAAAAGAAAAATGAAATAACTATAAAGTAGGGTGCAAAGTTACTCTACCATAAGAGATTCAAAGAAATCCCATATTTGTGGAAAGCATCAAGAGCATGTTCCCAGAGCTCCATATACCCACCCTCACATCATCAGTGGGTGGTACTTTGGTGGAAACACTAGCTCAGGCCCTGAGCAGTGAATAGTTCATCAGAGAACAGCGGTACTAAGTATGGAACGCTGCGGGGGTAGCACCAGGATAGGACGAAGCAGAAGAAAAACATCTAAAGAAAGGTACAGATGTTCAGATGAGTCCACCAAAAACAAGCTTCAGAGTACAAAATACACAAAGTACACAGGTGAAAACATTAAAGCCCAGTTTATTCACTTAATAAATATTTACTGAATACTTCTCTGCATCAGGCATTGTGGTAGGCCTTAGGGATAGAGATGAACAGGAGACATGGCCTGGTCCTCATGAAGATTATAGTCTATCATGAGAGGCAGTCATTAAACAAATCAGTAATAATTGAAACTCAGAGAGCCTGTAGGTTTAGGATAGCAATGGGATCTATTTTAGGTTGAGGATGAAGAAGGACTTCACTTAACAAGCGATATTTTTCAGGTTCTTGAACAATGACAACAATGACTAGGAATTAGATAATCCATATTCAGGGAGATAGCTCAGCCTGTACCCAGGCCCAAGGCAACAGAGTCTAGAACATTCCTAGGGCTATAACAAAGGATGTGTTGCTATAGTCTTGGTGAGCTGGGAGGAGACACATGAGATAAGATTGAGGACGGGCGGGGAACAGACTCCTTCAGTCTCCTACAGGAATTTGGTTTCACTCTAATCAAACTGGGAAACCACTGGAGGGCTTTAATCAGGCATGGGCCAATTTCGGTCTTAATAAGATCACTGTGATTACAGTGTGGAGAATTAAAGAGGGGGCCAGAAAAGGGGCAGGGAAGCTATGAGGGAAACTATTTCAATGGTTCAGGTGAGAAATGATGGTGGCATCATTGGGAGTAACAGCCATAGAAATACGACATATGGATGGATTTGAAGCACAGAGTCAAAGAAACGGTAATGGCCCAGCTGGTGTGGCTCAGTGGATGAGCATCGACCCATGAACTAGTATGTCACGGTTGGAATCCTGGTGAGGGCAGATGTCTGGGTTTCAGGCTCCATCCCCAGTAGAGGGCGTGCAGGAGGCAACTGATCAATGATTCTCCCTCATCATTGATGTTTCTCTCTCTCTCTCCCTCTCCCTTTCTCTCTGAAATCAATAAAAACATTTAAAAAAAGAAATAGCAATGGATGCAGGGAGTGAGGAAGAAGTGAGTGGTGAGGATGAATCACTCAAATGAGCAACTACAATGGTGAGAAAGGCTGCCGTGTTCTAAAGTGGCAGATCAGAGGATGAAGAATTTCAGCAAAAGATGTTCAAGGACTCCGTTTTGGACTTGTTTCTATCAGTGACTGAGAGCAATCCGAATGGAGGTATTTGATGTTTGAATCTCCAACTTAGATCAGGGTGTGCATTTGGGAATCCCAGGCACACAAATGGGAGTATAGAAAGACATGGCACTGGATGAGATCACCGGCGAAGCATGGTTGTCTCAGTCCATTGAGAACACACTATTAAATGAATTCTCTGATGTCAAGTAAGTATGACCTCGTGGGAAAATCATTTTTCTATTATATTTCATTTGCTAGCTTTTTTTTTTCTGGTCTTTATTCTAATACACCAAGTGCACAATAAAACAAAATAGAGCTTGGTGTTCTGGTTCTATGTACTTCACATTCAGATGAATGATTCTAACCAAGGATGTAGCAATCATTGTTGTTTTTATTCATATGCTTCCTGCATTATTCATGAGTTCAGTAAAAGGGTCACTAACCTGTTTATCAGAAGTTCACTGTGGATCTGTAGCACACAGTGCTTTAGCATGGGAAGCATTTGCAGCCTATTTGCACATGTCGGTTCCATGATTCAAATACTGCTGGCCCCATCATCACCTACAAAGTGCAATCTCAACCCTAGGCTGCAGAGCCTTGCAGCCCTCTCTTGTCAAACCCTCATAACATGGCATTTTAGCAGGAAGCACACTGCCTCCCACTGCCTGCCTTTGCCCAGGCTTTCCCGATGCTAGCTCACCCTTCCCTCTCACTTCCCCTTTCAGAACATCCACCTTCAGAATACTCCGCTGCATCTCCTGAAAGTCTCCATGATCCCTAATTAGGTCACTACCTCTTCTTTGCTTGCTTGTCAGTCTTCCTGCAAACTCCTTAAAATCAGAGCCTGAGTCTAATTAACCTGAGTCTGTAACTCCTGGCATAAAGAGCAATCTGTTCAATTGAATTAAATTGACCAATAATAATGCAGTTTAATATGGCAGAGGGGTTATTTTGTTAAGTATAGAAAAATGACCACATACTTCCAGAATCATGCAAAAAATAAGTAAATAAATAAACTACCGTGTGCAGCTACTTTGTAAATTTTAGACACTGGTCATTTTTTTTTAAAGGTGCTATTTGACTTAGAAAAGACAAATTATCAACTATCCAGGGATAAATCCAATCTGTAGTTCCAATGACACAGTGAGACCTAAATAATCTCTAGCCTTTTGAAACTGCTACTCATGGTACCATTTAAAGAAAGCAGAAGATGGGCCAAAAATCCCCAGGAAGCTTTTAAAGTGCTCAGTGCCTCAATCTGGAATCCAGTACAGAACAAAATGGAAATGCTTTTTCTGTTAAAATTGTGCATTGCAAAATCATTTGAACCCCACTGACTCAAAACACAACAAAAATTAAAAAAAAAATAATTAAAAAGCAATCTCACTGTAAAAAATTTAATTGCCCAAAGCAAAAGATACTTTGTCACAATATTCATCTTCACTTTGTTAACCTCATATAACAACATTCAGGTTTAACAATGTTTTCCAAGAAAATGAGAGCTCAACAAGAAAGGAAATGTCCTTGGAGTCAGCCCTGGACTGGTGGTTGGGCCTTCAAGGAGTCCCTCAACTTCTTGGCTACTCAGTTCTCTCATCTGTTTAATGGAGCTAATAAATTTCTGCCTTGAGGCATCATTGCATGAATTCAATGAGAAAACATTCAGTTCACATTCAACAGATGGTTGTAGAATATGAATTATCAGTCTTATCACTGTGGGTTAGGGTTAAGGTCATGGACTGTGGAGGTCAGACGACTTGCTGTTGTGACCATGGAAATATGATTTACCTTCTCCCGGCCTCAGCCAGCTACATAATTTGTGGAGTCAAGTGTAAAATGAAAACACAGTGCTCCTTGTTCAAAAATTATTAAGAATTTCAAGACAGTGACAATATAGCATTAAACCACATGCAGCGCTCCTCTGAGGCCCTATGCAACTGCACATGTTACAGGCCCATCAAGCCCGGCCTGGCCTCAGCTTCCTAACCTGAGGACAACCCTATCTACCTCATGGGATTGGTATGGAAATTAAATGAGGCAATACGTGTAAAACAACCAGAATAGTGCCTGGCACATAGTAAATACTCTGTAAGAGTGAGCTACATACAGGTATATAACAAGATGGGACTCTAGAGTCATTTTTGTGTTAGAAAAAGTCAAGTCTTGGCACTCAAACTCATAGGGGGAAGGACACATATTAAGAATAGAGCCACAGTTGTTTAGTAATTATTCACCTTACAAACTGTAAAAAAGAGGTTTTCTTACAGACCCAGGGAAACTGGAGGATACGTTGCAAGAAGAAACACAGGGCTATAAAAAGAAATACATTTTAAAAGCAGACCAAGGACAGGATACGCTTTTATGTGGGTGCTGTGCCTGGACCCTGACTTCCCCCCTCCGCCCCCGGCCCCGGAGTTTGCCTCAGGAATGCTGACCCTTCTCCAGTCCCAGAAATGGGCTGAGCTGTTTGTAACAGCATAGAAGATCAGCCACTTTGGACTTCCGAGCTCCTGAAGGCTGGACTGCAGGACTGCAGGACTGCATACCGACCCTCCCCTTTTCCCTGTCACACTCACAGCTTGCCACTGCATGTAGTTTTCGTCCCCCTCACTCAGCCAACTGGCCAGGGGAGACAGAGCAGAATTTCCAAGGTGACCCACTGCTCTCCCATACTGCCGGCATTATTGGAATAAATGCCCGCTCACACATGATTCAATCCTGTCCTTCATTTAGCTAAAGTACCCATGTGTCCAGTATCAGAACCTTGCTCCAGCTGCCCATCTGCATCTCCCTCAGGTGTACTTGTTAAAAATAAAACTTTACCACTTAATTGGTGGCAAATATTAATTTTATAACATAAGTATAATAAAAAAGAATACAAGGAAAGGCCCTATATTTTGCATCTTTTTCTCTTTACCCTCCTTCCATTGAAATCTTCTAGTACAACTCAACACCTATCCCTTTCCAGGTCACTCCCTCTTTGGAAAACTCAAGGGAAGTTTAAGGTATAAAGGTAGGATCTATGTATCAGCTTCTTCAGGAACTTGTGGAGAGGACAGAGTGCCTAAAATTCATGAGACGAAACTCTTCCTGGAAAGAGGTTAAAAAAAAAAAGACCTTCAGGAAAAGAGTAATGGAAAGCAACCCAAGCCCAACTAAATGGAACCTTGCCATCTCTGTCAAACTTGGAGAGAAATGAAAGAAGAAAAGCCTGCAACATTGAGCTATGGCCTCTGAGGCCATTTTTGTGTCAACTCTGCCCTCTTTACTTTGTGGAGGAGCAAGTACTCAAACCCAGAATACAAATATTAGAATTCATCCTGTCCAAGTTGATTTTTCAAATATATCTTCCATGTGGGTATAATTACACTTAACTACATGGCAAAGATGTTAAGATTAAGACAGAACAACCAGTTTACTAACATAAGAAGATGACTAGAGTCTTATCATTGAAAGTTCCTAATTTCTTTAGAGGCAGAAAATAATTTCAAATATTCTGTCAATGGATCTTGAAAAAGTAACAGAATTTCTTACTGATTTTAAATGAGAAATAGTATAGACATTTCCCCTTTCCCAGCTATTTTCTTTATACCCTATAAAGGGGAAATAATGACCCAAGAATGGTAGCAATCATTATCACAGAAATAGTGATTTTCTTCCAAGGAGTTTAAAGCACTTGTTTAATAACATTTTATAATAAAAGAAGGCAAATGGACTATTGATCTACTCACATTACTATCATTATTTGGATTAAATAATGAAATAGCATCTGTAGTGAATTTTAAAATAGCTGAGAAAATCAAACATCAAAGAAATATTAAAAGCATAGGCATTTCTCTCATCTTGACCTCTGAACCTCATTTTCTCTATAAAAATACCTGGGTGTTTGAGTTCTGATAGCTCATAATGTAAATTATACCGGGGTGAGCTTACAACAATATAGCAATTTAGAAAATGAGTGGTCAAATAGGAAATGTTACATTAACCTACCCATCTGGTTGCTCAATGTTCATGACTCACAACTGGAGCGGTTTTTACAGTATTGGCATTTGAGACAAGTCTCATAGCAGTAACTCCAAGCAAATTAGAATCTTTGGGAATAAACACTAGATAGTAGAGCAATACTTATTGTTAAGTCAGTTCTTATTAATCCATCACTATACATGTTGGAGTTATTTTAGTGTATACATAGCAATGATGTCATCTGTCTGAGGCTCCATTAGCACATTATCATTAATCCTTGTCAACTAATGAGTATTCAATTCTCAAATGTAAAACGTTAGTACAATTATTTGACAAAGAGACATAATCTTGCTGTCAGTATAACTGAGCATATTAAAAGACATGACTCACTTTATAGAATCAGAGTTACATACAATTTCTGTTCCCACCATTTACTATCTGAATGAACATGGACAAGTTACTTTAACTTTTTAAACTCTCAGTCTTCTAGACCATAAAATTATCATAAAAACAGTACCTAGTTGATAGGGTTGCTGCAAAAAGTCAAGGAATAATCTATAAAAAGTGCTTAATATATAGGTATAAGCTGTCATAACTCTCATTATTTATACATTAAAATGCATTTAATGGTATATTATAAAGAACATACTGTCTAATTAAACTTGGTATATAACTTAAACATAACCTCAAAGATCTATATTATTGGATTTTCAGCCCCTATTACCAGAGTGGTGGTTTTTTAATGGGCCTCTCAAGAATTTATCCAGGAGCTCTGGGAAGGTGTGAATGGTAGGTTGCAGGGAAGGGTAATTGGGTGGGGACCAAGAATTGGGAGGACAAAAGTAGACAACATACCCTTTCTTCAGGTTCATCAGAGCATCTGAATATTATCTGAAGATATAGCTTTCACTCACACTCACATCCTATCTATCAGCTAATTGTCAGTGCTACCTTCAAAATATATCTAAAATCTGACCATGTCAGACTGCTTCTAACTTCACCACTCAAATCTACATCACCACTATTTTTTGTTGTTCTCCCCTCTACTCCCAGCCCTCCCACAATATCTGTTCTCAACACCACAGTTATCATGGTTCTGTTGAAACATAAACCTGATCTGGTTACTCCTGTACTCAAAACATTCCAATGGTTTCCCAACTAATTTTAGTAAGAGTAAGATCCAAAATCTTTTCTATAGCCTACAAGGTCACCCACTACCTCTCAAATATCATTCCCTATGACACTTCTCCTCCTTCTCTCTGATCCAGCCACATGGCCTCCTTGCTGTTCTTCCAACACATCAAGCACACCCGTCTCAGGGCCTTTGCACTCATGATACCCAGTATCAGGACCACTCTTCTGCATGCCAACCATATAGACACTTGCTTCATATTTCTTTTCAAATGACACTTTACCAAAGATGTCTCTCTCTACCTCCTACATAAACTAGCTTTCTCCACCCCTCACCACCTTTATTCCCTTCACCTTGCACCTATCACCACCATCAGACAAGTCTGTTATTCACTGTTATTGTCTGATCCCTTGATTAAAATACAAATTTCAGACAAGGAGACATTTCTTTTTTGTTGTTGATCACTGTTGCATCCCAGTACTTAAATTAGGCCCCAGTACACAGTCCGGTATTTAGCAGAATTTTATAATTGATTGGCAGAGTGAAGGCAAAAGCAGTATCCTGATGACTCTCAGGATGTTGGCTTGTGAAAGTGAGCCAATGATGATTGTGCAAGAATCCAAGAAGAGGCCCTGGTCAGGGGTATGTTAGTTCTCTGTATAGGAAATTACTTCAAAAGGTAGCAACTTAAAACGGCAAGCTCAGAGTTTCTGAAATTCAGAAATATTAAAACAGATTAGTTAGGTGGTTCTGACATAGGCTCTCCATGAAGTTGCAAACAAGCTACAAGCCAAGGCTGCAATCATCTCAGGAGTCTATTTTGACTAAAGAACCCTCTTTGAAACTTGCTCAGGAGGTTGTTATCAGGTCTCGATGCCTCCTTAGTTATTAATTGGAGGCTCCAGTTTCTTACAACATGAGCCTCTCCATAGGACAACTCACAACAACATGGTAGCCTGCTTCCTCATCCCCCCTCTACTACCCCTCCCCAAATGAAATATCCAAAAGAAAGTACAAGCAAGAGAAAGTTTTCAATATGGAAGCTGAAGGGTTTTTTAACCTAATATTAGAAGTGACATACCTCACCTCTGCCAGTAGTATTGGTCACATAGCTCAACCATGGTACATGGTGGGAGGGGGCTACACAAGTGGATGAACACCAGGAAGGAGGGATCATTACAGGCTGGCCAACACAGGGGCAAACTGTGAGTTCAGCAAAGTATAGGGTGACCTATCTCTATAGGGCAGGGCAAACTACTAAATACTGAACATCTCTTCTTATCATCCTGCAGTGACCCTCTGAAGCCCCAAGGTGCCGTACGTACCTTATCCTTAGCTCAGAATGTCAAATATACCTCATTTTGACTTTCTGTCACTGAACCTTACATGCATGTGGGGTCTCTGACATACATACATATGTAATTAAATTTAGCTATTTTTTATTGTTAATCTGTCTCATGTAGATTTAATCATTAGACCAGCCTAATGAACCTTGAAAAGTTTCCTCTTCTCCCACAGGTCTAAATCCTTATTCTGACATTTTATTCTTTCCATGAACTGATCCTACATTGTTCACCGACTTCACCAAAAAGCCCCAGCCTTCTTGATTCAGTTTCTGCTTTTGAGTGAACTCAGTGATTTAAGGTTCACTACCAATATATTTAACAGCAAAAGTAGCTGTTTGGCCTCTGACTAATGCTCAAATATTTTATTTGTTAGAGAAAAACATATTCATGACACTTGTTAAACTACAGTAAGGCAGACTTTATTCAGGGAGACTAGGAGTAGGGACCATTGCAATGGGGTTTTCAGTAGGGGAGAGAGATTGGGCTCAACTCTGAATACAACAAAAAGAATTGGTAATTTTTAGCCAAGGATCAGAGTAGGGGTCAGTGGATGGAAAATTACTAAAAGGAAACATCAGGGGTCCAAGGGGATTCCGGCCAAATGGACCTAATAGGATTTTTTGCTGAAGGGATGCCAGGGTGATCAGACATCACCTGGGGGATGGTGGAGGATAAGGAACCAGATCTTATTGAGGGTGATCAGATATCAAGGTTGGAGATTCTTGGCAAACTGAATTAATGGGATTTTTGCATAAACAGGGAGGCCCAAAAGTCAGGGCCTCGTTGAGAAGATAGTTCAGGGGAGCCTGAGTAAAATTTGATTAAGGAGAAAATCTTGGTCAATCTCAGCTGGGTTCAAATAGTAACAACCTAAAAAAATGACCCCCAAGTATCATTTCTGAACAACAAGAAATAGCTTTCAATGAAAAATTTTCCAGCAGCACATTGATTTATTCTTTATCTGCAAGAGGACTGGCATTTTATCATTCAGTCAAATGCAAAGGTTTGCTCTGTCTTTGTCTGTTTGGAAGTGTAACAATTCTACCATGTAGCCAACCTGAAATGCATCCTTTTCTTAGTTTTCTAATGAAAATAAATCTTAACCCATATGTAGGAATGTGCCATGAGATATATTTCTGTGCTTACAAAAGACAACGTGATCAAAATATTACTGATTTGATTATTAATAATACTAGAGGCCCGATGAACGAAGGTTCGTGCAAGAATGGGCCTTCCTTCCCCTGGCTGCCAGCACCGCCTTTGCTCTGGCTGGAGCTGCCTTTCCACCTTCCCACACTGCTGAGAGGCCCAGAGTGGCTGGGGGCGGTTGGCGCCTGTGTATGCAAATTAACCCACCATCTTTGTTGGGTTAATTTGCATACTCACTCCTGATTGGCTGGTGGGTGTCACGAAGGTACGGCCAATTTGCATCTTTCTCTTTTATTAGTGTAGATGTTATGACATAATCTAAAAATTTAGAGGTAAAAATCATTGATAATTAAAGTCACCAATAATTGCTATGAGCTAGAAATCCACAAAAAATATGTAAATTATAATTCTACAGAATGTTGGCTAATTCCATCCAAGTCAGTATCAGATACTATTCTAAATTTTAAATACATTTTAACCAGTGTGAAACTCCAGAAAATTTGACAAGAATTACATCACTTAAGCCAAAATATTCTCCTTTTCTGCCCCATATTAGACTAAAACATAAAGGTGAGTGATCATCCCCAAAGACCATTTTCTCTTATTCCACAAGTTAAACCACTCTGGCTCTCCAGGGTACATTCAGCCATTTCTTGGACCTCATATTCCTAGCTCTAGTCATGAGCCTAGCTGTTGTGGGTACAAGGCTGATTTTTTTTTTATTTCAGAGAGGAAGAGAGGGGGAGAGAGAGCTAAAAACATCAATGATGAGAGAGAATCATTGACTGATTGCCTCCTGCACACCCCACACTGGGGATCAAGCCCACAACCCGGGCATGTGCCAGGACCAGGAATTGAACTGTGATCTCTTGGTTTACAGTTAGACACTCAACCACTGAGCCACACCGGCCAGACCAAAACTGATTTCTTAGTAGGGCTGGTATGATCCAGTTGGACATGGAAGAAACATATTTTGCCTATATAACAAAAAAAGTGGTTTTTTTATCCCCATTCTAAATTCTAAATTAATTACAAAGCAATTTTTTGTTACTTCCTAATATGAGTAAAGTTTACATATCACATGTAGTATGTTGACCTGAAAAGGAAGACTTTATCATAACACTCTTTGACAAGCATTGGTGAGTCATCAAATAAAGGTCTGTAGAGAAAACAATGGACATGAAATGAAAAGAACCAGTCTGAAGTCCAGTACTGCTACTTTCAGCTCAGTGAATCAGCATGTCACACATCCTCTGACGTTCAGTTTCCTCAGGTGTAAAACAGAAGTCACAATTCTCTCAGGTGATAGTTTGTATGCAAGTAAAAAAGTGAGACAATCATTTTGTGAAAACTGTAAGCAATATACAAATACAGTATAAGGTATGTTTTTTTAATGAGGCCTCAGAAAATCTCTCCTTAGCAAAATCAGACTCCTCAGATCACATTCACATCACCAGGAAACTGCTGTTTCTCAGGCTGAAAGATGTCTAGCTCCATGGGTTTCTGCATCAAACTGAAAAGCAGGTGCACTTTGATTGACTAATGGCTATATAACTGAAAAAAACTAAGCTAAAATAGGACTTAATTAATATTAAGGTGAAAAAGAGCAATATTAGAGGGAAAAAGTTCTGCTAGATTTCAGTTTAAAGAGCCAAAAGTGTGAAATAAAATTACATATTTTTCTCAAAACGCCTATAGAACTTCCATTTATTGGTGTCAGCAGACACACTCTAAAACCTGTGGCTCACTTGAGGATAACTCCAGCTGTAATCTTCCTGGAAAAGAAGGAGAAAAACTTAATTTCTTTCTCTCCCAATCTCCTCTTCTTTCATATAGCAACATCTTTCCTCAACTCTTTGGCCATCTAAGAATATAAATCAATAGTGCATTCCATGTTTTCCAATAGTTAATATAACTCTACATTCATCTTACATCAAAGACATCCATGTAGTAATGGTGCTAAGTTCACATGCTAGATAGAGCTTATTTATATTTACATATCCATCACAAATACAAAGGTTGATACATATATATGTCTGATTAGTTGAAGTTAAATATCTAGTTATTATATACAGGATTACACCAGAAAGCACTGGTTACCAATAATGGCCAAAATCTTACCACTTGAAAGAAAGGACTCACTGTTGGACTATAATTACAGAAGACATTCGAAACAGGGCTAACTCTAATGAAAAGATGAAGTTAAACTTTCCTTTTGGCCTTTCCATGCCCCTGTCTTTTTTCTTCCACAGCACTTTCAGGCTACTTACTAGCTTCCCATGTGTACATTTATACACATACACACATAGCCCCCACCATGACCCTCATTAACTGCCACAAATATCTCTGTCCCTCTCTTTCAAACCTAGATCCTTTAGCATGACTTAACTGTCTTCTGATTATAACAATTCTCATACAAAGAGAACTACTTCCATTAATGTTGTGAACATTTATATTCATATATAAATAAGTAACTTTTAAACCTAAAATGACAACTCCTTGGTAGTGGCTTTTTGGATTGTAATAGTCTAGGTGCAAAAGAGATATGTGATGATAAAAAGATAGATAGATGATAGCTAGATACATACATACACATACATACATACATACATACATACATACATACATACAGCTAGATTGATGACAACAGTCAGACAGCCAGAAATTAAGTGCATATACAGTGTGTCTGTACATGCCTATATACATTATGTTCCTATTTGGGGGGAAATACCCTTTAAATCACACTAGTTTAGAAAAGCTCCTAGTCTGTTATATGTGAGCTCAGCCATAAGATGAAACAACCATTTTCTCCCTGAGCCAAGTAAAACATCAAACAATGGACAAGACCTTTTCAAAATGCTTCTGATACCGAAACCTCATGGCTTTCTTTCATCTTGGGTAAAAATGATTTCTAAAATTGGTTTTGGACCCTCAAAATGTTCATGACTGTAGTACTCCTTATTCTGACATCTCTTTCTTATGTCTTTGCCTCTATGACAGGATCCCAGAAAAATCTATTCTTCCCATCTTCTGAAGAAAGTTACTTGCTTCAAGAAACTCTCCTTTAAGGTTCTCTTTGAAAGATTACTGAATTGGGAAAATAAGTATAATATTGACATCTACTATAGAGAATTATTACCTTTAGGTTAGTCATATGATATTGATGTTTTATGCAATTTTTGAAATCAAGGAAATAAGTATAATCTCAGTTTTATGATGATAAAGGAAAGCAAATGTACACCTTAAAGTAACAGAGCCAAATATAACAAATAGCACACCACTTGTAGAAGCAACTGAAAATGAGGAATCACAGGTCCTTGTTCCACTTCTCTCTTTAGCTGCTTATGAAACAACCACTCTGCCTTTCCTTTTCTCCTAGCAGCAGCAACATTGCCCTGCCTGACTCAGAGGGCCATGCTGAGAACCAAATGAGACAATATATTTTACAACAATGTATTGCTTTATTATTACTTTTAGTCAAAGAACATTATAAACTGATTTTGGCTTTTCAGGAAAACAGAAGCTTCCACCTTTATTATTAACTTTCAGAACTAAATATTTTTGGTAGTTTAATTTTTTTTTACCTTCTGGTAAAAATGACGAACTGCAGATATGAAGCACTGAAGCCTTGGTAAGAATAGATTTGTTAAGTAATTGCTTAAGATCCCTTAAGTGTAAGGCACATTTTTAAAGTGTAGTGAGAGGACTGCAGGGAGTTAAAGACACAATTAAACCAATCTCAGCAGAGTTCATAGATCTGGCCTAGGGTCTTACTCAGCCAACTTACTCTCTCTGTAGCTCTAACCTTTGGTCATATCTCTCTCTAGCCTTGAATTCCCTAAGTAGTTGACTTCAGATCCCCTTCCTCCTGTTAAAAGAATATCTCTTTGAGTAAGTATTAAGTCTCCTTGCAACCCACTCCCTCTCCCCAACTTTATGTTTTTTCATAAGCAACCGGAATAGAAAAGTTAAGACAATGCTTATAAGCTCAAAATTCACATCCCTAAAATATTCCTTTCACTTTGTCATTCTTTGTTCATACTTCAGGGTCTTGTTATTGATCATAAGATGAAGTCCAGTTGGCTTAGGCAGAGGGCTTCACCTCTCTATTCCCAGGTCATCTCCTAGCACTCCAACAGCATCCATGCTGATAAGTACTCATGTCCATTCCCTCCCCAACCCCACATGCAATTCTTTCTATCTATTCAAAATCTACCCAATCTTAAAGGCCACTATAAACATCTCTGCCTTCTTTGAGTCCTCTCTAGCTATAACAAACCAATGCCACATATCAACACAAAGTACTTGTTTTTATCCCTTATTTTTTTACTTTTTGCTACTAGATGTTTATTTCATGAATATGTGTCTAGTTTCCACCTATAAATTATAAGCTCATAATAAAGTGATAAAAGGTTGAAAGTAGGGACAACCTTCAGAACCATTGTAGGAAAAAGCAGTCAATAGCATAACCAACAAAAGATTGAGGTAAACATAACAGTTTATAATGCTATCCCCATATACCCATACATTTTTCATAGTCTTTGTTTTATTAAGATAGATGACAATTTTGTTCTAATTCCTATGGAGGACACACCTTACAACGAGATTGCGTTTTCATCTTTTAATGCTATGTTTGTGTAAAATTTAGTCTATGCTTTCCTGAAAATGCAAAAAGTATCAGAACAAAAATACCAATTGCTCCCATTAAGACTGTCAGTAAGGCATATACACACGCATCATTAAAGTCACAAAAAAGCAGGGTTGAGACTATTACAGATTAATTTACACCAAGTGTAGGTGTTGATAATATTTCTGAACATCGTTAGCTATTTGTCATTCACTTCTTCCACTTGAAATCTCTGTCTTTTGAAAGTCAAAGAGTAATGAGGCATATAAGTAAAAAGTTTCACCAAATTTTAATCTTTCCTCCCAATTACTTCACAGTCCATGTGCTGCTCAGAATGTAGAGGGTTGTGAATATATACCACAGCCAAATGCAGGCCTTTGACTTCTAAGAAAAATATGTATGTGCAGATATCAATGATGTTTCTCAATTGTACTTCCTAAGTCCTTTTGAAGAAAAGTATTATTAAATGAAATGAAATAGAGTTCAAATTCAAGGAATAAATACTTTGTGTCTATGTCTATCACTTAACTACAGCATTTTATATCTTGTAGATTTTACATTTTGCCATAATTTAATATATCTTACTTTCTATCTGTTGGAGCAGGTTAAAAGTAAACTGGAAGAATTCTGGTAAGAAGTGTCAAGGAGGTTAAACTTTGTAATATTAGGAACTAATAAGAAGAATTATTAGAAATAGCTGTGATATACCTGGTGTCAAGGACAAGTTGACATATTAGAAAAGAACATTGAGATAAGAGTAGAAACCCCAAGGCAAGTACAAATTAGGGCATATAGCAAAATTTTATAGATGGAGTACCTGAAATCTGTGGAAAAACTACCCAGGTGTGGAATATTTCTAGGAAAATGTTACCTATTTGTCATAAGTTGAGGTTTTGTTTTGTTTTGTTTAGAAATTGTGAAAGTAAGCTTAACTTTATTTGGATTGATAATTCATGTCCCTCTAAAAAAGTCCTCTGAGGGCCTTCAGCTGAGATTAAACCATTCAGGCTCAGCTGGCATGGCTCAGTAGTTGAGTGTCAACCTATAAAGGAGGAAATCACAGTTTGATTCCCGGTCAGGACACATGCACAGGTTGTGGGCTCGATCCCCAGTTTGGGGTGTGCAGGAAGCAGCCTGTCAATGGTTCTCTCTCATCATTGATGTTTCTGTCTCTCTCTCCCTCTCTCTTCCTCTCTGAAATCAATAAAAATATATTAAAAATATTTGGCTTTTTTGTGACAATCCCATCATCAAGGTCTCCCGAATAGAAATTAGATAAGCATATATAATAAACTAGAGGCCCAGCACACGAAATCATGCACAGGTAGGGTCCCTAGGCCTAGCCTTCAATCAGGGCCATCTTCTGCCCATTCGCTAGTCCCCAGTCCCACCCCACTGCCACCACCGATGGATCGGAGCCTGCGGGCCAAGGGGAGGGACCAAGAGGTTGGCCTTCTGACACGCTCACCAATCCCAGTCCTGCCCTGCCACGCCACCCACCCTGGTTCCCCCATTCGCCATCCACTGATCCATTGGAGCCTGCAGGCCGGGGGGAGGGACCAAGAGGTCGGCCATTCTGCCCATTCACCAGTCACCAGTCCTGCCCCGCCGCCACCCACCTGGTTCCCTGTGGTTCCCCATTCACCATGCTGTGATTGGAGCCTGAGGGCTGGGGCAGGGGGGGCAGGGAGGGCGGGGGGGGGAAGCAAAAGGTGGTCAGTGCACCTCATAGCGACTGATTGAGCAGTCATTCTGGTCGTTATGGTAGCTGGGATTTTATTATATAGGATGTTAGAACATAAAATGGCATGGTCTATAATAAATGTAAAATTATTTAAGCATTCCTAAAGCTATTTCTAACTAGCAACAGAGTTTTATATGAGTGACATCTATGGGTTTAAAAAGATTAACACCTAAGTAGAGTCTTCATCTAAACTCCTTGAATTTTCCCCTCATTTGCATCTGTTTAATTGACATATACATAGTTCAACACCTAATACAGAACCCAAACCACTTCAAAATTAATCAGCTAAAATGCCATTATCTAAGACCACATTTCTAAAAACTGTTGAATATTGAGTGAGCTCCACTGATTGAAGATTTATGAACTGAAGAGAGGACACTACAGATAAATTTCTATTTTATTAAAATTAGTAAATATTTAAAAGAAAGAAATCTTGGCCTCTGTTCTTTAAAGTTAGTCTTCTCTCCTTGTCCTCTATTTCATTCTAATAGATTTCATTCTATTATCCCTTCAGAACAATAACAATCCTTCTTTTCTTCTACCTATTTCTCCCATAAAGTTTTTGTATGACTGTCATCTAAGGACAGTGCTTGAGACATTAGAAGAAAGAAAAGTTTCCACCTGAGGTAGTGGAATTTGAAAAGAGGTTAGAGCATACATTATCCTCCTATACTTAACACTGCACTCACATGAAGTATTTATTAGATAGGCATACCTCATGCTATTGTGCTTCACTTTATTGCACTTCACAAATATTTTGCTTTTTAAAAATTGAAGATTTGTGGCAACCCTGAGTTGAGCAAATTGAAAACCTTCTGAAAAAGGATTCAACATTCTAGATGTCAGGAAGAACACTCATGATTCATTGGAAGAGGTCAAAATATCAACATTAGCAGGAGTTTGGAAGAAGTTGATTCCAACTCTCATAGATGACTTTGAGGAATTCAAGTCTTCAGTAGAGGGAGTAACTGCAGATATGGAGGAAATAGCAAGAGAAATAGAGTTAGAAGTGGAGCCTGAAGATGTGACTGAATTGCAGCAATCTCAGGAACAAACTTTAATAGAAGCTGCTTCTTACGGATGAACAAAGAAAGTGGTTTCTTGAGACGGAAACTACTCCTAGTAAAGATGCTGGGAAGATTGTTGAAATGACAACAAAGGATTTAGAATATTACAAAAACTTACTGGATAAAGCAGTGGCAGGGTTTGAGATGATCGACTCCAATTTTGAAAGACGAACGTGGATAAAATGCTATCAAACAGTATTGCATGATACCGATCTCACTGGTGAAACAAAAAAATTCATGTGATTCACTTTATTTTGGTGGTCTGAAAAAAAACCCGCAATATCTCCAAAGTATGCCTGTATTTGCTTAGTTATAGACAATAAAACCCATTAATACAGAGTGGGGCAAAAGTAGGTTTACAATTGTTCACATAAAAAGTAATATAATAATTCATAAATAATACAAGAATAAATTCTATGTTTTGTGTACTCACAACTGTAAACCTACTTTTGCCCCACCCTGTATATTAAATGTGTTACATTCAAGTATGTTTATATAATCGATATCCAAATGTTAAAATCTACTTGTAGAATTTTGACAACAATAAAATTACTTAAGATTTCTTGCTGCTCATATTTTTATATTTGGTTATTAACTAAGTGGTGTATAAACTCTTCTGGAATGTTTTAATAGCTCTGATATTAAGGTACTCTCCTTGCCTTTCCTTGCTATGATTTAAACAGGATTTTTCAGATATCTCAAAAATAACCCTACCTATTACTTAAACATAAAGTTCAGTCGATTATTTTTCAATTCACTACCACAATCATTCTTTATATCACAAGAATAAAACTTTTTTAAAAATTCATTGAAGGTCTTCATCTCCCCTCAACTGTCAATACCATATACACCATACTTGAGTGTGAAAACACTTTTACCTAGAAAATGGTTGTAAAGAGCCATTTTCCCCTTAAGAGACTCAGTCTATTTGGAAGGAAAATTCCTGGGAGGAGAAAAAGAAAAGGAGGTGGGGAGAAACCCTAAAAGCTTGAGTATTTACTAAAAAGAGACTAATATAATCTGGATAGAACTGAGAAAACTGGAAGGGCCATAGTCTTAAAAGAAATGAATCACCTACTCCACACAAAACAAGATCTAGAGACAGGTTGAGTTCACTTACAGAGAAATAAGGCTGTATGTCTCACATCTGAGTTGTAACTATGAGTTTTAAGCTTAATACATTTGAAAATTGAGGAGCTAGAACCCAGAAGAATTCTATATTTAGTGCCTTCTTCTGCCAGAGGGATCTCCACAGAGGGACTGAGCAGTCAAAGCTCATGTGGCTAACAACAACTTCCCATCCATAAATGACAGAGATGTGACACAATCCCCTAATTTTAGAGAAAGGAAATTGAGATGCACGAAAATGTAATGACTAACTTAATTTTATGATTTTAAATATCCAATTTATCAGGCACCAAAATAAAAATCTAGATTTGTTTTTCCAACTAGCTCCAACCTATGGGGCGTAGGAAAGAGAACATGAGGGCCTAGCATTTGGCCCATCAAAGGCTAAGGAAAGACGACAGCTCAACCTTCTAACAAAGCATAACTGAATTTACTGTTTTGAATCTGAGTTCCCTGTTGCTTTTATTAAATTATGAACTCTTCCAGATAAATGAATCTTAGTCATTCAAGAGATATTTATTGAAGACCTAATTCTAATCAATTAGATTTATTCCAATTCATTGTTTACTGGAAATTAGCTGTGTGGCAGCCATTGTGCTAATTGCTGGGAATAGAGGAATGAGACAGACTGGCATAGTTACTGTCCCCATGGACATCAGTTATGACAGTTGTGTTAAGTGTTAGAAAATGGAAAGGATAAGGTGACATGGGGAGCACAAAATAAGAGGCTAATCTGGACTAGCCTTATCCTACTTAAGTACTTCATAGGCTTTAATTTATAGAATGTAGATACAAATTCATTTTTATTTGAGGTTAAAAGTATAATGCCATTTTTAAATGAATGACATTTTAAAATCAGATAGCAAAGAGAACTGAAATAATTTATAAAAAATACAGACTCCCAGAATTTAAACATTCATTGAACACAGCCCATTGTTCAACATTTGAATTGCCTCACTAGTATTGTTTCTTGAACATTCACATTTTAAATGTATATTCTCTAACTAGAGGCCTGGTGCACGAAATTCGTGCACGGGGGGGGGGGGGGGAGGTGTCCCTCAGCCCAGCCTGCACCCTCTCCAATCTGGGACCCCTCGAGGGATGTCCGACTGCCCATTTAGGCCCGATCACACTAGAATTGGGCCTAAACGGGCAGTCGGACATCCCTCTCACAATCCAGGACTGCTGGCTCCCAAATGCTTGCCTTCCTGCCTTCCTGATTGCCCCTAACCGCTTCTGCCTGCCAGCCTGATCACCCCCTAACCACTCCCCTGCCAGCCTGATTGATGCCTAACTGCTCCCCTGCCAGCCTGTTTGCCCCTAACTGCCCTCCCTTGCAGGCCTGGTCCCTCCCAACTGCCCTCCACTGCTGGCCTGAATGCCCCCAACTGCCCTCCCTTGCAGACCTGGTCCCTCCCAACTGCCCTCCCCTGCTGGCCATCTTGTGGTGGCCATCTTGTGTCCACATGGGGGCAGCCATCTTTGTCCACATGGTGGCAGCCATCTTGTGTGTTCGAGTGATGGTCAATTTGCATATTGCTCTTTTATTAGATAGGATACTAGAAGCCTGGTACACAGATTCATGCACATGTGGGTCCTTGGCCTGGCCTGTGGGGATCAGACCAAAACCGGCTCTCCAACATCCCCCAAGGGGTCCCAGATTGTGAAAGGGCGATTCTCGGGTGATACACCCCAGAATTGGGCTCCCTCCTCTTTGGTTTCAGGTGTGTCACCCAAGAACCGCAGCTGCCAAGTCACCACAGCTTGGCAGTTCCTGCATTAAGCAAATGCCCCCTGGTGGTCAGCGGGCATCATAGCTACTGGTCAGAACGTCTGCCCCCTGGTGGTCATTGCATGTCATAGCTACTGGTTGTATGGTTCAATGGTCGGATGGTTCAATTATATATATATAATTTCACATTTTAAATGCCACCAATCACTGTATGAAAGAGATTGAAACAAAAGACCATTTTATGTGTAAACAACATAAATTTACTGTGTACGTCGTATATTATGGCAGGCAATTTCATTTATAATAAGCTTTAAACCCTAAAAACTGCAACATTGATTTTCCTAATACTGAGAATAAATTAATTGGGAATTTTTTGACTCTGTGTTTAAAACCTCAGAATCTACCTACTCTGGAACTCAGTCACAGGATTTGACAACATGATGGTTATTTCAATTATTGGAAAATATAAAAAATAATTTGGAGCTGATAATAACTAAAAGTATTAAATTTTAAATATTTTAGTTGTGTACTAAATTAGAGCACATGTGATATTACTGGCCTAATAAGATTATTCTCACTTGCTTTCTGAGATGTTTTCATGAAAAGGAGAGGAAGAGAAGAGGTTATGACTAGTGAAATGGTAATGACACTGCTCAGTGAGCCCACGACAGTGTCAGACATGAGACTATCAAATACGTCCCACAGGTGAAAATGTTGAGGGCCTCTGCCCTGTTACTGGTATCTGGGCCTTCCTGTCAAGAGCTCTATTTTCTTGTTTTTTGCGTATTTCCAGGAACTGAAAACTTCTCTACCTTGAGTCTACTTTCCTGAAGGTTCACAGACTGAAGTTCAGCAAGCCAGACTATTCCCCAGAGGAAGAAGCCATGTTCTTCATCCCTCATACTGGATGAAGCCTTAACATTGAGTATGAGGGATGAAAAAACAGCATTCCATCTTTGTGTATGTGTTGGGGTAAGGAAGATGTAGGAAGTTTTAGAAAAATTTCACTCTTAAGATTTTCTTCCCAAGGTGAGTTAAAATAAGCCTGTGAAATAGCCACAGAGAATTAAATTCAATTTAAGTAGATTATAATGGACTCAGGTGTTCCTAGAACCTGGAATTTTAATATCTATTTATGCATAGCTCTGGAGTTGACATGTTCACAATTACTAGTACTTTTAATTATTAAACCCTATTGGTAGATAAAAGAATAAACAAGTTTAATTATAAGATTAATTTAATCAAGTCTATTATTTGGACCTTTTAATATAATTTTAATTGCCTACATTCATTAGCCTAAAGATGTTATGTTGAAATTCTATAATTTATTCTGAATTTGCATTGGTTGAAGTCCAAGCTGTTGTAACAAAGGAAATAGAAATGCAAAAAGTTCAATAAGATAGAAGTTTGTTTCTTCATGTAGTAATTTAGAGATGGAATCTGCTACACAGTTATTCAGGGGATCAAACTAGTGAAATGACCTTATGGAATCCTTATGGATTCTAATATCCCTTTAATTCACATTCCATTGGTGATAACTTAGTCACATGAGCATGCATAACTGCTTGTGGACAGCCATGTATCCAGCCATAATTGGTAGGCCCTACCAGAATATAATTTGGTTCAATCTTTTTATTATGTAACCCCTCTTCTCTCTCCACCATCATTATCGAGTATACAATGCCATATGATGTAAAGTTAGTGACACTGACATGGCTGTTTAATTCATGCAAACAGTTTAGGGACATCACCCCTCTCAACAATGGAGTTTATAAAGAAAAGATAAAGGACAACTCTAAATTTACCATATGCATCTGCTTTTTTATTTATATCATATTCTGGAATTTTGTCAAGAAATACTGGACTCACAAATAAAGGTATTTGTTAATAACTGGAATAGCAGCTAGTTATACTTTATTCAACAAGAGAGGAAACAAATCAAGTAAATTAAAGCTATGCCCATGTAATGGATTTTAAATTTTGTTTTAACTGAAATTTGTGATCCAATTTTAGAGATATAGGTAATATTATGAAGGTTATGTGGACTTAAAGAAATTGTCCAATTAAACAGTTCAAATGAAGGTCTGACATATTTTCCCTGACTACTTTTAATAGTAGATTGATTTGATTTGATTAAATGGGGAATCTGAGATTTCTGATATTGATTACTTTATCTTTTGAGGATTTGGAGGACTAATAAGTATGATAAAAATTAGAGCATATGGGCCACTGATAAAAACGAAATTGTGGTTTTAAATGATTTTTGTGCCTCCAAAATGTAATAGTCATTGAAAAGCCTATTTTATATTACCAAGTTTGTATCCAGTAAGACTAAAAAAACAACATTTTACATCAGAGGTTCTCAAATATTTGGTCCTTACGCCCCTTTAAACTCTTAAAAATTGAAGACCCTAAAAGATTTTGTTTATGTGGATTCTATCTACTGATATTTACTCTATTAGAAAGTAAAACTGAGAAAATTTTAAATGTTTGTTTATTTAACTACTTATTAAATTATTTAATACTAGAGGCCCAATGCACGAAATTCATGCAAGCGCCTTGGTCCTGGCCCCCACTCGTCGCCGCTGCGGCCAGGGGCCTCTGCCGCCTCTGCAGTGCCCACCGCCTGCTGCGGCTTTGTCATGAAGGGAGGACATCTGGTCTAATTAGCATATTATGCTTTTATTATTATAGATTATATTGAATAGATTATATTATTAAATGTTTACTTACTTAAAATAACAATAAATATAGAAATAACTATATTTTCCAAAACAAACAAAAAAATTGTGAGAATGACATTGTTTACTGTTTCAAAACTCTTTAATGTCTGACTTAACAGAGCTGAATTCTCATATCAGCTTCTGCAGTCAATCTGTGATGATATATTATTTCAATTGAAGTATATAAAGAAATTCAGCCTTGTGGTGATACGCAGGTAGAAAAAAGAAAAATCTTATGGACCTCCTGTGAGGATCTCAGGGACTCCAAGTTCTCCTCCTACCACACTTTGAGAACCACTGCTCTACATATTCCCTGGGTCTTCTATTTACGTCTTTACTCGGCAAGGAAAGAGCATTCCTGAGTCCTCAATGAAGATAGAAGCTAAGCCTCAACCATACCAGAGCTCTAAGTCTCGCGTGAAGAGGCGTTTTTAAATGGTGGCTGCTGGCGGAGCCTCTGAGACTATTCAACACCAAAAGGAAAGTACTAAAGAATGAGCAATAGGACCAAGTAAAGAGAAATTGGGGGGGGGGAGGAAAAACTTAAGGTTAAACATGAGTGGAGTCCATTGAATAAATATGATAGCTAAAGAATAAGAACAATAACAAGTACAGGTCCCAATTTTTCTGAACACCTTGCCATGTTTGGATATATGTATAAATCCTTCCCCAAACAGAAATATCCAAAGATAAATTTTTCATCCTCCCTTGTGGCTTTAAGTGATTACAGGTGATTTAAAGCCCACCATCAGATGCGCCTGTGCGAGGCTTTCATTCAGAATTGAATTACACAAAAAGGTTGTATCTAGATGGGGTGGATGGCAGCCATGGCCAGTGTGGCTCTGGAGTCCCCAGCTATGGAAAAAGCTCCAGAATCAGTATCTTACTGGTCACCGTGGCATGACATGCTTCTGGAGCTGGTATCTGGCAGCTGGGGTGTCACCTTCATAACTGGAAGTTCTCTGGTCTTTGCAGAGGTAGCAGATAGTGCTGTCAGTCTCAGAAATTCAAGCTCTATCAGTCATGCTCCCAACAAGAAATAGTTGATATACTCATAAAAGCTTAGCTGAAGAAAATTTGATGGGATAACTAATGCAGAGGCTTGGGAAACTTTAAGGGAACCAAAAAGGGGTGGTTAAGCAGTCAGGGACTAGCCATCATTAATTCTGAAGGCACAAGAAAGGCAATGGTGTTACTAGAGCTGTGAAAAGCTACAGCGATACTGGTATTTCCCAACAGAATATATAGCCTTAGAGCAAGGATGGGGAACATCTGGCCCATGAGCCATATAAGGCCTGCAAAATCATTTGGTCTGGCCCTGCCAAGGCATTAGGGGTGAATTAATTAAATGTTTGACCAAATATAGCAGGCTAATTTTTAAGTTGATATTTTGTATGGCCCACCAGTGATGTTATAAATATCCAACTGGCCCTTGGCCGAAAAAAACATTCCCCACCCCTGCCTTAAAGGAATGCAGCCACTGTCAGACCACAGCATGCAAAGAAAGATAAGGAGGAATAACTACCTAACTAAATTTTTCTTCTAATTCTGAAATTATGCCTGATGTCTCCTACTAGCTAGACCCAATTGGAAGCCAGGGTGCAAAGAGCCCAACTAATGCAGCCTATGGAGGCCCACCTTCCTGGGTACCACAGGGCAAAGAATGGAACCGGGGTGGAGCCAGGTAAATAGCTATTGCGGAAATACCATCATACCTAACCTTAGGTTAAACTGGCCCATTCCCATCTGCAGTTCCTAAAGATGAGATTCAAAAAGTGAGTCAACTTTATTAAAATCCTAGAGGCCTGGTGCAAAAATTCATGCACGGGTGAGGTCTGGCAGGCCCGCCCTGATGGTGGTCATTGGTGCCAGGCCAGCGGGGGAGGGGATGCGGGAGGTTGGCCAGCTGGCCCTGCCCCCGATTGGGGTGGGGGGTGATCAGGACTGGGCCAGCCGGAGTGGGGGGGCAATCGGGGGTGAGGCCAATGAGCGGGAGGGGCCACAGGAGGTTGAGGGTGCCGATTGGGGCCCCGATTGGGCCGGTTGGCTGCCGTAGTGCATGTCATAGTGACCGGTCATTCCGTCATTCCGGTAGCTTGGCTTTTATATATATAGGTGGAGAAAGTATCGTTCTAGCAGCTGCTACAAGAAATCCCCTTAAGCAGAATGTACTTTTGTTGAGAGAAGTCTTTTAAGTCATCGGGTGAGAATCTCTGCAAAGCCTATCTGTTAATGCAAAGATTTGGGACAAAGAAGAATTTGTCCAAAAGAAAGAAGGAAAGAATATAGATGATAGAAGTAGAAAAGAGAGGACAGTCCATACTTTAAAACCTGGGAAATCTCTGACATTTCGGAAGGCCAGAAACTTCCACAAGCCAAAGTATTAATAATTCAAGTGAATACATTTTGAGTCAAAGAGGTCACAATTTATAATTGGCTTATAAAGAAGAATATATAACGAATAGCCATCAAGCCTGAATATTGCAAAGGAAAAATAAATTCTGTAAAATATCACACCTTCAAGCCTCTATTCATAACACTTAGTGACTAGAGCAGTGGTTCTCAACCTTTCTAATGCTGCGTCCCTTTAATACAGTTCCTCATGTTGTGGTGACCCCAACCATAAAATTATTTTTGTTGCTTCTTCATAACTGTGATTTTGCTACTGTTATGAATTGTAATGTAAATATCTGTGTTTTCCAATGGTCTTAGGCTCTACAGCAGTGGTTCTCAACCTGTGGGTACCGACTCACAGGTTGAGAACCGCTAGCAGGGTTGCCTAAGACCATTGGAAAACACAGATATTTACATTACGATTCATTAACAGTAGCAAAATTACAGTTATGAAGTAGCAACGAAAATAATTTTATGGTTGGGGTCACCACAACATGAGGAACTGTATTAAAGGGTCCCAGCATTAGAAAGGTTGAGAACCACTGGCTAGAGGGATGGGGAAATTTCCCATTCCAGTTCCCCCATTCAAAGGCACCCTATTTCTAGGAAATATTTGCTATGTGCCCAGTTCTCCCTCTCCAGGAATTTGCTCAGTGTTTTTATTTGGCACCTCCAGAACCCACCCTTCATTCACCATCAATGTCATGCCTTTGATGCCAGCCACTGCTTTGGGGGCAGGGTTTGGAATAGTCAGAATACAGTAGTCCCCTCTTATCCGGGGGTGGGGGGTACTTTCTAAGATTCTCAGTGGATGTCTGAAACACAGATAGTGCTGAACCCTAAATATACTATGGGTTTTTTCCTATACATACACGCCTATGTCAAAGTTTAATTTGTAAATTAGGCATGGTAAGAAATTAACAAGAATAAAATGGAACAATCATAACAGTATACTGTATTAAAAGTTATGTGAATGTGGTCTTTCTCTTTCTCTAATAATCGAGACAGCTACTAAATGACTAAGAACAAACAGAGTATATGGTGTGGATGTGCTGGACAAAGGGATGATTCATGCCCCTGGTTGGATGGAACAGGATGTCTTGAGATTTCATCACCTACTCAGAATGGCATGTAATTTAAAACTTATGAATTGTTTTATTTCTGGCTCTTGAAAGAAATAAATCATAGTGGTGCCTTAAAAGTAGCTAAATCAGTCAAATCCCTGACATCTGTGAGAAGAGAAGGGAAAGGGAGGGAAGGGAAGGGGAGAGGAGGGGAAGGAAGGGGAAGGGAAAGGAAAGGAGGGGAGGGGATGGAAGGAATATGAGCCAATTTAGGGAACCAATTGACCCTAAGATTTTTTAAAAATCTTTATTGTTGAAAGTATTACATAGGTTCCCCTTTCCCCCCCATTAACCTCTTCCAGCCCATTCCCATCCTCCCCCTCCCCCCAGTCCCTCACCATAGTTGTCTGTGTCCACAAGTTATGCATATTGACCCTAAGATTTTAATGGACAGAAAACCTTGTAATCTTAGCTTCTGGTAACCTATGCCACTAAGACGCAGCTATAGAATCATAAATATGGCAATGACCAACACTGGATATGAATCTAAGTACTAGCTCCGCCACTTGGAGCTTATAGTAAGTTACATAATCATACCTAGCTTTAGTGTCCTCATTCAAAAAATAAAAACACCTACCTCCCAGAATCTAATAAACCAATGTCTGCAAAGAGCACTGTCAGCCCATTAGCTGACACCTGTACACCTGCTAGAAGGGCAGCCTTCTCCAGTGGGCAGCACCGGCATTTGCAGTAAACAACATATGGAACGGCCATTATTAGCCGTGCAATCTGTCACACTGCTTCACTTCTCCAAACATTTCATTCCTTTTTTCTGTAGCTATGATTTCATGGCCTTCTCCATAGAGCTGTTGTTCAGATATATTAGTACTTTATCACGGTATCTAGTAAGCACTCAGTAAATGTTAGTTTCCTTCTCTAGACTGGATCAGTGGCCTTGAAAATATCTCACCAAATGACTGAGTAAGCCTGCATTGGCTCCTGCCTTGCATAGAGGCCTGGGCATCATGAGTATTTTTTTTCCTTGTGAATTACAACATATGAGTTTAAATTTGGGATGTAGTAGTTAAGACACCTCATCTCACTTTAAAGTTCTTCTACAATTTGAAGATGGGGTCCAGGATATTGCATTATAATCCACACATAGCTTTACTCTTTAATTTAATGGCAAAAAAAGGATAAAAATCTATAGATCAAAAAAATAATGCTGTAGCAAAAAAATAACATTGAAAAGGGTTTAATAACAAGACTTCCAGTTTATTTCTATTTTTATCTTCCTGATACTAAACTACAGCTATGTATATAAGAATTACAGATATCCAGACTCCCAAAAATCAAATTTAAAATAACCTAGAATATTTTTTCATTTTATTTTTTAATAGAAATTTTTAAAAAATATTTGTTTATTTTAAAGAGAGAAAGGAAGAGAGAGAGAAACATCAATGTGAGAGAGAAACTTCCATCAGTTGCCTCCCACATGTGCCCCAACCTGAAAACTGGGTATGGGCCCTGACTGGAAATCGAACCTACCACCTATGGGTGTATGGGCTGATGCTGCACCAGTCAAGCCAAGGTAACTTCTTTTATTCTTAAATTCTTCTCACCTCTATTTTCTGAGATGCTGCCTTTCTTTCCTGTGGCAGAGACTCTTGCTTCAGAGGAAACTTAATTACTATGACTATTAACAGCTTCACAAAAATAATCGATCCTCTCTCTCCCTTTTGCAATGTTTCATTTCTTCAGCTCATACTGAGACCTGCACCAAGTTATGGAAACTGCTCTCTTCCAGGGGAGTTTAACCAAAATTCATATTTAAGTCTGACTATTTTCTGGCTCTTTGATACTATACATTTTTAACTCTCATCTTCCTTTTGTAAAGCTGAAGACTGTTTGCCTTTTTACAGAGATAGGGAAGTTGAAACAGGAAGCATAACTGGTTCTCAGTTCTGGTTTCATCTGTTTCCTATGTGTACCTTTCTACTCCTCGAGATTCTCCAATGAGTTCGGCTATTTATCACCAATCAGTGTCTTAAAATAACTTGGCATAACTAGCCGAGTAAGGAAGTTTTGACATATGGTGAAGTTCTGCAGTAGCAATTGTGGGGTTACAATAATAGCAACCACAAATCTGTGCGCTTGTCTATTGTACGAAGTTCAAGACTTCTCACGGGAGACTAAAGCCCCAAACACTGCTGCTGACACCCACTCCCGAATTCCCAGTCCAGTGCTTTGCATAATGTAGGTGTTTAGTACAGATGTGTGAATGAGAACTAATTCTGTACAAAAGGAGTATAGACTAAGCTTTGTTCTCTCAAATCCTACTGTAATCAGACAATCAATGGGTCTGGGCTGACTGTCACTACTTGAGCCAATTCAGCAGATATAGGATTGAATCATATATGAGCATTTATTCCAATAATGCCGGCAGTATGGGAGAGCAGCAGGTCAACCACAAAAAATCTGCTCTGCCCCCCCACCATACGTTAGCTGCTTATATTGGGTAGGACAAAGATTACATGGGAAAACAGGCAAAAGGTAGTATAAGAATAGGTATGCAAAATGGGCAGTTTACAGGCAATGCAGAGACCTGGGGGTATGCAAAGGGCTAGGGGTTTGCAAAGGCCTGGGCCTCTGGTTTCTGCAACAAGGTTTTTAATCTTTCTGTGATGATAGGCAGCTTCTGGATGTAGAGGACAGCCGCATTTCCAGGTCCCGCATGCAACTCCCAGCCAGGTTGGAATGGGCTTTCTTTAATCAGAACAAAACAATCATGGTTAACAGAGCATGATTAATACTACTTATAACTATAGCTGGTCCCCAATATTCTATTTCTGCCCCTAACTTTTCCACTAAGCCAACCTAGAAAGAAAGCCCTGTCAGAAAATCAACTCCAGGACTTTAAAGGAACTGGATGGTTTATTTTCAATTCTCTCTCTAGAACATTTAAGGGCATTTAATCAAACCACAAAATGTAAAAGAAATTAATTCTGTAATCTACGGTTACTGCTGAAAAAATCAAAAAGACACAAGAGAAAAATTCAACTATAATGAAAGGTTCAATTATTTCAATTATATCTCTTTAAAATGAACATTCTTTTACATCAGACATCAGCAATTTACTGCTAATTTGCTCCCAAAAATAGCATCAATTATAATACTTTAACCAAGAAAAAGGTAAAATATATTCACAAATTATTTAATGGTATTTATAAATGTAAGAATTATAAACATATCAGATTGATAAAGGTCTGTGTTTATAGTTAATTCAATTATTACCAAGGACACCATGGAATATTATATATATACTAGAGGCCCAGTGCACGACATTCGTGCACAGAGGGTTGGGAGGGGTCCCTCAGCCTGGCCTGTGCCCTTTTGCAGTCGGGGAGCCCTCAGGGGATGTCCGACTGATGGCTTACCCTGCTCCCCGTGTAAGCTGCAGTCGGACATCCTTAGCACTGCCGCGGAGGCAGGCCGCTGCGCTCGCCAGCCGACAGCCCACTTGTGGCTGAGCAGCACTGCCCTGTGAGAGTGCACTGACCACCAGGGGGCAACTCCTGCATTGAGCATCTGCCCCTTGGTGGTCAGTGTGCAACATAGTGACCAATCATTCCACCGGTTGATTTGCATATTACCCTTTTATTATATAGGACTAGAGGCCTGATGCATGAAATTTGTGCCTGGGTAGGGTCCCTAGGCCTGACCGGTGGTCAGGACCTTCTGTGGAGCAACCGGTGGGGTGATTGGGGGGGCCCCCCTACTGGCACCTGCCTTGGCTGGCCTGGCGCCGCCTGCTTGCTAGCCCTGCCCGCCACTCGCCGGCTGCCCCACCCCCAACCTCCCTCTGAGGGATAACCGGGGGAGGGGGGGTGATCAGAGCCCCTGCTGGCACCCGCCTTGGCTGGCCTGCAGGCTGGAGGCACAGCTCCTGCTGGAGCATCTGCCCCCTGTGGTCAGTGCACGTCATAGTGATCGGTCGTTCCACCAGTTGTACTGCTATTTGGTCGATTTGCATATTAGGCTTTTATTATTTAGACTATAATTATGCATGCATAATTATATGTAGACTAGAGGCCCGGTGCATGAAACTCGTGCATGGGGGAGGGGGATGCGGGAGAGGATCCTCTCAGCCAGCCTGCACCCTCTCCAATTGGGAACCCTTGGGGGATGTCTGACTGCAGGTTTAGATCAGGCCTAAACCAGCAGTCAGACATCCTCTCACAATCCTGGACCACTGGCTCCTAACCACTCACCTGCCTGCCAGCCTGATCGCCCCTAATTGCCCCCCCTGCCAGCCTGGTTGCCCCTAACTGCCCCCCCTGCCATCCTGATCACCCCTAACTGTCCCCCCGCCAGCCTGATCACCCCTAACTGCCTCTACCTGCTGGCCTGGTCACTCCTAACTGTCCCACCGGCTGGCCTGGTCACCCCACGCAGCCTGCTGTTTGGTTGTTTGGTCACCCCACACTGCCCCCCCTGCCGGCCTGGTCACCCCACACAGCCTGCTGTTCGGTTGTTTGGTCACCCCTCACTGCCCCCCCTGCCGGCCTGGTCACCCCACACAGCCTGTTTGGTTGTTTCAGTTGTGACTGCCCCTGGCTTTTTATATATATGGATATAGATAGTGTGTGTGTGCATAGTGTCTATATATGCAGATAAAGTGCTCCCTGCTCAGAATCATAAATACCCAAAGAAACATCTTTTATATATTATGTCTTTGCATGTTCAATTTCCATGAGGGTCCATGAACATAAATTCCAAAAAAGTAATTAACTGACTTTTTCTCTTATGTGGGTACATCTAATTTGTGCCCAAGAATTTGTACTCACTTTAATATTCCAATAGGGGAAATATTATTAACTCCTCACATTAGTTTTAAATTTTGAGATGAGGATCAAATTTAGTTCTCAAATTGTGACACAGTAAGCCTGTCTCACATCCCTGGGCAGGTGGGTGCAAAGAGCTTTCCATGACAGACAGGAATGGGCTATCAAGCAGGGTCCTCAAAAAAATTTGTTACTGTGGTGAGCAGAATAGAATTTTTGTGCAGTGTTGTGAGGAGCTAGCTGCTAGCTCCTACTGAAGAGGTGATTATTAAATATTTAGGAATTAGTTGAAGTCAGCCATGGTGGAAATGTTTACACCATGAAAATTGATAAATGCTACAAGTCTGGGTTTTTGCTGTTATCGTTATCATTTTTGGTACAGTAGTTGTCATTGAGAGAGCCACTGCATTTAGGATGGATAGAGTCAGCAATCCAGAAATGAGCATTGTAATCTAGGAGCCAGGGTAGCAATTACTTCAAAAAGTGGCACCATACTGTAGTTGGGTCATCTTTCTTGAATGTTTGACTTGTGGCAATGATATTCAGATATTTACCTAGCTTCCTAGCAGAAAGCTCAAAATTCTTTATCATCCATTGTCCAAGTAAGTTTATAACTGACATGTTAAGGTTATACAGTAAAGAATATAATGTATATATTTTATAAGGGTTACAATAAGCCTCTATATAGTAATCCAAAAGTCTATTTTTTTAATTTGAATATCTGAGTCATAGTTCTTCTGCATTTATTTCCTAGAAAAATTGTTTTTATTAAAATGAAAATGGGTATGATATTTCCACTCCATCATACAAAGATTAAACCTATATCATTCAAAATAGTAACCATTATTTCTACTGTTTAGTACCTATTACACGCAAGGTACTTTTTTTTTAACACTTTGATACTCCACCCTATGAGTTAGAAATTATTATTCATGTTTTATTTTTTTAATATATTTTGAATTTTACAGAGAGAGAGAGAGAGTTAGAAACATTGATAAGAGATGATCAGCTGTCTCCTGCATGCCCCCTACTGGGGATCAAACCCAAAACCAAAATACATGCCATTGACTGGAATCGACCCCAGGACCCTTCAGTCCGCGGGCCGCCGCTCTATCCACTGAGGCAAATCAGTTAGGGCTATTATTCCTATTTTAAAGCATCAAAACTGAGAGGCGTAAAGAGCGTCACTTACTTAAAGTTTCAGAACATGTAAGAGTCCAAGCCTGGATTAGAACCCTCCCTCTGATTCCAAAATTCATTCTTTTAACCACTATATTCGATTGTCTTTTGTGCATACATGGGTCTCAGATATTCAGACACACACCACTGTTTCTTTTTGCCAATGAAAACCTTCAGAACTGTGTGCTAAGCTAAATATAATTATTGACATGCTTTTGGCTGACATAGAGTCATAGGTTGTTTAAATCGATGGCGTTTTGAAAGTTTATGGCTTTAATTAACCCGTCAACTAAATATCTGGTATCATAGAATTAAATATCTGTACTCCTTCATTATATAGTTATGCAACAGTTCAAAAATTTCCCTGCCTCTCACACTTCCTCTACTTTCTACAATGAAATTTTAGTTAATGTCAATGGTTCTACATACTAAATAAATTCCTTTAAATGTTAACTTTGATCTAAAGCAATATAGCAAGTCCCTCAGTCCACATTTTCCTGCTGATCTCAATATCTAAAAATTGAATTCTATAACTTAATATAGAATTATGAATTTTATCCATATATATACACACACACACAGACACACACACACACTGAGTGGCCAGATTATTATGATCTCTGAACGCATAATAATCTGGCCACTCAGTGTATATCCTATATAATAAAAGGCTAATATACAAATTGTCCCCTCGACCAGGAGTTCAACCAGCAGGCAGGCTGGCCAACCGCCCATGTCCCCCCCCGCCCCCCCGCCCCGGCCAGGCTGGCCGGACCCCACCCATGCATGAATTCATGCACTGGGCCTCTAATATATGTGTGTGTGTGTGTGTGTGTGTGTGTGTGTGTATTCAAAGATCATAATAATCTGGCCACTCAGTGTGTGTGCATATATATATATATATATATATATATATATATGCACACTAATAAAGATAGGGACAGTATTTATATATATGTGTGTGTGTGTGTGTGTGTGTGTGTGTGTGTGTGTATATATATACATACACATATGTATATGTATACACACCTATATATATAAATGCTGTCCCTATCTTTATTAGTAAGAGGAAAATCTACACATTTAAAATGACAAAAGCTCTTAGAAATAATGCCAAGACATAGCTAATAGAATTCCACAATAGTAATTGACAGGAAAATATCACTTACTTTCTGAGGCTGGCAAAGCTATTAGTGCTGGTATGTTGAAAATGTCTTATAAATGTTAGAGAAGGAAAAGTTTAAACCTTGGGGAAGTCACTGAAAGAAAGTACAACCTTATAATAATCATGTTGCGAGAAGAGAAATGCCCCAGGATTTCAGGGACATTATTAAAACTGTTGGCAGACTTACTATTGGTTCACAAACTATTCATTAGCACTTCACTAAATCCCAAGTTCTCTTGAAGTTGAAAGGCTCTTACCCTGCCCATTTATGTTCAAGTAATTCCAAAAGTTTAATTTTATTTAGATGATTTTTAAGGATGTAGAAGGGGTTTAGAGGGCTATCAGCAACTGCTCTTTAACTCAAAGTCATTCTTTATACCTTTACGAATAATGTAATTTGGTTCAACTTCACCTTCATTTTCTGGGAGAAATAATTAGTTATCTGACACAGGCAAGAGAAATTGTACTAAAAACTCAATTACTTTGCTCAGTTGAGATTACCTCCCTGGATGTAAGGGCTCATTACCATAAAAACGTGTATTCCAATCAGAAGCTTCAGAGATTATTATAAGAAAATGCATTTATCTCATTAATAAAGGGTGAATTTGAAACCTTATGATGTCCACTTACATTGCATTTCTCCTGATACCAATGTAAATTTCCAATGTTCATTGATTTCCCACAGGATATTATCCATGCAGCTGGCTGAGAAATAGTGCTTTTTTTTTTTTTCATTAGAGCAAGTTAAGAGTTTATACTAGATTATTTTTAAGGTCCCTACCAGGGCTAATTTCAATGCCCCTATGTTTATAAATTTTTATATTTACACTGAATTAGCCCACATAAGAAAGCTCTGTACACTCGGAGCTCTGTATATTTATGCTACTTTTCTTCTAACGTTTTCCTGATATCATGTGATAGCAATAATTCCATTTTGTGGTTTTTCTAACAAGTCTGGCAATGAGTCTTATGTTAATGACACCTGTTTTTAGATAATTATTGTCATAAACAATAGTCTTATCTTCATGCTCAGCAAATGCATGGCTGCATCTGTGAAATCTCAATCATTGCCATGACAACGGAGGTGACCAACAAGGAGAAGAGGCAAAGCTTTTTGTATAATATCAAGTAGAAACAGCATGTAATTTCTTAAAGTTGTTATTCAAATTAGATCTCATAAGCTGTTTCAAAAAGGAGAGAAAGAAATGTGTGACTTTCTCAGTTTTTTCTCTCTTATAGATTAGCGGCTCTAGAAAAATATCTCTGTACAATATAAAATAATTCAAGTCAAATTCCACTTTTATAAGCGTAATTGGCATATGTTGAATGACCTGATAGTGCATATAAAAGAAAATTACTGTAACATCTTATGTTAGTATTTAGTAAAAACAGACCAACCCAAATTCTCCTCTGGTAACCAGGGCCTAGTTTCATCTAGTTATGAGTGGTGAGAAGGAAGGATTTGCTGTAGATGCATTTTTCTATGTCAGCACACATTGCCCTCAAAATTGTGGCACAGCATGGCAGTAGGAAGAACTGAAAAGGTGGATGTGGAGAACTCTCTAGGCACACAGACGAGGACCTTTGGCTGTGCAGCTGAAGGTTTTCCCCACAGTTTACTCTTCCCCACTCTGTCTCCTAGATCCCCAAGGATTTCGGAAGCTCTAATAGGAAAACAGAAAAGAGTCAAGGCCAGAGTCTGTATAAAAAGAACACATTCTCTGTAGGAATGTGGGCCAACAAAGTGAATAAATATAAAATAAAAATAAAGCCAGGGGCATGTCGCTGGTGGAGAGGCAGGTGTGACAGGCAAGGGGAGAGGGAGCAGAAATCAAAGGAAGAAGCCTTATGAATTGTGAGAAGCAGCAGAGTCATTTGACGCCCCTGAACTCAGTTCTGTGGAGAATAAACAGAACAGCGTGTTAAACTGAGTAATGTAATTCGGGGAAGATACAGTAAGTGAAGGAAACTGCATAACAATTCAGGGCCTTACCAGAATACAAGTAATTTGCCCACACACTGACGATCCCTAAATCCCAAGGACAAAGTTATGAGTTGTTGCAGGCAAACATTTGCTTTCGTTGCCCTGAGAATTAATTAAGAAGTCCTTTAGGTCTGGGCACTATTCCTTGCTCTTGCAGACCTGTCAGTCCTCTGTGATTAACTTTGATCACTCTGTGGACATACGGTGCTTTTTGTGCTGAGCATCTGCAAATGAATTGCATTGCACCCAGGATCCCATTCTGAGCCCAAACAAACCATACAGAAATGCATCCGTTTGAAGTAGAAAGGAGTCTCCCGGGAGTGTAGCTGTCCCAGGAGAGAAAAGCTTGCCCAGGCACAAAGGCTCTGGGTCAGAGGAGGTAGATTCTGAAGACAGCCTGGAGTTGGTCCCTCTAGCTGGCCTCCAGGCTCCCAGGGACTGCTGTCTGTGCTATGAAGCCCTTACTCTGCACTAGGTTGAGCTGTGAGGCTACAGAGGTGAGCAAGATGAGGCTGGTCAGTGAACAGTTGAAACTTAAAATCTAGCACAGAAAGGAGGAGGCATTACACAACAAGCTACTAGGAGTGGGATAATGTGTGAGGACCTGCAGGGCTCTATGTAAGAGCATTTAACAGGGAGATCTAACCTAGGGAAGTCCGAGGAAGCTCCTCCCAGGAGAGATCATTAAACTGAGATTTAACCAGGCAGGGGCAAGGGGTTAAGAGATTAAACTCCAGTGAAGCCAAAGTGGAGTTGGTGGGCATTGGATTGTGTGGCCCCTGTGTCTTGTTTAAGGATTGGGCCCCTATCTTGAGGGTAGGAAAAAGCCATCAAAAGGTTTGAAGCAGAGAAAATAAAGGGGCAAAAACATAAATTAAAATGGAAATAAACTCTTTTCAATAAACCCTGCAAAATATCGCTTCATGGGCAAGGTGGTGAAGGTAAATCTAACTTGAACAGATTAGAACGCAACAGGAGGAGGAAAGCTGCCTTTTACTTGTATGTGATACTCGGGGTCCTAGCAGCCTTGGCTCACCCATCGCGACAGCAGTGAGTGTGGGACGCAGTGGAAGTCACTGATGCGGATGAGCACAGAACTGGGAGGACTCCAGGGTGGTGTCTGGTTGAGCTACCAGCTCTATAGCCTCAATCTCTTTTCCCCGGATTGCCTCAGCTCCAACTATAACCCCAAATCGCATTCACACAGCAGGTGTCAACATTACACTTTTGCTGGAAATTTGGGGGCCACATGCGGCAATGCAGAAAACACTGAACAACAGGCAATCTCCTCTCTTAAAAGTCCTCTAGCACCACCACCCCAAAACAAAAACAAACAAACAAAATCTCTGTCTCTAGTCTCTTGCCCACTAGAATATAAACTTCACTCGGGCAGGGATTTTTTATCTGCTTTGTGCACCAGTGAATCTCCAGTCCCTAGAACAGAGCCTGTCCATATTAGACACTTAATACTTGTCAACTAAAGCAATGCGACTTCAGAGTTCCCTCACATCTCCCAGCTGTTTCCTGGATTCCCTTCCAGAAGCTCCACTTTCTCACTTTACTCTGCAGGACAATTTACCTTCCACACCTACCCACCCCCATGCTTTTCCATAGCTGCCCTTCCACATGGAAAGATCCCTTCATATACTCTGAGGAAGGCCTCGTGCCCCACCCAGCACAGCAGAGAGGAGCTGGCAGACTGATTTTAGACGTCCCTTCCCCTCCAGCTCCGCAACTAGCCAATGTGGGATTAAAATAACCTGCTCTCTACCCAACTGCTCACAGGTTATATGAAAAATATTTTCTCCTTAAAGTAGCTAGAATAATGTGTGGAATTATACTTCCTAACTTACATGAAACAATGTTAATGAAAATATCTAACCTGCTTTCTTGAAAGTTCAAAAAAATATTTCATCTGGCATTAAACTAAGTTTTTAAAATATACTGCCTAGCCCTAACCATTTCATAAGATTGCATGAGTCAGTGATTAGACTTTGTCTGGACAGACTCACTTTTTTGTTTCTATTTATTTTAAGTTTTTTCTTCTTTTTTTCCTCAGAATATATGTGCTCTTTATAAAAAACTATATGTATGTGTCTATAAATAGACAGATGATAAATATCAAAAGCACACACATATATATAAGACATTTGATCATTCTTGATCCCTTTTTAATTGCATTTTCTATCCATAGTTAGAATGATACTGAATACTACAATTCTGTGTCCTGATGCCTTCAGGTTCTTGCACACTAGGATTTGACTAAAAAAAAATTATGCTACATTAGATCAAGTGCCAGGATTATGTTACAAATAATGTGTGTTATGGAGAGCAGAGAACGAAGAAATCACTGGGAGAGCTTGTCAAGAGATGTGACTTTGACCTGAAGGACAGGGGAGAGACAAAGCTTGGGCAAGTGGTTCTCTGAAGAAGTGTAGGATAGCCATCTGTGTGAAGCAAGAGATGTATACTGCAGAGAGGATAAGAGGCTGTGGGAAGGAATGTTGGATTGTTCTAGAGCAGGGGTGGGCAAACTTTTTGACTCGAGGGCCATAATGGGTTCTTAAACTGGACCGGAGGGCCGGAACAAAAGCATGGATGGAGTGTTTGTGTGAACTAATATAAATTCAAAGTAAAGGAGCGGAGGGGAGAGCAAGAGAACCAGATAGAACAGCCGGATCCAGCCAGCGGGCCGTAGTTTGCCCACGGCTGTTCTAGAGGGAGGTGAGCCATGGCATACAGATGAGCAGCCAGGTACAGATGTGTCAGTAATTTCACTTAAGGAATAGGGAGAAACTTGGAAAAGATTCTATTTATCTTCATCCATCACCATCAAATTATAGCTTTAATATCTATATAATTATATATATGTATATACATATATACAGGGTGTCCCAAAAAAATGTATACACACTTTAACAGCTGATAGCTCAATTTGAAAATGAAATGTATTTTAATAAACACTGCCTTTATAATTATTCAAAGTGCATGTATACATTTTGGGGGGACACCCTATTATATTATATGTATATACATACATATTATATGCCCTGAATTTGCCATATTTCAAGGCATAATCCTTTTCCTACCCAAAGAAACTACATGATGAAACTTATTTTAGAAAAGATTGGCATAATCAGACTGTCTCTTTTAAGGTAATGGCACTAAGTGAGTTGGTCTATTTTTGCAAATAGAACTCTTTGCTGCCAAAAAGCACCTTACAATCCTATTACTCATAATTAGAAGTAATGTAATCACTTTTAGATACATCATGCAAAAATGTGAAGATTATATCTAAAGTTCTTCTTTTGTCATAATTTAACTTTAGGAAAAGGATTTTTTAAATAATAAATTTTTCTGTCACTTTTCTTGAAATTTGATCCAAAAGAGTTTGTTTTCTGACTATAATTTAGCAAAAAACAAGTAAAAATGGCTGCTGAAAAAGATTAAATATATTCTTGTTTTGAATTTACACTACAAATCCTCAACCCCATAACTTTATAAAAATGAAACAAAGACTTGATTTTATCAATAAAAATAAAAAGAATGGGAGAGGTAGGCGAAGGTGCTGCATTCTAGAGTTCATATGTGTGTGTGTTTAAATTTTCAGACGCATTTATCTCATAGGTTACTTATTTATGCTTCTGTTCAAAGGTATAAAGTAGTTTAAAGAAAAAAGCCTAAAGTTAAATTACTCATATAATATAATTAGACTTTCTCAAGTATTTTAAAATTGTCTCAGGAAGAATTTACTATATTTCATTCCACTCATTAACCAAAATTCTTCAGTTTTAGACAATATTGTTCTACAAATTATACCTATTAGGATCAACTCCAGGGAGGTGGCAGGTAAGCAAAAGTACTTTACAAACTACCATTCCTTTTTTCAATTTATACATATCTTAACTGATGTTTTTTCCACAGGTGGAAATCAAGTTTTCCAATACTGAAGATTAGCTTTCTCAACGTCACAAACTATGCAAAACAAACCGCCCCTGTCCTCTTGGGTCTGCCATTCTGAAGAGCACAACTCAATGACTTTTCATTTGTCATCTAGATGCTAATGTTAAGATGCATGATCTCCAAGACAGCTGAAATTACATCACTCCTGGGGGAAAAAAACCAAAAAAACAAAAAACGGATTTTCCCTATGATTATCTCACTGCCTACTGGCACCCCTACTTTCACTGGAAATGATGATTCTGCATTATATTTAGAGTCAAGTAAATAGAACAAGATTGTTAAGTGAGGGTGACCCCATGCTAACTTTCTTCATTCATTAATTTTAACAAAAAACAGAACTTAACTATGGCCTAAGAGTTCTGACTTTGAGGGTCTTCGGTGAATAGTGCCCTATCACCAATTCCCATATGAGGAGGCACAGGCTTTGAAACAAGGCATATTTGTCATGTTACTCAGGTTGGTTGAAAAAGAGTTTCTAAACAATTATTTGAGATTATTTAGCAAATATTTTTATGAACAACCACTATTTCATAAATAGTGTCAAGGCAATATTTAATTTTCACAACTCTAACTCTCCTGACTTCTTCTTGAGGTTAACTCTCCAGATCCTCCAGCCAGAGCTGCCATAATAGGTCCGTGCTATTTTTACCAATATATTTAAACTCCCAGGGTAATCTAGTCAATTCCCTACCTCCTTTTCACTTCCTATGCCCATAGTTAGTGTACTATGAGATCATGAATGTCTTATATAACAACGTTTGAAGTGTTTAAATACCACTACAGGATCCTTTTTTACTTATGCTCTTTTTATCTTGAATAAATTTTATTTTTATTGTTCTTTTAATAGCTTTACTGAGATGTAATTGGTATGCAATATACTGAACACATTGGAAGTGTACAATTTGACAAGCTTTGACATATGTATACATCTGTGAAACCATCACCACAATGATAATGAACATAGTCTTTATCCCCAAAAGTTTCCTTATCTCCTTTGTAATTCCTCCCTCCTGTCCCTTCCTGACCCCCACACCTCCAGGCAACTACTTAGCTTCTATCTATCATTATCCATTAGTTTGCATTTTCCTAGAATTACTAGAAATTGAATCATACAGTATGTGCTCTTTTTTTGGCTTCCTTCACTTAGCATAATTATTTTCAGATTCTTTTTTTGTGCAGTATGTTTCAAAACCTGTTCTTTTTTATTAGAGTAGGATTACATTGTATATGTATAACAGTTTGTTTATCCATTCACTTCTTGATGGATATTTGAGTTGTTTCCAGTAATTGGCTATTGCCAAGTTACTACAAACATTCATGTACAAGTCTTTGTAGGGACATGTGTTTTTATTTCTCTTGGTTAAATACCTAGGAGTGGAATCGATGGATCATGTGGTTTGTATATATTTAATATCTTAAGAAACTGCCAATCTGCTTTCCAAAATAGTTGTACCATTTTTACCTTCCCACAGCAATGATAATTCTCACCAACACTTGGTATGGTTAGTCTTTTTAATTGCATCTACTCTAATAGGTGTAGTAGGTGATATTCCACTGTGGTTTTAATTTGCATTTTCCTAATAATTAATAAGGTTGAATATCACTTGCATTAATTTTAGCATACATAGTGTTCAAACTCCCTTTTTTCTTTTTTTTCTTTTTTTTTTTTTTTTTACACATCACTATCCAGTTGTTCCAGCACCATTTGTTGAAAACACAGTTCTTTCTCCACCAAATCCTCTTTTCACCTTTGTAGAAAATTTATTGTTAATACTCCCATGTGGGTCTATTTCTGGACTACTGTGTGCCAATGACCTAATAACGTCTTTGTTAATATCAGTTCCATGCATTCTTAATTACTATAGCTTCACAATAAGTCTGGATTTCAAGTAATGTTAGTTCTCCAACTTTGTTCTTTATCGCATGCATTTTTAATATACCTGCTATCATGGAACATTGACTATGGTCTTTCAATCTTGAGAATACATGTATGGCAGGTCCATACTTATCCACATTTGGGGGGAAAATGGTCTGATCAATGCTACTAGTACTCTTCCTACTTTAGAGAGGCAGTTTTGTTCTTATAAAATATGAGAAGTATGGCCATTTATAAGAAGCCCTAGAAAGCACCAGTATTAGAAATATGATAGGATAAAATAATTAAGAAAAGAAACATCATACTGTTCACTTTCCCAAAATATCTTATTCTTAAAGACCAGTTCTTGTTATATTTACACACCCTGGGAATTAAAGAAAACCTTAACAAAGCAAGATGTCAGTACAGACAGCACAACTTAGTTCAGGGTCTCATCTGAGGGAGATCTTGAAACTGGAGATCTTCTTTTTTTGCTTTGTGTTCTTCAGAACCACAGACATAACTCTAAGACCCCAAAAGCGCTCATTAATACTTAGTGATTGCCACTAGAAAAGAAAGTTTGTGGATTAAATTAAACATTAGAGGAATGGTTACCTGCCATTGGAAATATACCTTCTCTACAAAAGACAATAGGTATTAATTTCATAAGGAGCAAATTCAATCTTTTGTGGTTACACTCTTTTCAAAAAGCAGAAACTCCTTTTCTCAGAAGCACCTGGTTCTTAAAAAGCAAAAGCATACCAAAAAGGTATATAATTTTGCCCTGATTGGGTGGCTCAGTTGGTTGGAGTGTCGTTCTGTGCACCAAAAATGTTGCAGGTTCAATTCCTGGTTAGGGCACATACCTAGATTGCAGGTGTGATTCTGGTTGTGAGCATGTGGGAGGGAGGCAGCCGATCAACGTTTCTCTCTCACATCGATATTTCTCTCTCTCTTCCTCTCTCTCTAAACATTAATAAAACATATTCTTGGGTAAGGATGAAAAAATATTTTAAGGTGTATACTTTTGCCTACTAGAATACCATGAAAGTAGAATGGCTTGCAATAGGTGGATTGCAGAGGAATATAGCTCTACACACTCCTCCCATTCCAAAAAAAAAAAAAAGAGAGAGAAGAAAAAAATCTCCACTCTCGAGAAAGAGATCTAAAATAAAAATGGAAGATTTTTCTTCTGTACTGAAAGCCAAGAAGTTTATTATGTTTAGTAAAAAGATAGTTAAGCTTTCATTTTCAAGTATTCAGTGATCAAAAAAATATATTGACAATTCAACAAATATTTACTGAAAACAAATTATTTATTTATTCACCAAACATTGGTTGAACATCTAAGCTGTTTTAGACACTGTGTCAAAGACTGAAGATTCACACAAGAATAAATCAAAAGTTTCTTCTTTCATAGGATCTTATTGAAGAAGATGGAGGCAGGGGAAGGATTTGGGGAGAAGACAACGGAGGAGACAGACATAAATAAGTATAATAGTGTGAATATAGTTTAATAAAGTTGAATGCAAATTATATTGAGTCTAAAGGAGGAAGCAACTAGCTCTTTTGTGGGGATGAAGGGAAACTACACAGGGCTCAATACCCTGAATGATTCCAAAGGAGCATATAACATATGAGCTTAAACCCTCATTGCAGAAATAAGGCCCACCCACATGAGTTAGCTAAATACCAATTCAATAAAATCAGTTATAAATTAGCAATTTAGAATGTCCTGAAAGCAACTTTTTCTACGTGTTATCCCTGTTGTAAACATAACTTACTCATTAAACTCAGTCAACTAAAATTACCAGAACCTACCATATGTCAATCAATATTATAAATACCAGATATGATCTCTCTAGATTTACATTCTAGAAGTGTGGGACACATAAAGGACTATTAAACAAATTCATAAACATGATTTCCTCTGATAGTGGTAAGCACTCTGAAAGAAATAAACAGGATGATATAATGGCAGAGAGAGGGAGGGCCTTTAGATAATGTTGGCAGGAAAGGATTTATTTCTGAGATTGTGATAATTGATTTAAGAACAAATGATTTTCTAAGAGTGAGAGAAGGAGCCATTTCTTGTTTTGTGGAAATATCTTCAAAATGCAGAGTATCTGCCCAGCTGGTGTGGCTTAGTGGTTGAGTGTCAACCCATGAACCAAGAGGCTGCCAGATCGATTCCAAGTGAGAGCACATGCCCCAGTTGCTGGCTCAATCCCTAGAAGGGGATGTGCAGAAGCAGCTAATCAATGTTTCTATCTCTCTATCCTTCTCCTTTCCTTTCTCTCTGAAATCAATAAAAACATGTTTTAAGAATGCAGAAGTCATGGATGGACCTGGAGAGCATTAAGCTAAGCGAAATAAGCCAGTCAGAGAAAGATAAATATCACATGATCTCACTCATTTGTGGAATATAATGAACAACATAAACTGATGAACAAAAACAGATCCAGAGACAGAGAAGCATCGATCAGACCGTCAAACCTCAGAGGGAAGGTAGGGGAGGGTGGGGGTAAAAGGGAGAGATCAACCAAAGGACTTGTATGCATGCATATAAGCCTAACCAGTGGTCACAGACAACAGGGGGGTGAGGGCATGAGAGGGGAGAGGAGGGACAATGGGAGGATAAGGACACATATGTAATACCTTAATCAATAAAGAAAAAAAATTTTTTTAAATCTCTGGGAAGAGAATTTGATGTACTTTCCACCTGCCCTTTTATCAATATTAAACAAACAGTATGTTTTACTACAACTCAAAAAAAAAAGAATGCATTCTCAGAACCTGAAGAAGCCAGTCTGGCTGGAGAACTGTGAGCAAGGAGAAAAGTGGTATAAGATAAACTGGAGAGATAGGCGAGGCATAGACTAGGCAGGACCTTGAAGTCCACGGTAAGGAGTTTGAATTCCAGGTTTTGTTTCTAATTGAAATCATTGGTAACTACAGATAAATAAACCATTACACAGAGAATATGTTTGTATTATTTTATGGAAGAAAGTGGCCTTACTTTGTAGATATTTATGTATTCATACGGAAGTAGTACACTCTACATGTCTTTCCTGATCAAGATAATTTTCCAAAGCTCCTCTGAAATAAACAATAGATGCAAGAGCTATGCTGCTAGAATCATTCTTGAAGTAGTCAGTCTTATCCATGAACATATTATCTCAGAGTTAAGACCTAATGAAATAAAGAGATGATTTATAAAACAGATGTTGAAACATCAAAAGGAGAAGGAAATAAGACACAAAACTAAAACACATCTATTTCACATTTTTATCTAGAGACAATGCTAATAGAGACTTTCAAAGACTCCTAACTTAAAAATGGGAAGAATTCCTAGAAAAAAAATTTGTATTGTTTTATTTCATAAAATGATAACCCATATCCAAATAGTGGTAGTTATTTTATTTTTAAAACTATGCTATATTTTTATATTGGGCCACTGTATAGTCATTAAAGAACTACAATATAATTCATAGGTATCAGTGAGTGAAACGTCTACCAAAAGAGTAATATCCACAATATAGAAAGAACTGTTACAAAACAATAAGAAAAAGACAATCCAATTTCCAAATGAGCAAAAGGCCAAACTGGCATTTCCAAAAAGTATATCTAAATGGCCAATGCTGGTTTTAAAGTGCTCCACATCATTCTTCATCAGTGAAAAGAAAACTGAGAGCAAAGCCCTCGTCTTAATGGTTGAAATTAAAGAGACTGACAATTCCAAGAAGTGAGGAGGATAAGAAAGAACTGGAACTCTCATAGACTGCTGAGGGGAGTGTATGGTAGTACATCTACTTTCCAAAACTGTTAGCAGTACTTACTAAAGTGAAACATAGACCTACTCTACCACACAACAAATCTGCGTCGAGGTACATACTCAACTCCTATGTCCATCTAAAGACACATGCAAGAATATTCAGAGCAGCTCTATTCATAATAACCATAAATTATAAACAATCCAAATGTCCATCAACAGTAGAATGATTAAAATTAAAAAGGTGTGGTATATCCATATCACAGTCAACAGAACTGCTGACACACTGTAGTATAACTGCCAGACGTTAACCTTTTGATTTAGGAAGCACCCATTTCAAAAGCTTGAATAAATATATTGCCTCCCTTTGACACAGCTACTAGCAAAACAACCAGCTAAGGAGAGAGGCTGCCCTTACTCATGAAGTGTTCTCTTTCAGAAATCCCCGAGTAAACTGATAACAGACCACTTAAGTGACCTCACTCCTCTCTTCCTGCACCACAATTCCTGCTCTTATGCTTTAAGTGAGCCAATAAAGAATGAATCCATGAAACTACACACACCCTATGCTCAGACCCCAATAAAGGCAGAGCTTTCTCTCTCTCTAACTGGGGCCTCTCTGTGTGGCCTTCAGGCATGTAACGTACCTCCAGAACCTGTAATAAAGTTTGCTCCTCAAAGTCCCCTGATGTTTATGTGGATTAAAGACTTAAATGTAATACCTGAAACTGTAAAATTCCTAGAAGAAAACATAGGGAAAAAGCTCCTTGATATTGGTCTTAGCAATGTTTTTGGATTTGACACTAAAAACACAGGCAATAAAAGCACAAATAGACAATAGGGACTATATCAAACTAAAAAGCTCTGTAGAGCAAAGGAAACAATAAGAGAGTGAAGAGAAAATCTATGCAATGGGATAAAGTATTTGCAAACTATATATCTGATATGGAGTTAATTTCCAAAATATTTGGCACTCATCCAACTCAAAAAAAAAAAATTCTGAAATAATGAACAAAGTACCTGGATTTCTCCAAAGAAGACATACAAATGGCCAACAGGTACATGAAAAGGTACTCAACATCCCTAGTCACCAGGAAAAGGCAAATCAAACCCACAAGTAGATGTTATCTCACATCTGCTAGAAATAAGTGTTGGCGAGGGTGTGGAGAAAAGGGAAGCCTCCACTGCTCATGGGAATGTGAATTGGTACCCTCACATGGAAAACATTATGGAGGCTCTTCAAAAAAATAAAAAATAGGTACCATATGACCCTACCATTCCATTTCTGGGTCTATAACCAAAGGAAACAAAATTAGTATCTCAAAGAGGTATCTGCATTCCCACGTTCATTGCAGAATTATTTACAAACAGAAGCCCGGTGCACAAAATTTGTGGACGGGGGTGGGGGGAGAGGGATGTCCCTCAGCCCGGCCTGTACCCTCCAATCTGGGACCCCTCAAGGGATGTCCGACTGCCCATTTAGGCCCAATCCTAAATGGGCAGTCAGACATCCCTCTCACAATCCAGGACTGCTGGCTCCCAACAGCTCGCCTGCCTGCCTGCCTGATTGCCCCTAACCACTTATGCCTGCCAGCCTGATCACCCCCCTAACCACTCCCCTGCCAGCCTGATTGATGCCTAACTGCTCCCCTTCAGGCCTGGTCCCCCCCCAACTGCCCTCCCCTGCAGGCCTGGTCCCCCCAACTGCCCTCCCCTGCAGGCCTGGGTCCCCCACATCTGCCCTCCCCTGCAAGACTGGTTGTCCCCAACTGTCCTCCCCTGCAGGCCTGATCACCCCCAATTGCCCTCCCCTGCAGGCCTGGTTGTCCCCAACTGTCCTCCCCTGCAGGCCCGGTTACCCCTAACTACCCTCCCCTGCCGGCCTGATCACCCACAACCGCCCTCTCCTGCCGGCCATCTTGGGGTGGCCATCTTGTGTCCAAATGGGGTCAGCCATCTTTGACCACATGGGGGCAGGCATCTTGTGTGTTGGGAGTGATGGTCAATTTGCATATTACTCTTTTATTAGATAGGATAGCCAAATATGGGAACAACCAAGGCATTCATCAAAGAATGAATGGATAGAAAAAATGCTGTATATAAATACAATGTGATATTATTTATCCATAGAAAATTAAGAAAATAATGTCATTTGTAACACAATAGATGAAATTTTTTAAGATAAATAAATTCTTTGGATTTAATGTAACGCTAGGTGACTATAGTTAATAACACTGTATTATAGATATGATATTTGCCAAGGGAGTAGATTTTAAGTGTTTTCACATTACACACAAAAATGATAATTATGTGAGGTCATGGAAATGTTAATTAATTTGATAGTGGTAATCATATCACAATGTATACATATATCAAATAATCTCAATGTACACTTTCAATATATATAATTTTATTTGTCAACTATACCTTATAAGTCTGAAGAAATAAAATTTTTAATTTTAAAAATATATTATAAAAAGTTTATTTTAAAATAAAAATAATATCAAAGTTTATTTCTGAGTGGTAGGAGTCATTGGTGATTTTTACTTTCACTAGATTTTGTTTTTGTGTGTTTCTTTTTTTCAAATTTTCTTTAATGAACCCACATCATTGTTACAATTTTGTTCATGTTATTCACTGAATTATCCTAACAACCTTTGAGGGTGATATTAAATTTTCTACCTTATAGATAAGAAAACTAAAAGTAAGGGGGTTTACCATCCAAAATGGAAACCATCCCCACATGCCACGATATTTTGAAATTAATTAAAAAAATAAATTTGCAATGATTATTATAAAAAGTATATTATTCACAATTTGGGTGTTCTTGAATATTTTCCGTTGAAAATTCTCATGAAAAATTATTTTTAAAGTGTCTATAAACGCTTATGCCGTACTAAGGGTTAAGTAATTAATCCAATACTATGTAATTAGCAAATGGTAAGCCCAAAGTTAGAATCCAATGATTTCTGACTTTAGCACCCGTGGCCTAAGCCTCATTGGCTTGTGACCTTGGAAAAGTGAGTTAAACCTGCCAGACCTCAGTCCTTCACCGGGAAAGGAATTACTTAAACTAAGAGCTAACACTTATTGAGGACATACGTTTTTATGAGCAGCAGTGCCAAGTGGTTTACGGAAATTTTTCCTCAAAACAAATCCACAATGCACTTATTATCGTCCCCGTTTTCCGGGTAAGGAAAAAGAGGCAGAGCGAATGATGGAACTGGAACTGCATCCCACTTCCCTCTCCGTTACAGTGACTCAGTGATGGGAAAGCTCTGTCATAAACACTGCATTCAGTGTTGTGAGCACTAAGTGAAAGGACATATATGAAAATGTCTTGAACAAAAATGTCAACTTTGCTTACAAAATTTCAGGTAATACCAACGAATGTAATAAAGGACAAAACTGGGCTTTAAAAATTCTTTACACACAACAAGGGTTGGCCAAATTAACAACATGAAATTTCACAAGCTAACAGCAAGGCCCTCTAATGAAGCTTAAAAAATCAAATGTACAGTTCTGAAGGGAGCAGCCATGGTTAACAGCTGGTAGGTAAAAGGATTTTAATAGATTTCAAGGTTCGGTATGAGATAATATCATAAGGAAGCTACCCTAAAAAAAAAGTCAACACAATCTTGAAGACATTAATAGAAATTCAGTGTCCAAATTTCCACTGATCAAATCATATCCGTAGTTTTGGGGTTCATCCAGAGAGTCAGTTTCAGAAAAATAATGACAGAAGGGAGCAGCAGAGTACTAGACAGAACTCAGACATCCACCACATCGGATACTAAAATTATGAGAATGTATCAGATATCTAACACTAATGGTCATTAAATATCTGAAAGATATATAAGGCAAAAAACTTTCAGAAACAACTAAAGTTATATACATTACATAAACTTTCTTATGAATGTGAGTTCTCCCTGTCACTACAAGTGTTCAAGCAAAAAGGTCAACCACCACTTGTTAGAAATGTTTCACAAAGATCCAGGCAAGGGACTAGGGCTTAGATTGTCAAGACTTGAGATTCCTTCTGGCTTTGTAGTTCTACATGTGAGGAAGAGGGGGAGACAATTTTAAATCTGACAGAAGGCACAGATTGTGCCTGTTTAAATTAATTTGTACAGTATGTTAATAGCATAGTGCCATACCCACAAGTGGTTAATAAAACGTCTCAAAAAAATGTTTCCTACATGTCAAAATACCCTGTGTTGTCTAATAAATTAAGATATATTTAAAAGAGCTATATGCATATATGCATAGCCCATGGACACAGAAAATAGGGTGGTGAAGGCCTAGGGTGGGACAGGAAATCAGGTAGAAGGGAGAAATGGGGGGGCGGGCACAGGAGGGGAGGATATCTGTAATATTCTCAACAATAAAGATAAAAATGCATTTTAAAGCCATTCTACGAGATTTAACACTTTTATAGGTTTTACAGACTACTAATAAATTTACCATTATGTGTGGAAAACCATATATATGCTTCTTTTTCCTCTCACTTAGTTTTCTTTCCCTGATTGAGCTGACAAACTCTTCTCTCCACAAGATTTGAAAGAAAATCTATTGCCAGTGCAGACCATCTTTTAGAACTCCATATATATATTACCCTACTCAATATTTTACCTCGACACCCAACAGGTAACTCAAAAATCATTTTTGCAACTGAGCTCTTAATGGCCTGATCCCACCCACAGTCAATCCAGTCTTCCTCCAGTTTTCTAGACACAGTAACTGCCCTGCCATCCCCAAATTTGTTTAGGCCAGAAACCTCAGAGCCATTCATGAAAGTTTCTTTTCCCCATGTCCCATATCTTGCCTCTAACCAATTATTATTCACCTCAAAACATTCCTCTATCCAGCATCCACTCCTCTCTATGGTTTCTGCCCACATTCTAGTCCAATCTAACCTCACCTCACACCTTAACCTACTGCAAAGTCTCAGAATCACTCTGACCTGCTTTAATCTTTGTATTCTAATTGTATTATTTATGTTTCAATAGTTTTATTTTTATTATATTTCTTTGTAGGCAATCGAACTATTCTCAAACAATTATGACCCACTTTTTACTTTTTTTTTTTTTGGTATGTTTTTATTAATTTTAAAGAGAGGAAGAGAGAGAAGAGAGAGATAGAAACATCAATGATGAGAGAGAATCATCGATCAGCTGCCTCCTTCCTGTACATCCCCTACTGGGGATCAAGCCCACAACCCAGGCATATGCCCTGACCAGGAATCCAACTGTTACCTCCGAGTTCATGGGTTGATGCTCAACCACTGAGCTGTATCAGCTGAGCTGCTTTTTGCTTTTCAATGTTTATACTTCTTTTTCCATCTTATGATTATTGCAATACAATATTGTATTCCATCTGTGATAAGTAGTTGTCAGTGGTCTTTTAACAGCTAGTGGGGGAGGGGCAGATTTTCATGCATGGGAAGAAATTTTCGCTGCTATTTTCTCTATTTTGATTAATATTTAATTTATTAAATTTATACATTTTAAAGTATAATTTTACTTAACACCGTAAGATAAATTGAAATATTTTATTTCTGAAGTTTTGGCTAAAAATAGAAACCTCAAATTCACTTGTTCTTTGAATAATGTATAATAACTCATAATTTTAACTCATTAAATCCTTTTAAAACATTTAATACCACTTACTAGTACATACATAATTAATCAAATCCCTGTAGACAATTCAAATCACAATTACCCACTCAATATACCTGACTCTCTCAAATATGTTGAACACAAAAAGGCAGACATACAAATTGAATACATTTTTCTTATAACTTCACTCTTGTCTGTCAGACATCATTTTAATAGTTCAAATTTTATTACACATTTCAAAAATTTAAGAAACAAAACTAGAATCTTTTGGGTTAAAATGTGAAAACTTATATCTAAACTTTCTCCTTCCTGAGACACTACTAAAACCCACAGTAAAAGGAATTTTAACAAAGAAATACATCTGATCTCAGACTCCTAGCTTACAGAAATGTGAGAAATAAATTTCTGTTGTTTGTAAGCCACCCAGCCTATGGTACTTTGTTATAGCAACCTGAACTAACACAACACTATACTAAATACACTAAAGACACTGCAACAGAATGTTAAAAGTAAAAAACCATAGAGTCAAGAAAGGCAGATCCTAAACCAGTAACAGGGAAAGCAGAGAATCAACCCAATTTGTAGCACAGAATCTCCAAAAAGTTCAGGAAGAGGCAGCACCAGGTACTTCTGGTAGAAGGGCTTAATGGTGGATGTAGAAGTGAAGTATCCAACTTTGGGTAAATGCTATACAAGTACTTAAAGACAATTATGAAAATGACCTTTAGTCTTGTGGCTAAATAATGTATATTCTTTTACCTTTTCCCTCGTGGGTCATATTTTCTAAGTCTTTCTAAAGCTTTATGATTTCCTTTGAACTTCTTATTAGAAGGGCTTAACATTGAAAAGGAACAAACTATTTAGCAGACTTACAGAATTTTAATGGCACTGCTAAATTTCATCATGTTGATTTGCCCTTCCCTTAAGCCATACTCAGACTTCTGCAGTTGGGGAAAAAAAAAAAGCCAAAACTTTGTCCGAAGTAGCAGGAATTGTATTCTGTCATTGAAATAATATCTCTGCAGTGGTTAGAACTATGGACTTTTAAGTAGTATCTCTCTCCAAAATAATACTATTCAATGAAACATCACTGTAGTACATGATTGTCTAACCACTATGTTGTACATCTGGAACTAATACAGAATATTGAATGTAAACTGTAATTGAAAAAAAAAGACACATCACTATAACTTTCCAACACCAGGAATATAGCACTCAAAATGTATCATTTGACCTACCTTGATGCATAGTCAATAATTAGGTTTTCACAGACAATCCAGACTTCAATGAACAATAAAGAAACTAACCTCATAAAGCAATTACTTTTCAAAAATTCTGGTCCGTTTCTTTCTACCAATAGACACATTGACCTCTCTTTATAACTGTTTATGTTGACCAACAATATGTCTGATGGTAAATTATAATATCACAACAGTCAATCCAGGTAAACTGATCTGAAAAAAAAATCACTTTGTCTTTGTAAAACTACTTATTAGTTTATCTGCACCTGATGAAGTTAACCTTACTTATTTATATGTTACTTTACCTAAGCCCTATCAATGCTCAAGAAGAATGTGCTTATATGCTAATTTCTTGGGTGGTATAATGTATCTCAATTTCTACATCTTTTACTTTTAATTTCTTAACTCTTTTGTAGCTAATGTGCTTCTCTATTACACTCACCATACCCATCACAAACTGAGAATATAATGAAATTTATAAAAATTTGGCCTATAAATCAATTCATAGACTTTATTATAATTATGTTACATTAGTTAATCCCAATGTGGAAGCACTACCTCCACAGTAGCAAGTGGTCATTCTTTCTCATCAGTTCCTCACTACCTCAAATAGCAACACTGTGGTCCCTCATTCACGTGGGACTAGTCTAAATAACAAGAAGATAGAAATCTTTGGTTACATCTGATGAAAGTTCCCTGTTCTTTTCCAGTTTTTATGTCTTCTTTCTCATTTTTTCTCTGTGTTCTGGGAATTTTCCTCTTTCATAAGATTCCCTCTGTATCAGACATTTTCTGCCCTACCCATATTCTTCGGCTTTTGTCATCCCATTCAGCCAAGACCTTCTTGGTGGAAGAAGCAATAACTGCCTGAGGAATCTGACTGAAGAAGCATGTTACAACAGGAAGGCCAGAAGTGCTGGACAGTTAAAGCCTTTAGGAGTCCTAAACAGTGATGCACAGGAGTTAATGGATAAATACCACAGCTTGCTTGTCCCTCTTATGGGACACCCCAGGAATGCTTTACACAGTATCCAAGCGGTCTACACTGCCAATGAGCCCCAGTTGCCCATGGTGGCAATCTGCTTATTAATGCACTTACTGGCTTTCTTCCTTTCCAAACATCATTCCCTGGGATCACCTCCCAACTGAAACTACCTAAACTCAAATCCTTGTCTCAGGGCCAACCTAAAGAAATGATCTTTGTCACTATTTCCTTATTTGTCTTTTCCATTCTTAGGACAAATGCAAAAAAGTTAAATCATTGATAGTTGTAACTATGAGTTAAAATTTAAGTTATAATCATGAGATGATTTATGCTCTATAAATTTACAATTATAATAACAGAGAACTTTGTTATTAATTCAAAGTAGTTTGCACTAACCAGCTTTCTGATTTCATAAATATATACAATACTACTTTACTTTTCCTAGCATAAAACGTTTTTTGAAATATCTGCTCATCCTTTACCATGATGGACATTATATCACCAATTTGCATATCCATTTCATGAATTCTGAGGTTTCTAGCCTGGACTCCATAAAATGATATACTATTTTTTTTCCATTGCCAAGTAAATGTACATTGACTAAAATTGCAAATTGTTTGATAAGATATTAAATAAAATTTAATAATGTTTTTATTGATTTCAGAGAGAGGAAGGCAGAGAGGAACAGAAACATCAATGATGAGAGAGAATCATTGATTGGCTGTCTCCTACACACCCCTACTGGGGACTGAGCCCACAACGAGGCATGTGCCCTGACTGGGAATTAAACCATGACCTCCTGGTTCATAGGTCGACACTCAACCACTGAGCCACACAGGCTGGGCTTAATAAGATTTTTAAAATTTAATTTAAATACCAGCTTCATTTAAATAATTTTGTTTAGATGTATGATATATGACCATCTATCTGTGTTCTTGCTCGGGGCCTCACAGATGTTAGGAGGGACCTAAGAAGTAACAGATTATTTAGATCCTCAGAACAGGAGGTTCCTCCACCTTCACAAAACCATGCCCTCCAAAAGAAGTCAAAACTAATTTAGATTTTTATGAGAGAATTTCAGTGTTTACTGGATAAAAAATATCTTTCATTTTATTCTGGGCCCTTGATTTTGTTTCCACATAATGGATATAGTTTTGAGAAATAAGAATTAATCCTCATTTAACATCCAAAGGCATCCAGTAAAACACGAATTACTGCATCATGCCACTCACACTGAGAGATTATTCTTGGGAATAATTTATAGGCAAACCCCCAGCACCACCAAGAGCTTCTAGAGAAATATTAAGGAAAGTAATATTTGTTCTGTGTTAAATTTCTGGAAGAATGAAGATAGAGGGAACTGGCATTCAGAGAAAAGCCAAATAACAATACATTTTTGCCATCAATTTATTTCCCAGGTGAATTATGCTTAATAAAAATAACTTTTAAAATATATTAGCACTTTTGGGGACAGAAGCATAAAAGTCCAGAGGGTTAAAATGTTTGTATTATGAGGGTGCCCTACACAGTACTTCAAAGTGCTGCAAAAACAGAAGAGATGATGGGTCCTCCTGAACAGCCTACTCCATGAGTTGGCAATCACATAGGACTTTCTCCTCTCCCTGCCTTCATGGCATCTGCATGTGGCTCCAGGAGTCATTTCATATCCTAAATTAGCCACAGGTAATGGCGACACCATCACACAGTGGACTTAGAAAAGTCAGGCAGCAAGGAGTACTTCGAATGTCAACATGTGGTTATAAGGAAAAGTGGCAATAAGAGCTTTTTAGATCCTTTTAAGACAAGAGCATACACCAAGACTAGGTTAATTTGAAACTGTAATTTGTATTATCATAAATTTAAGCAATTAGTAGCCATAAGCATAATTTAACCACAATAGCCCAGATGGGCCAGCCACAACTTTTCTGTTACAATATTGTGGCTGGGGAAAGAGAAACTCTAGCTAATTGAAGCAGGAAGGAAGCTGACCACAGAAAGATAGACCTGTATAAACTGTGCCCCTTCAAACACATTCTGAAGCTGCCATGCCCACTATTTTTCCAACTTTATTTTTTATTTCATGTAAATTGCATCAGGAAAAATATTATTCAATGAATAATTTTGTATTAATATAAAATATACAATATTTCAGCATGGTTTATAGCTGAAACATAACTAGCATCAGTTAATGATTTGATCCTGAGTATTCCACAATGAATCATTCTAACTTAAATTTCAGGTAGTAAATGATCATGACAGTAGCTAACCCTTTTCCATGACTAGGCTATCCTTAAAGTCTTCTGACAAGAGAAGTAAAGTATCAATTAGTAATTAGTCATTTAAATGATGATTTATGATTTATTAATATCTATTCTAATAATAGAGGAATATGCAAATTGTCCAGGATGCCATCACAGTAACAGTAACAACCACACAGCAGGCTGCATGGAGCAACAAGGCCGGCAGAGGGGTTAGTGAGGGACGACCATATGACTGAACAGCAGGCTGTGTAGGATGAGCAGGCCGGCAGCAGGGGTTAATGAGGGATGACCAAACGACTGAACAGCAGGCTGCGTGGGGTGACCAGGCTGGCGGGGGGAGGGGGGCAGTTGGGGGCGACCAGGCCAGTGGAGGGGGGGTGAGTAAGGGGCAACCAGGCTGGCAGGTGAGGGCAGTTACAGGCAACCAGGCTGGTGGGGTGGGGCAGTTGGGAGCGACCAGGCTGGCCAGGGGGTGGGGGTGGGGGGGCAGTTGGGGGTGACCAGGCTGGCGGGGGGGGGGGGGCAGTTAAGGGCGATCAGGCAGGCAGGCAGGTGAGCAGTTAGGAGCCAGCGGTCCCAGATTGTGAGAGGGATGTCCGACTGCAGGTTTAGGCCCGATCCCCGAGATCGGGCCTAAACCGGCAGTCAGACATCCCCCAAGGGGTCCTGGATTGGAGAGGGTGCAGGCCAGGCTGAGGGACAACCCCCCCCCCACCATGCACAAATTTCATGCACCGGGCCTCTAGTATTCTTAGGAAAATCATGCTTTGAAAATTGTTTTGAATGAAGTATCCAAAGTATGGACAATATATATAAATATATACTAGAGGCCTGGTGCACGAATTCATGCACAGGTGGGGTCCGGCCAGATGGGGGCGATCAGGCAGGGCCAGCTGGGGGGAGGAGACACGGGAGGTGGGCCAGCCTGCCCTAACTCGGATAGGGGTGTGGGAGGCTGATCAGGAGCGGGGCCAGAAAGGGGAGGGGCTGCGGGCGATTGGCTGGCTGGCCCCATCCCCTGGTTGAACTCTCAGTCAAGGGGACAATTTTCATATTAGCTTTTTATTATATAGGAATATATATAATATGTGTATTACATATATAATACATACGTATATTATATATTATATATAACTAGTGGCCAGTGCACAAAATTTGTGCACAGGGGTGGGGGTTTCCTCAGCCCAGCCTGCACCCTCTCCAATCAGGAACCCCTTGGGGGATTTCCGACTGCCGGTTTAGGGTCAATCCCACAGGGCATCCCTCTTGCAATCTGGGACTGCTGGCTCCTAACCGCTCACCTGCCTGCCTGCCTGCCTGCCTGATCGCCCCTAACTGCCTCTGCCTGCCAGCCTGATTGCCCCTAACCCCTCTGCCTGCCTGTTTGATAGCCCCTAACTGCCCTACCCTGCCGGCCTGATCTTGCCCCTAATTGCCCTCCCCTGCAAGCCTGATTTCACCCCCAAATGCCCTCCCCTGCTGGCCTCATCTCGCCCCCAACTCCCCTCCCCTACAGGCCTGATCTCACCCCCAGCGGCCCTCCCCTGCAGTCCTGATCTCACCCCTAACTGCCATCCCCTGCCGGCCTGATCGCTCCTAACTGCCTCTGCCTCAGCCCCCACCATCATGGCTTTGTCCGGAAAGAAGTCAGACATCTGGAAGATGGCCTGTCGACCCGGTCGACAGCATATTACCCTTTTATTAGTATAGATATGTATATTATATATATGTATATTATACATATACTTATACCTAGAGTAAAACACCAGGTACATATTGAACTTTAAAATAACTTCAACAGAGCCCAGCCAGCATGGCTCAGTGGTTGAGTGCCTACCTATGAACCAGGACATCATGGTTTGATTCCCAGTCAGGGCACATGCCTGGGTTGCGGGCTCGATGATTCTTTCTCATCACTGATGTTTCTCTCTCTCTCTCCCTCTCCCTTCCTCTCTGAAATCAATACAAATATTTTTTAAGTTTTAAAAAAACAGAATAACTTCAACAGAATGTATACCAACTACAAATTTAAACAAAAATGTATGATACAGTGTTATCAGAGATAGATGTCCTCCAATCACTTTTCCTATGCCACACCCCCAAGTCTTATCTGAAGATTATCTTTAAGTTCTTTATTCCCTCAGGGGGAAGCCTACCCTGATCCCTCAGTCTACATGCAGCATCCCCATATATGCCTCCATCATATAAACACCTGCAGTTCCCATGTCACAGCTCCCTTCTCAGCACATCCTAAGTTCCTATTTACTGTCTGGATCCCCCACAGATATTCATTAAGCAAAATCTCTCTGGATGGATCCATAGTCACATTTTAATTATTAACATTTGATTATGTACCCATCATTTTTGTTCGATCAAATTGTTAAATATTAAAAGTCAGTCACATATACCAACCAACATGTATTTTGGTTATTTCCTCATATCAATATTTAGAAAAGTCATGATAATTTTAAGACAAATCACAAATGATAAGGAAGATAAATATAATGCCAGAAGAAAACATGTAATTGGCCCTCAGTCAGCCAGGACTCAAGTTTTCTCATTGCTCCAACTCAAGTCCTTTTCTTTTTTTTTTTTTTTTTTTTTTTGCTTCTAGCTTTATTTATTTTTTTTAAATAAATCTTTATTCAGATTATTACAATTATTTCTCCTTTTTCCCCCCATAGCTCCCCTCCACCCATTTCCCACCCCACCTTCTGCCCTTACCTCCCCCCCACTGTCCTCATCCATAGGTGTATGATTTTTGTCCAGTCTCTTCATGAACCCCCATACCCCTTTCCCCCTGAGAATTATCAGTCCACTCCCTTTCTATGCCCCTGATTCTATTATATTCACCAGATTATTCTGTCCTTCAGGTTTTTAATTCACTTGATTTTTAGGTTCGCTTGTTGATAGATATGTATTTGTTGTTCATAATTTTTATCTTTACTTTTTTCTTCTTCCTCTTCTTTAAGAATACCTTTCAGCATTTCATATAATACTGGTTTGGTGGTGATGAACTCCTTTAGCTTTTTCTTATCTGTGAAGCTCTTTATCTGCCCTTCAATTCTGAATGATAGCTTTGCTGGGTAGAGTAATCTTGGTTGTAGGTTCTTGCTATTCATCACATTGAAAATTTCTTGCCACTCCTGTCTGGCCTGCATAGTTTCTGTTGAGAAGTCAGCTGACAGTCGTATGGGTGCTCCCTTGTAGGTAACTAACTGTTTTTCTCTTGCTGCTTTTAAGATTCTCTCTTTGTCTTTTGCTCTTGGCATTTTAATTATGATGGGTCTTGGTGTGGTCCTCTTTGGATTCCTTTTGTTTGGGGTTCTGTGCACTTCCTGGACTTGTAAGTCTATTTCTTTCACCAGGTGGGGGAAGTTTTCGGTCATTATTTCTTCAAATAGGTTTTCAGTATCTTGCTCTCTCTCTTCTTCTGGCACCCCCATAATTCTGATGTTGGTACGCTTGAAGTTGTCCCAGAGTCTTCTTACAGCATCTTCAACTTTTTGGATTTTTTTTTTTTTGCTTTTTGCTTTTTCGGTTGAGTGTTTTTTGCTTCTTTGTAATTCAATTCTTTGACTTGATTTTTGTGTTCCTCTTGTCTGTTTTTGGGTCTCTGTATAATATTTTTTATTTCAGTCAGTGTATGTTTAATTTCTAGTTGGTCCTTTTTCATATCTTCGAGGGTCTCGTTATATTTATTGGCCTTTTCTAGGATATTCTTAAAAAGCCTTATAACCGTGGTTTTGAATTCTATATCCAGTCGTTTGTTTTCCTCCATTTCTTTCATTTGTGATCTGATTCTTTGACGCCACATTTTCACTGCTTCCCTGAGTTGGTAAGGTAGATTTGTGTGCTAGGTTTCCAATATGGCCCAGTGGGTCTGCCTCCCCAGGTAACCTGAGGTGGACACTCTTGGTGCACCCCTTTGTGGACTGTGTGTACAGCCTTGTTGTAATTAAGTCTTTATTGTTGTTGGTATCACTGGGAAGAATTGACCTCCAGGCCAGTTGGCTGTAAGGATCAGCTGTGTCTATGCTGGGAGAAGTTCGGTGCTGGAGACAGCCTTATAGGATTACACTTGCCAAATTGCAATAGCCTCTGTGCTCAGCTTGGATGGGGTGGAGTCTCAGTCTTGGCTTCCCATCAGCCTTGCCCTTGCGCGCACGTGCGCGCCTTCAGACCTCTGCCTTCCCGGCTCCCGAGTCTCCGCCCGAGAGTCCAGACTCCCCCCACAAGAGCATGGGTTCCCAGGGGCTCGCCTGGAACTGGGGTTGACTACAGTCAGAACTGGGGCTCAGTGCAGTCAGGAGCCTCTGACTCCCTTCCACTAGGGAAAGCCTGTGGCAACCTCCGCAGCCTTTGTGCGCACTGGCGCGCGCGCGCTTTCAGTCCTCCGCCTTCCCTGGCTCCCGAGTCTCCGCCCGAGAGTCCAGACTCCCCCCGTAAGAGCGTGGGTCCCCAGGGGCTCGCCTGAAACTGGGGTTCAGTGCAGTCAGAACTGGGGTGCAGTGCGGTCGGGGGCTTCCTTCCCCCTTCCGCCAGAGAAAGTCAGCCAGGCTCTCAGCCGCCCTTCCTCTCTGCGCACACAAAGACCCTTTGCCGTACCTCCAATTCTCTGTGAGCTTTTCTCTTTCCTTCTAGTTGTAGAATTTTCACTCAGCCAGCTTTCCTGTGGTTCTGGATGGTGTCCGTTCTGTCTTTTAGTTGTAGTTTTGAAATTGTTGTGCGAGGCAGCAGTTTAGGTGTTTACCTATGCCGCCATCTTGGTTTCTCCCTCTCAAGTCCTTTTCAATTCTAGGATACCATGATTCTTTGCTATGCAGTTCAGCCTAGTTAGCTTCTATAGAGTCCTATGGGATAACCCCACCATCACCAGAGCCTAGATTTCTCATAGTCTGAAACAGAACATATAAATAGACCACTGAATTGCAATATGACACTGCAGATTAGTTCTTAAAGAAGGGAGGGGTACAGTATTAAAAAACAACAGGAGAATCAGGTGTGATTACATTTGTCTGTGCGAGTCAGGAAAACTTCTGAAAAGAAATAAGATTTAAACAGTGTTTTTGTTTAAGTAAAAGTTGTATTGAAAAAAAATATATATATAATATATATATATATATATATATAATTTTAGAGGCCTGGTACACGAAATTCATGCACTGGGGCGGGGGGGGGGTGGTGTCCCTCAGCCCAGCTTGCATTCTCTCCAATCTGGGATCCCTCAGGGGATGTCTGACTGCCGGTTTAGGCCCAATCCCTGTGTACCTAAACCGGCAGTCGGACATCCCTCTCACAATCCGGGACCGCTGGCTCCTAACCACTCGTCTGCCTGGCTGCTTGATTACCCCTAACCACTCTGCATGCCAGCCTGATCACCCCCTAACTGCTCCCCTGCCAGCATGATTGACACCTAACTGCTCCCCTGCCAGCATGATTGACACCTAAATGCTCCCCTGCTGGCTCAATCAACCCCAACTGCCCTCCCCTGCAGGCCTGGTCTCCCCCAACTGCCTTCCCCTGATGGTCATCTTGTGACAACATGGGGGTGGCCTTCTTGTGCCATGAGGGCATGAGGGTCAATTTGCATATTACCTCTATTATATAGGGGAGATATATACATATATATACATATATACTAACATATATATATATGTGTGTGTGTGTGTGTGTGTGTGTGTGTGTGTATTAGTATATATTTTTTATTGATTTATTTTGTTTTTTAGATAGAGAGGAAGGGAGAAGGAAAGAGATACAAACATGATCATGACTGGCTGCCTCCTCAACACCCCCTACTGGGTATCAAGCCTGCAACCCAGGTATGAGCCCTAACTGGGAATTGAACCCATGACCTCTTGGTGCATGGCACGCTGCTCAACCAACTAAGCCACAATGGTCCAGCTTCAATGCTTTCTTTACAACCTATGTATTCGTAAACTCCAATTTCTGCCTAAATGACTAGAATAGTTTGCATTTTAATATCAGTGGCTCACAGGTAATGAGTGTCCTTCCCCAGACTAAGTAATTCCACCCAGAGGCAGTCTGGGTTGACAGCCTTTAACTAGAGCCCATCCACTTGGTCACAGTGAGTCTTGGGCCATGATCCGAGTCTGTCCATGTGATGATTCATCTGCCCACTTCCTCTTTCCATCTGGCTTCCTTTGGTTTGCCATAAAGCAATTATAGCATCATGCTTGGGAAAAAGCATTGATTGATCTAAATATACCAATTTTAATCACCAGAACTACAAATAATTTTACTTAAAGCAGTATGACCAAATGTCCCTATAAGAAATACCAACCCAAAGGAACTGCATGCCTAGCAAAACCCTTTTCTAGCCCTGGTTGATGGATCACATCAATTAAGCAATAACCCCTTACAATAAAATTAAAGTACTGAACAAATATAGGAACTGCATATTAACTGCCATAGAATATTAGAGCCACGTTCTTGTCTTGAGTTCTTTTTCCCCTGGTTAATACTACAACACTGTCAACCCATAGTTAAGCGCTCATAACTCCACAGCTTGCTATTCTCTTTCTATAGGTTCTACTAGTGTTAAAATTGTAATTACATGGCATCTTTTTATTTTGTTCTTTCACTTTTTAATAGATAACCTCTCTCATGCAATTTTTTTCTATGCCTCAAAATGATAAATATCATGGGTATACCACAATAGAAAAAAAATCACTCCAGTGTCTATGATCTTTGTACCATTGGGTAATATAAGACTGTGTATGGAGAAACCAAGATGGCGGCATAGGTAAACACCTAAACTGCTGCCTCGCACAACAATACCAAAACTACAACTAAAAGACAAAACAGAAACCATCCAGAACCACAGGAAAGCTGGCTGAGTGGAAATTCTACAACTAGAAGAAAAGAGGAAAGCACATTGAGACTCAGAGGAGCTGAAAAAGGCTGAGGTATGGAGACTCACACGCGGAGAGGATGGGCAGCTGTGTGCACGGGCGGCTGAGTGCGCGGCTGGCTTTCCAAAGCAGGAAGGAGAAGGAAGCTCCTGACAGCACTGAACTCCAGTCCCAGGAGAGAAGCTGGGAAACCAGACTCATTCAGAGGGAAACTGGACTGTCAGGAAAAAAGAAAACACACTGAGACTCGGGAGCTGCGGAAGGCAGAGGTCTGGAGGCACGCACACGCAGAGAGGACTGACTGCTGAGTGCATGGGAGGCTGAGTGTGCGGTTGGCTTTCTAAAGCAGGAGGGAGATGGAACCTCCCGACTGCACTGAACTCCAGTTCCAGGCAAGTTTCTGGGAACCCTGACTCACTTGGGGAGAAACTGGACTGTCTGGCAGCGGGTGAAACTCAAGGGCGGCTTTCTCTCAGAGGTGCTTGCAGCGATTACCGAGGGACACTGAGACCCAGGGGCCTCATAGGGCAGGGCTCACAGGAAACCAAGGCTGTCTGCTCCACCCTGAGACTCCACCTCATCCAAGCTGAGCACAGAGGCTTTTGCAATTTTGCAAGTCTTGTCTCATAAGGGTGTCTCCAGCACAGAAGTTCTCCCAGTGTAGACACAGCTGTACCTCACAGCCAGTTGGCCTGCAGGTCAATTCCTCCCAGTGATACCAACAACAATCAAGACTTAACTACAACAAGGTTGAGCACACAGTCCACAAAGGGGTGCACCAAGAGTGTCCACCTCAGGTAACTGGGGAGGCTGAGCCACTGTGCCCTAGAGGACACATAGCACACAAAGCTGCTCTACCAACTCAGGGAAGCAGCGAAAATGTGGAGACAAAGAAACAGATCACAAATGAAAGAAATAGAGGAAAACAAACAACTGGATATAGAATTCAAAACCACGGTTATAAGGTTTTTCAAGAATTTCCTAGAAAAGGCCGATAAATTTAGTGAAACCCTCGAGGATATGAAAAAAAGACCAACTAGAAATTAAACATACACTGACTGAAATAAAAAATATTATACAGAGACCTAACAGCAGACTAGAGGACTGTAAGAATCAAGTCAAAGAGCTGAAATACAAAGAAGCAAAAAACACTCAGCCGGAAAAGCAAAAAGAAAAAAGAATCCAAAAATTTGAAGACAGTTTAAGGAGCCTCTGGGACAACCTCAAGCATACCAACATTGGAATTATGGAGGTGCCAGAAGAAGAGAGAGAGCAAGATACTGAAAACCTATTTGAAGAAATAATGACAGAAAACTTCCCCCACCTGGTGAAAGAAATAGACTTACAAGTCCAGGAAGTGCACAGAACCCCAAACAAAAGGAATCCAAAGAGGACCACACCAAGACACATCATAATTAAAATGCCAAGGGCAAAAGACAAAGAGAGAATATTAAAAGCAGCAAGAGAAAAACAGTTAGTTACCTACAAGGGAGCACCCATACGACTGTCAGCTGACTTCTCAACAGAAACTATGCAGGCCAGACGGGAGTGGCAAGAAATATTCAAAGTGATGAATAGCAAGAACCTACAACCAAGATTACTCTACCCAGCAAAGCTATCATTCAGAATTGAAGGTCAGATAAAGAGCTTCACAGATAAGAAAAAGCTAAAGGAGTTCATCACCACCAAACCAGTATTATATGAAATGCTGAAAGGTATTCTTTAAGAAGAGGAAGAAGAAGAAAAAGGTAAAGATAAAAATTATGAACAACAAATACATATCTATCTACAAGTGAATCTAAAAATCAAGTGAATAAAAAATCTGATGAACAGAATAAACTGGTGAATAGAATCAGGGGCATAGAAAGGGAGTGGACTGACGATTCTTGGGAGGAAAGGGGTGTGGGAGGTGCGGGAAGAGACTGGACAAAAATCGTACACCTATGGATGAGGACAGTGGGGGGAAGGTAAGGGCAGAGGATGGGGTGGGAACCGGGTGGAGGGGAGCTATGGGGGGAAAAAAGTGGAACAACTGTAATAATCTGAACAATAAAGATTTATTAAATTTTAAAAAAAGATTCTGTATGTACAATTTTCACACCTTCTGAAAGTTTTCAAAAACAGTTATGAAGGTACTTGAATAGACTCAACTGTTATAGCACCTGTATGTTTCCCAAATAGATTGAGGCACTTTTCCCAAGGCATCCCATATTTCCACGCACCAGAGGTAATAATAATCTATGCAAGCTAAACCAGGGATTTTATATACATTATTTCATTTAATCCATGTAACAGCCCTGAAAGGTAACTATTATTATTTCTATGTTTACCAGTTATAAGCTGGAGGGTCAAAAAGCTTATGTTCCTCTAAGTTCTCATGGAAATATTTAGTTGGTTTTTGGGTCCACCACAGGTCTCTCTGCCCCTAATCATACATCTTAGTCTTAACCACTAGGCTTCTCTTCCTCCTGCAAGTTGAGTGTGTCATAAAACTGGCATTCAACTTGTCAATAAACTTTGGATTTTCCATGATATGCTGTAGTTATTCTGCATGTAATTGGTCAAGTCTAACAGAAAATGATGAAAAATAAAACCTCTCAAAATGAGTATGTCAGACAGTGGAGAAAAAGAATTTATAGCAAAATGAGGGACAGTTTCTATACTGTAAATACTTACTTTAGTTGTCTTAGGCACAATTATTGAGCTAATCCTAAATATTGCCTTATATTGTGAGAATTTTCCCACCAAAGACATTAACAAGCCTTTCCGGGGGGGGGGGGGGGGGGGGGAAACACAGGGGAATTTATAATAATGATGATATCTGTTTTTTAAATCTGTCAATACATCCATTTCTCTTTATCTTTACCACCTCCTCCCTAATCCTGTGTCATCACAGCTTGCCTGGACTATGGAAATCACCTCGGCATGGTTTACTACCACATACTCTGGGCTCCTCCAACAGTTTACACACTGTAAGCCAACTGGCGTTTCATGCAAAACTGGTGATATCCCCCTCTGACTCCAGCTTCATGCTCTAAAAACTCTCCATGATTTCTATCACTGTGAGTAAAGACCAGAATTCCTAACATAGTCTATCACTGCATTACTTACCCTGGCCTCTATCCCTACCTTCATCTGACACTTACTCCTCACTTTACATGCTCCAACCACGCTGGTCTTTTTTGTAGTCTTTCAAAGTTCTCTCTGCTATTTCCCAGCACCAACAGTCTCTTCAAAAAATAGTATTAGGAAAACTGGATGTTCACATGCAAAAGAATGAAGTTGGACCACTATACTATCTAACATCACTCACAAAAATTAACTCAAATGGGTTAAAGATTTAAACATTAGACCCCAAACTGTAAAGCTACTAGAAAAACACAGGGGTAAAACTCCTTGATAATGGTTTTGGCAATTTTATATACACACACACACACACACACACACACACACACACATACACATACACATATACATACACACACATATATATATATATATACACTAGTGGCCCAGTGCACGAAATTCGCTCACACAAGGGAGACCCAGAGTCAAGACCCCACCCACCCACATGCACCTCAAAATTGCGTGAGACCCAGACCCGGCTGCCCCCCCCCCATTGGGCTAGATCCAGACCTGGCCAGTCCGACCGTTGTCAAGCCCCACTGGGCAGGGGGCTAGCCTCAGATCCCATGGCCCAGCGCGAGGAGGGGAGGCATGGCCTGAGGTCCCCCAGATGGGGCAGGGAGTGTGCCTTGAGGTCCCCTATTAAGGCCCGCCAGGTGGGGGACATGGCCTGAGACCCCCTGTCAAGCCCCGCTGGGTGGAGGGCATGGCCTAAGGTCCCCCATCAAGCCCCACCAGGCAGGGGGGCGCAACCTCAGGTCCCCTTGTCCTGCACCAGGAGGGGGCATGGCCTCAGGTCCCCCATCAAGCCCCACTGGCAGGGGGGTGCAGCCTCAGGTCCCCCGTCAAGCCATGCTGGGCGAGGGGCACGGCCTGAGTTCCCCCAACCCAGCACTGGGGGTGCACCTTCAGGATCCCGTCAAGCCCTGCTGGATGGGGAGCATGGCCTGAGGTCCTCTGTCAAACCCCATCAGGCAGGGGGACGCAGCCTCAGGTCCCCTGACCCAGTGCTGGGGTGGAGTGTGCAGCCTGAGGTCCCCCGGCCTGGTGCTGGGGTGGGGAGCGTGGCCTAAAGTTCCCTGTCAAGCCCCACCAGGTGGGGGGCGCGGCCTGAGGTGTCCTGGCCTGGTGCCGGGGTGGGGGTCGCGGACTGAGGTCCCCCAGGCTGGTGCCGGAGCAGGGAGCGAGGCCTAGGTCCCCTGTCAAGCCCCATGGGGGCAGGGGAGGGTGTAGCCTCAGGTCCCTGCTGATTGCATCGTTAAGGCTCCTTATGGGAACTTGGCCTCAGCTGTGGGTGCAGTCATCTTTGTGACGGAGTGATGGTCAATTAGCATATTCCCTCTTTATAGGTAGGATCCTATCTAATAAAAGAGTAATATGCAAATTAACCCTCACTCCACTACACCCACAAGCCACACCCACAAGCCACGCCCACCAGCCAATCAGGAGCGAATATGCAAATAAACCTAACCAAGATGGCTACGGCCACAGAGAGCAGGAGGGAGGCTTGGGTTTCCCCGGCGATGGAGGAAGCCAAGGTTTCCACCTGCCCTTGCCAGCCTAGGCCTCCACTCAAGGCTACAAAGTTTCAATGATAGAAGATACATAAAACCAAACAGAAATGGCGGCAGCCACGGAGCTGGAAAGAGCAGGAGGCTCGGGTTGCCCGCGGCGATGGAGGAAGCCAAGCTTCTGCAGCCCTGGCCCGCCCAGGCCTCAGCTTAAGGCTACAAAGTTTCAATTACAGAAGATACATAAATCCCAATAGAAATGGCTGCTGCCACAGAGCAAGCAGAAGGCTTGGCTCTGCTCGAGGCTACAAAGTTTCAATTGCAGAAGATAAATAAACCCCAGATACCAGGGCCTCCGCTTGGGTCGCCAGGGGGCGTGGCCGGCCTGCAAACCACCACAGGCCCCTCGCCCAGGCCACCCCACACCCCAAGGGAACCCTCACCCTGATCCAGGACACCCTTCAGGGCAAACCAGCTGGCCCCAACCCGTGCACCAGGCCTCTATCCTATCTAATAAAAGAGTAATATGCAGATTGACCATCACTCCAACACACAAGATGGCTGCCCCATGTGGTCAAAGATCCTGCCCCCATGTGGACACAAGATGGCCACCACAAGATGGCCAGCAAGGGAGGGCAGTTGGGAGGGACCAGGTCTCCAAGGGAGGGCAGTTGTGGGCAATCAAGCCTGCAGGGGAGGGCAGTTAGGGGTGATCAAGCCGGCAGAGGAGGGAAGTTGGGGGCGACCAGGCCTGCAGGGAAAGGCAGTTGAGAGGGACTCAGGCCTGCAGGGGAGAGCAGTTGGGGGGTACCAGGCCTGCAGGGGAGGGCAGTTAGGGGTGACCAGGCCTGCAGGGGAGGGCAGTTAGGGGAAAACAGGCTGGCAGGGGAGCAGTTAGACATCAATCAGGCTGGCAGGGGAGTGGTTAGGGGGTGATCAGGCTGGCAGGCAGAAGCGGTTAGGGGCAATCAGGAAGGCAGTCAGGCAAGCAGTTGGGAGCCAGCAGTCCTGGATTGTGAGAGGGATGTCCGACTGCCCGTTTAGGCCTGATCCCAGTAGTGGGATCGGGCCTAAATGGGCAGTCGGACATCCCTCAAGGGGTCCCAGAATGGAGAGGGTGCAGGCTGGGCTGAGGGACCCCCCGCCCCATGTGCACGAATTTCGTGCACCGGGCCTCTAGTGTATATATATGTGTGTGTATATATATATATATGTATATATGTATATATATATATGTGTGTGTGTGTGTGTGTGTGTGTGTGTGTGTGTGTATATATATATATATATATATGTGTGTGTGTGTATATATATATATGTGTGTGTGTGATCGCCCACAACTGCCCTCCCTTGGAGACCTGGTCCCTCCCAACTGCCCTCCCTTGCTGGCCATCTTGTGGTGGCCATCTTGTGTCCACATGGGGGCAGGATCTTTGACCACATGGGGCAGCCATCTTGTGTGTTGGAGTGATGGTCAATCTGCATATTACTCTTTTATTAGATAGGATAGAGGCCTGGTGCACGGGTGGGGGCCAGCTGGTTTGCCCTGAAGGGTGTCCCAGATCAGGGTGGGGGTTCCCTTGGGGCGTGGGGTGGCCTGGGCGAGGGGCCTGTGGTGGTTTGCAGGGTAATATGCAAATTGGTCACAACGCCCTCATAGTAACAACCAAACCGCAGGCTGCGTGGGGTGACCAGGCTGGCGGGGGGGCAGTTGGGGGTGACCAGGCCTGCAGCAGCAGGGGACAGTTGGGGGCAACCAGGCTGGCAGGCAGAGGCGGTTAGGGGTGATCAGGATGGCATGGGGGGGTGGGCAGTTAGGAGCGATTAGGCAGGCAGGCAGGCAGGCAGGTGAGCAGTTAGGAGCCAGCAATCCTGGATTGAGAGAGGGATGTCCAACTGCTGGTTTCAGCCTGATCCTTGGGATCAGTTCAAAACTGGCAATTGGACATCCCCCAAGGGGTCCTGATTGGAGAGGGTGCAGGCTGGGCTGAGGGGACCCCCTCCTCTCGTGCACAAATTTCATGTACCAGTCCTCTAGTATATGTGTGCGTGTGTGTGTGTGTGTGTGTGTGTGTGTGTATCACCAAAAGTGCAAGCAACAAAAATAAACAAGTGGAACTATATCAAATTAAAAAGCTTTACACAGTAAAATAAACAATCAACAATTTGAAAGGGAAACCTACAGAATTGGAGAAAATATTTGCAAACCATTTATATGATAAGGGTTGTTTTGTTTTTTGTTGTGTTTTTTTTTTCAAGATATATAAGGAACTATTGGTGGGAATGTAAATTTGTACAGCCACTACAGAAAACAGTAAGGAGGTTCCTCAAAAAATTAAAAACTGAACTACCATATGATCCAGCAATCCCATACCTGGCTGTATATCCAAAGGAAATGAAATCACTCTCATGAAGAGACATCTGCATCCCCGTGTTCACTGCAGCATTATTTACAATAGCCAAGACACGGAAACAGCCTAAGGGTCTAGCAACAGATGAATCGGTAAAGCAAATACAGTGTATCATATTTATCACATATATCAAAAATGTGAGTGTGTGTGTGTGTGTGTGTGTAAAAAGAAGGAAATCCTGCCATTTGTGACAACATGAATGAATCTTGAAGGCAGTATGCTAGTGAAAAATGTCAGACAGAGAAAGACATACACTGTATGATCTCACTTACATGCAGAATCTAAAAAGCCATATTCGTAGAAATAGAGAGAATGGTGGTTGTCAGTGGTTGAGGGTAAAGGAAATGAAGAAATGTTGGTCAAAGGGTACAAACTTACAGCTATAAAGTTAATACATTCTGAGGATCTGCTGTGCAGCATGATGATTGTAATTAACAATAATGTATTATATACTTGAAAGATGAGAGTAAATTTTGAGGGTTATCAACACAAAACAAAAATGATAATTATGTGAGGAGATGGGGTGTTAACTAACCTTATTGTTGCAATAATTTCATAACATATACATGTATCAAACCATCACAATGCTTTATTACATATGACATTATATGCCAATAATATCTCAATAAATCTGAGGGGGGAGGATGTGTTCTCCCTGGCATCATCTATCATGGCTTATAATTTTAAAGTCAGAATGGAATCTGGAGCATATTAGCCTACTTTGCCCCATGCACATCCCTGACTCAACATGAGGATAGTAGGACCACTGTCAGAAAAGGGGACAATATGTCACAGAGTCCATGTAGGGTCCATACAACAATGGTGGGTGAAATGGTTCAAAGTGAACATTGAGCTGCTGAAAATATTATAGCGTTTCCACAGAAGGATACTTGGCAAATCTCATAGCAGGTGTCATGATGTCTGTGGTTCTAGCCAAGAGTAAAACCATTCAACCTAGACCCAACTCTGAAGTCACCCTTGCTGCCAAAAGGAAGGAACTCGTGGACTCCTCTCATGGAGACAGGTGAAAAGAGCAGAGAGCTCACGGGTGTAGCGCACTCAGCGGGCAGGCAAAGATGTGTTTCCAAGCACTTGCTTGTTACTTGAGGCTTCTGCTCTATAAGCAGGTCATGAAATCAAACCATGTTTCTTAATAAAATAGATGCGATAAGAATAGAAAAATAAGTGAGTACATGTGCATCACAATGATGAATACTGTCTCATTAACTCACTTCCGTTTCATTAATATATGTACATATATTTGTAATGAATTACAATGTAAAATGTGTTTCTCGGTGTGAATCACAGTGAAAAAATGTTTCTAAAATACTGCTTTAGTCAAGAAAGAAAGAAAAAGGCCATAGTAATTTATGGTAGACATTTTAGAAAATGCCTCCTTACAAACACCACAAATAAAGACAAGGTATTTAAAGTAAACTGTGAGATATTTAGGCCCCAGTTAAACTTCAATTCATTATGTCCGTAAAAAAGCACCTGAATTTTCAATGCAGGGCATAAGAATGGGCATTATTGCTATCATTGTGATTGTGGCGATAGCTAATTATCTGTGGAATCACTGTGCCATTCTCTTCTTCTTGGAAAAAAAATCAGTAATGTATGGGAAGGCTCAGATAAAGGAGATGGGTAAGATGCATAGGGAGCTCAAGAGTACTACAGGAAGGGAAATTAGCAAATGGAGTGAGATCACAAAGGTGTGAGCATGAGACAAAGAGAACTTTGAAGATTACTGTTTTGTTAGTTAACATCCTATATTTGTAATGGAACTCAAATATAAGTAGCTTGACATTGGCTTTACCACTCTTAAAATAACCACACGTGTCTTATATATGCAGATCTATTTTTTTAAAAACCTGTACTGCATAGTTAAAATTATTTATACAAAAAAATAGATATAGAGGCAAAGAAGCATTGAACAGACTGTCAAACTACAGTGGGAAGGCAGGGGAGGTTGCGGGGGGGGGGGGGCTGTAAGAGATCAACCGAAGGACTTGTACGCATGCATATAAGCATAACCAATGGATAAAAAACACTGGGGGGAGGGGGCAGGTAAAGGCATGTACTGGGGGGAAGGGGAGGCCGGGGGAAGGTCAATGGGGAAGGGAAAAAAAAAAAAGGAGACATATGTACTACCATTTGTAATACTTCAAACAATTAAAAAAATAATAATAAAAAAAATAAAATAATTCTAAAAGAAAAAAAAATAAAAAAATAAAATTATTTATACATGCCCTGGCCAGTGTGGCTCAGTTGGTTGAGCATCTACTCATGAACCAGTAGGTCAAGGTTCGATTCCCAGTCAGGGTACATGTCCAGGTTGCTGCTCGATCCCCAGTAGGGGGCATGCAAGAGGCAGCCAATCAATGATTCGTTCTCCTCATTGATGTTTTTTTTCTCTCTCCCTCTCCCTTCCTCTGTCTGAAATCAATAAAAACATATTTTTTAAAAATTATTTATACACAACATTCAAGTATGCATTAAATATGCTTCCATACTACAGTTTGAATTACTACTGTCTCATTCATTTGCTATTGAAAGCTGCCCTTCTATTTACTTTGTCTTATATATATAAACTTTTTTGTGAAATATGAAATAAAACATTTTTAGAAAGAAAATAATGAAAGAAACTAAACAATTACATATGAGGAACTGACCATTTTTCATAACTTCCACAGAAGATCTATGATATAAGTGGTATGTTTAGAATGGCATGTGTCAGAAATTGCATGGAACACAGGAAAATTTCAGAAATCCTGGCAGTGAAGGAAAAAAATATTCAGAGACAAACTTGAATAAATTAGCTAAAAGCTGGTGGGTGAACCAAGATGGCGGCATAGGTAAATACCTAAACTGCTGCCTCGCACAACAATTTCAAAACTACAACTAAAAGACAGAACGGACACCATCCAGAACCACAGGAAAGCTGGCTGAGTGAAAATTCTACAACTAGAAGGAAAGAGAAAAGCTCACAGAGAATTGGAGGTACAGCAAAGGGTCTTTGTGCGCGCAGAGAGGAAGGGTGGCTGAGAGCCTGGCTGACTTTCTCTGGCGGAAGGGGGAAGGAAGCCTCCGACCGCACTGAACCCAGTTCTGACTGCACTGAACCCCAGTTCCGGGCGAACCCCTGGGGACCCACGCTCTTACAGGGGGGAGTCTGGACTCTCGGGCGGAGACTCGAGCTGGGAAAGACAGAAGTCTGAAGGCGCGCGCGTGCCAGTGCGCACAAAGGCTGCGGAGGTTGCCACAGGCTTTCCCTAGTGGAAGGGAGTCAGAGGATCCTGACTGCACTGAGCCCCAGTTCTGACTGCAGTGAACCCCAGTTCCAGGCGAGCCCCTGGGGACCCACGCTCTTGTGGGGGGAATCTGGACTCTCGGGCCGAGACTCGGGAGCCGGGGAAGGCGGAGGACTGAAAGCGCACACGTGCGCACAAGGGCAAGGCTGACGGGAAGCCAAGACTGAGACTCCACCCCATCCAAGCTGAGCACAGAGGCTATTGCAATTTGGCAAGTCTAATCCTATAAGGCTGTCTCCAGCACCGAACTTCTCCCAGCATAGACACAGCTGATCCTTACAGCCAACTGGCCTGGAGGTCAATTCTTCCCAGTGATACCAACAACAATAAAGACTTAATTACAACAAGGCTGTACACACAGTCCACAAAAGGGGTACACCAACAGTGTCCACCTCACGTTAAGTGGGGAGGCAGACCCACTGGGCCATATTGGAAACCTAGCACAAATATCTACCTTACCAACTCAGGGAAGCAGTGAAAATGCAGCGTCAAAGAATCAGATCACAAATGAAAGAAATGGAGGAAAACAAACGACTGGATATAGAATTCAAAACCACGGTTATAAGGCTTTTTAAGAATATCCTAGAAAAGGCCGATAAATATAACGAGACCCTCGAAGATATGAAAAAGGACCAACTAGAAATTAAACATACACTGACTGAAATAAAAAATATTATACAGAGACCCAAAAACAGACAAGAGGAACACAAAAATCAAGTCAAAGAATTGAAATACAAAGAAGCAAAAAACACTCAACCGAAAAAGCAAAAAGCAAAAAAAAAAAATCCAAAAAGTTGAAGATGCTGTAAGAAGACTCTGGGACAACTTCAAGCGTACCAACATCAGAATTATGGGGGTGCCAGAAGAAGAGAGAGAGCAAGATACTGAAAACCTATTTGAAGAAATAATGACCGAAAACTTCCCCCACCTGGTGAAAGAAATAGACTTACAAGTCCAGGAAGTGCACAGAACCCCAAACAAAAGGAATCCAAAGAGGACCACACCAAGACCCATCATAATTAAAATGCCAAGAGCAAAAGACAAAGAGAGAATATTAAAAGCAGCAAGAGAAAAACAGTTAATTACCTACAAGGGAGCACCCATACGACTGTCAGCTGACTTCTCAACAGAAACTATGCAGGCCAGACAGGAGTGGCAAGAAATTTTCAATGTGATGAATAGCAAGAACCTACAACCAAGATTACTCTACCCAGCAAAGCTATCATTCAGAATTGAAGGGCAGATAAAGAGCTTCACAGATAAGAAAAAGCTGAAGGAGTTCATCACCACCAAACCAGTATTATATGAAATGCTGAAAGGTATTCTTTAAGAAGAGGGAGAAGAAAAAAGTAAAGAGAAAAATTATGAACAACAAATACATATCTATCAACAAGCGAACCTAAAAATCAAGTGAATTAAAAACCTGAAGAACAGAATAATCTGGTGAATATAATAGAATCAGGGGCATAGAAAGGGAGTGGACTGATAATTCTCAGGGGGAAAGGGGTGTGGGGGGTTCATGAAGAGACTGGACAAAAATCATACACCTATGGATGAGGACAGTGGGGGGGAGGTAAGGGCAGAAGGTGGGGTGGGAAATGGGTGGAGGGGAGCTATGGGGGGAAAAGGAGAAATAATTGTAATAATCTGAATAAAGATTTATTTTTTAAAAAATACAGTAATTAATAAACAATAATATAAGAATAAAAAAAAAAGCTGGTGGGTTTTTGGTTGTTAACAGTTCTTTGGGAAAGGAGGCATGGAATCACACTGAAGTGGAAAAGTTGTCTTAAATTAAGTACATAAACAGGGTTCTCATCCTACAGTTAGGATTCAGGCATTCTCCACCAGGCTTTTCTCTTGTTCCCACAAACTTCTCAGCTGAAAACATCCCTCCACACAGTCACAGGCAGAACTAAAACAAAGAGATACCTCCTGACTCTTGCAGTAAAGAAACCAGATAAGCCAACAGAGTAGACAAACCAGTCCCTGAGCCCCAGTATGGGAACTCTGCCTACCCGGACAAATTTCTGTGTTGGTATGCTCCACCAGTTACACATACTCCAAAACACAAGGACATTTACTTCTCCACCCTTCACAGCTCAGAAAATTCAAGCCATCAACTACAGAAAAGTCAGAAAAATAAGTAATATGCCTATCTGTTTTATCACCATCATTTCAGATATCACGCAGAATCATCCACTCATCCAAAAGCAAAGTGTTCAAGTTTCTATAGAACTTTAAGCGGTTCCAAAAAGAAAAAAAAATTATTATCAATCTGCCTTTATATTCCTTCTGCTCATAATTTAAATGAATCAGTTATCACATTGCACAAGTGACTTGAATTCTAACTAAAAAGGCCAGTAAGACACCTTAGATTTTAATTTCTAAGCAAGAATTTTTTTATCTGTGTTCCGTATTTTCAGCCTATTTAAAAATCAAACTATTTTCTTATCTTTCTATTTTGCAATGGTTTTCGTGTCTACATGAAGGCAAAATGACTGTGAAATTCCAAAACCTCAAACGAGATTTTACAAAGGTTTCATCTGTGGCCCTTGACCTCAAACATGCACTTCCTAATAACCAGAATACAAGTTCTGATTTTTAATTGGTTCACTTTTCTGAATTCCTCAGTAGGTCTAATATTAAAATAATATGTTTGTATCAACTTGATAAAGAGTGTTAAGGTAAGTTTCAGAGAAGTGTGCTGGATTTTCAGGAAAGGTTATCCAGAATAGAACTTTACTGTCTATAATACTCAAAGTGAGAGAAAAAAATCACATAACTACAAATTTAACATATAAATACCAAGTACTGCTTTGCTTGTTCACCTTCAAAAACTCACCTATTAATACAATCTGCAAGTTTATATTTTTGCTGCAAATTAGCTGTCGGTGAAGTGTTGAAACATTGTTGAACAACATTTGCACTGAGGCTATGTGTCATAAACAGATCAGTGGTTCCTATCAAATGGGCCAGACTTCAAAAGACATTGTTGCTTTACTTTTTGTTTCCCTGTGGCATTGCTAAGATAAATGGTCTACATGATTATTCATGGTTTGAAGAATACTCTTGTTCAATGAGGTCTCTAGATGAAGTGATGAAGTCAGTCCTTTACTAGAATTTCATGTGCCATCCATGTCTCTTCATCAAAAGTTTATTTTATACTGTTATATGCAAATCTATAACCTCCATTAAGCAGCTTCTTTTTCAAAACCTTGGGTGAGAAATTTCAAAGCATGCTCAGTGGATATCTGCTTTTAACTACAGAAAAGTAACAAAGAAAGTTATTGTTAATTCTATTACCTTGAAATTGTAAACATTTCAATGGACACTGTAAAAGAAATATAATCAAAGTTCATTATACTGCTGGAAATGAAAAAGCACCACAGAAGTCTGTATTTACAATTGAACAAATAAAGTCTAGACATTAAGTGAGCATGAGCAATTTAATACCTACCTAGACACATAGCAGCAAAATGCAGAGTACACCCTACTTCCTAGTTCCCGTATACAGAAAACTACCACAAATAATAGCTTTTATTAAAAATGTAATTTTATCATGAAAAATTTTTATCCAAGAACCACTGTATGTAGGATATTTTCAGTTGTCACTTATTTATGCTAAATGCAACTAAAAATTATAGCTTTGCTTTAAAATCTTTATGTCCTTTCATAGACTGTACATAGACAAGGGATGTCATCGACAAATAATTATCATTCAGAATGCAATGCAAGTTAATTGACCATAATTTTTTAATGAATTAAGTTCTTTATTATTAGAGGTCCAAGAACTCTGAATAGATTTTCTATGATAAAAGATAATTTGGCTTCAACATTATTTTCTTTTTTTCTTAATTAACTGATTAATTAATCCAGGTTTTGAAAGTCCTTTGTGTTACTGTTTTTGTTTTATGCAATTGGAGCTAAGATTAAAAGTTTGATTCCCAAAGTATTAGTAAGTTTCACCCTGAATAAACATTTGTATCAAATAGATATATAGTTCCTAAACAAAAAGTGACTACTTAGAAAATAGTTTGCTTTTGTATTCTAATTTACTAACGTTTGTCTCCCTTCACACAACCAAAAATATGAACCAAAAATATTTATACTTCCCTTCTCAAAACTAGTACAAAAAATAATAAACTGGTGATAAATAATCACTACTTTTAATAGATCAATCTTTGGGAAGATAAAACAATGAGGAGGAAATCTTCTGATTAATAGGCAGGCAACACTATTACAGGACATGGCCCAGGAATAAAATTTGCCTTGTTTAACTAACATATCCGTCCTCCTGAACCTTGGAAACCATCTATGAACAGGAGCCTGAGCAGGGACCCCCTCCTCACAGCTTAGTCATGATGCAGGAAAGCAGACATACACTGTGGGAGAGTCTTGTCTTGAGACAGGAGAGAGCGAAGAGAAGAGATTGGTTAATACTACTTATTTCTTTATGCTCTCCACCAAATAATTTGGTTCATAGGCCACCTTTAAAAAAAAAAAAAAAACGGGGCCAGGTAGCCTATTTTGACAGCTAACTGTAGGTGATTTTGGAGGAGAAAAAAGTAAAATAAACCACTTCTTCCTTCTTTACTCTGGTTCACTTACATGCCTTCTACAACAACTATCAGGAGAAACGAAGTTTTTTAAAAGATGCATAAATTTATTAAAACTTTGAAGACATTTAACAATTTATTGAAGTCATTAATATAAATTATTAACTCTAAAACACAAAAATGCCATTTCAAAGGCTTTAGAAATAATTCCTTATAAAGGGTTAGTACTACATTCTTTGTTAGGGTGGTACTTGGAACACTTCCGATATCATTTCACCATTTCACCCCTGACCCATTGCCTTGATAAACTGACCAGCAGTAGCACATGAAATTATGGAGAGATGAGAGTCTCATATTCATATTTATCTAAATGTAGCAAGTAGCACCCGGTTTCCCATTTAATGAAATGCCGTTTCTTTTATAATTCTTTGGAGCAATAAGCCTTTGCATTCCCATTTTCCCCAATCAGAGAAGAGCCACTCAGGTAGGTGCCTTTGTCCTAACACACGTTTAAGTATTTGTCAGGAGTTAAAACACTGGCTGAATTATCACCAGAGGAGTCCTTACAGGGATGCAGGTAAAAATGCCTCAGAAGGTGCCTTACTCTTTTTTTTCACATCTCAAATCCACTTGGCTGGTCACAGGTAGACAGGTAGAAATTGGTTAAAAATTTTGCAACCATGATTTTATCCACAAGCAGATTAAGATTATTAGTAAAAGGCATAACATCAGAAGTGGAGCCAGCAGTCTGCCCCAAGGCAGCGGTGCAGGCATGAAGCTCTGACAAAAGCCATCCCAGCCACCTTGCGCCTCCATCCAGGTGCGGTGCTTCCCGGTGAGCCAACCGCACAGGAAGGTCACCAGGCGCTGGCAGTCCTGTTCAACGGTGGCATCCCATTCCCTCAGCGCCCGCGAGTGGCCTGGCGGCGGTCTCTCCAGCAGGGCCCCCGCGAAAGACACGAGCGCCAACACGCTGAACCAGGTGGGGTCTGTGCCGTCTGGAACTAGCCACTCTATCTGGTCCACCATCTGCTCGATGCGGTTTCTCTGCCTTCGGGACCAGGAGTGCGGGGTACCCAGCCATGAATGAGCAGCCAGGGAGCGCATCACAGCGGCCTCCGGCGTGGACGGCGGCCGCGGGGCGGTGCTGCGCCTTCGGGCACAGTGCTCCAGGAACTCGGTCAGCAGCCGTCGGGTGCGCAACCTCAACTCGTCGTCCTCCATGGCCTGGCGTCTCAGGGGAAATGAATTTTTAAAATGAAAATAAATCAAGTCAAATCTACCCTTATTACTAGGAAACAACTCAAAGCAAGTGCCCCACTTACAGATTCATGGTCAAGAGCATTGCTGTGAGAACTAAATGGCAATCCACACAGTACTCAAACAAACCCTTCATGAATAGCATTAGTAATACTGGTTACCATCTGTGTCATACGCTATAGGATATTCTCAAGCATATCATCTTATCCAATCTTCCCAGTAACCTTCAGAGAGATAACTAATACTTTCTGTATTTTATGGATTAAAAAAAAGTCTTTACCAGGTTAAGTAACTTATACACTCCACCATGTCACGTCCCATCTTTCAACTTTAGGATAAAGTTCAGTTTCTTTAGCATGGCATAAAAGGTCATGATCTGTCTCCTGGTAACTCCTGCGGTGGTCCCACACATACCTTTTAAAACATCACATTCCTTTCCTGGTATCCACCAACCCCATTCCCTTGCATAGGTTGTTCCTTCTTCATTAAACACCTTCCCTCTAGTCTAACTCCTGTCCACCTGGCTGACTTCTACTGATTTATCAAGACTCAATTCAAGCATCATCTCTCCTAAAAGAAACCATCCTTGACTGTTCCTTATTCACCTTCTCCAGAAACAGGTTGCCTCCTCTGTACTCACTCTTTCACAAATTTCATCACATGGCACCAAGCTTGGTCTGCCTCCTGCCCCTCCATTTGGATGCTGAGAGAGCAACAATAACTATTTCTCATTCAGCTCTATTTTAGCAGCATATTGCACAATAGCCAATACATGATGGGTACTCTATATATGGTGGTAGAGTGAAAGAAAAAAATCATATAATGAATAAATGAAACACAAGTAATAAGCAATACACAGAAACTGAAACCCAAGATTTCTGGATCCAAGTTCTTTATGTAGCAGACATTTGAAAGAAACCCTACTATTTTCTTTTTTTTAATATATTTTATTTATTTTTTACAGAGAGGAAGAGAGAGGGATAGAGAGTTAGAAACATTGATGAGAGAGAGACATCGATCAGCTGCCTCCTACACACCCCCTACTGGGGATGTGCTCGCAACCCAGGTACATGCCCTTGACCGGAATCGAACCTGGGACCCTTCAGTCCACAGGCCGACGCTCTAGCCACTGAGCCAAACCGGTTAAGGCATAAACCCTACTATTTTCTACACTTTCTACTAAATACTGGAGACAGAAAGTTGAAGAAGGCATGATGCATGACCTAAAAAACAAATATACACATGCTGTCATGCCTCAAGATAGCCAATTATTATAAAACTTTTAGACACCTTATTTACGATATAGTCTTCCTGGCCCTATGCAATTGCTCAGAGTTCCCTGCACACAGGAATCAGCCTTTGTCTTTCTGTCTTAGGCATCTAGCTGTACACCTGGTTGTAATATCCTGAACCTTTCATCACCTTAGCAAAACCATTACACAGGCAAAGATGCACAAAGGAAACTTGCAGTTGTTACAGAATGCATAATTAGCCATCATTTTCAAGCTCCTTTGACTCTGTAGAACTTGATTCAGCAGGCAAGGGTTCAGGGGTGAACCTGAGTCTAAATGTTTTAAAGTGCTGTTTAGATGATTATCATATAATAAAACATTCCATGAAGCCAGACAAATTGATTGTGGTTTCTAGCAATGCTCTTCATGTCATCAATCCAATCCAGCAACTCTTTAATTTTTTTGCGTAATAAAAAATAAATATATTTTATTTGTAGTTATTAATGAATTAAATCTATATATATAAAAGCCTAAGCGACCAAACAACTGAACGACCAGTCGACAGGTTGCTATGACGCACATTGACCACAAGGGGGCAGACACTCAATGCTGGAGCTGCCCCCTGGTGGTCAGTGTGCTCCCACAGCCAACCTCCTGCAGCCAGCCAACCTCCCGCGGTCCCTCCTCCCAGCCAGCCGGCCGGCCCTTCCCCCTCTCCCCCATTGGCCCCAATTGCTAGCCAGGCCAAGGGACCTCACCTGGGCACAAATTCATGCACCAGGCCTCTAGTATTAGAACTAAAAGCTATTTAAGAAAGCAAAACAAAACACACAATTTCTCTTATTGAGGGTCAGTTTTAAAATAAGTAATTCAGACAGAAGCTCCACTCTGAGATCTGAAGCATGACTGAGTTAGATGGGATCTTTCATGTCTGGGAATGAAATATTTGCATATTCATAGGGGAGATGCCAGCAGGCCCATCAGCTGAAAAATGGCCCCGCATAAGGCCAGGCAGGACATTGCCTTACCCCAAGGTCAGAAATGTTCACCACATAGTGTGCCTACCAAACGCAGGAACAGGCCCTTGGGAAGATGGTTGTCAAATGCACTGGGTTAATTGCAGAGAGCTCTCTAATGTTCTTCTCTTTTACAAGGACATAAAAAGTTTGGAGAAATACAAGAAAGGGGTCAGTAAGAAAGATAATGAAAAGAGAAGAGAAAGCTATCTCAATTTTATTTAAGGCCTGCCCTGCCACAGAAAAATGCCATCTTTCTCAATCTTTTATTTTAACTGCCTCCTAGAAATGGAAAATAAATCTTTCATTTGAGCTTATTATTATATGAATTTTTTCTAGTTATAATAAAAGTTTTCTTCTACCCAGTCTGTACTATATCATAAGAATACTGCATTTTTCCATATTCTGCCTTGAAACTGTTTCAAGCTCATTTTAAGGCTTTATATTAGTCAAGGAAACATGTCTAATTTTAATTAACAACAATTAAGTGCCTACACTATAGAAGGCTAGGAGCTGTGGAAAACATAAAGATCAACAAATACAAGGGAGAAATTGAAGAGAAGGAAGAGGATGAAGAAAGAATATGCAATGTAGGCATGAAGTGTATATTAAGATAATGCTAATTTCAGTGACTTAATCCAACAGAAATTTATTTTTTACTTATATCAGTCTAATGCATGGTTTACTGATCTGACAAAACTTTCCTCCATACAGTGATTCAGGGACTTAGTCACCTTCCATCTATGGCTCCACCATCCCCTAGGGTCCAGACATAAGAGAAAAAGTGGAGAAAGCAAACAATCTTTAGATGGTTAAGCAACAATTCATTAGACCAAACGCCACAGATGTCTATAATCGGTAAGAACCAGACATATAGTTGATTCTACCTTAGATGAAAGAGGGACTGAGAAATGCAGCCCAGGCCTGGGCAGCTGCTTCCTGCTGTCACCAGAGGTAGGACTCTTTGATTAGACAGCTTGCCGGAAGCCACCACATACCAGCACTATCATGATCGTGCACCGAGGAACGCGGGAGGCCCATGGACCTTGAGCGTTAGATGGGCTTACACTAGGCTAGGCACCGATAGTTCATGTCGAGATTGCAGTGGCTCCAAGCAATTTCCTGACCTGATAGCCTCCAAGTAAATGTTTATTGGACCTTTCTGATCTTTACTGACCTTTGAGACTGTCTGTCTGCTGCATGCCTGCCGTGCTTTAATGAGGGCAAGATGTGTATCTAAAACTGAATAAAAGCGGACAAGGCCAGGACGCGATGTGCTCTTCAAGAAAGAGACTCCACAAGCCCCCACCCCTTAGTAATTCATATTTTTGTCTAGCATTTTCATTTGTGCTTCAGCCCCTCCTGCAGATCCTGAACCCCACCGTGCAGGTCACAGCAACAGCTAGCTATCCCCGCCTCAGAAGAGAGATGTAGCATCAAGGATTTAAATGTCAACATTGATGTTAATTTTTTTTAATTCTAGTTGGATAAAGTAGTTAAAAATATGGGTCCTGCCCTAACTGGTTTGGCTCAGTGGATAGAGCGTTGGCCTGCAGACTCAAGGGTCCCAGGTTTGAGTTCGGTCAAGGGCATGTACCTTGGTTGCGGGCACATACCCAGCGGGGAGTGTGCAGGAGGCAGCTGATCGATGTTTCTCTCTCACCAATGTTTCTAATTCTCTATCCCGTTCCCTTCCTCTCTGTAAAAAATCAATAAAATATGTTAAAAAAAAAATAATGGGTCCTAATTTGAAGGCATGATTGTAGGTTAGATGCAGATCCATGCCTTCAGTGGGCACTTGGACCATTTTTCTTAAGTTATCTAATTATTTTGAAGGAAACAAATATTTCATAAAATACTCAAAACAAGAGTTGCTGGAAAAGATACACTTGTCTCATGTGTGTATCTTTCACTAAACAGGGTCTGGATTAGAATGATCTATAACAAGATATTAGCATAATCATATCCAGGTACTAGAGTTAGAATATTTTATTCTTTTATTTTTATGCTTGTATACTTTTAAATGTATCTACAATGAACACTTAATATATACATCCTCAATGATCAATAAGTTATATTTATAAAGGTAAACACAATGTTTTCATATTCTGGAATTTAAAGAAATGGTTTTAATTTTTTTCTTTTCTCAAAACCATACAAGTTTACTCACTTCTGTTTTTTCTATTAGATTACAGAAGTAAATTGCTTTTACATTAATCTGTTTTTTTTTACCATTTGTTCAGATTGGTTGCTAATTTTCTCTTGGATCCATTGTATGGCTCTCTCCATAGACTACTACCCCACTACTGCCACCCACTGCACAGAGTGATAATAAAAATATTGGGCTTTTATAATGTACCAGTCACTGAGCTATTCTCTTTATTTGTGATGTCTCATTTAAAACCCCCTATTAGATGAGATAAGTGCTATTATTACTGCATTTTACCTAGGGAAGCTTAAAGAAGTATACTACTCTACTCACCCAACCTCTAATAGCTGAACGGTAGCTTAAGTGAGTATGAACCCAGGCAGAGACCATGCATTCAAACACCATAGTACCTTCCCTCCACAAAAACAAATAAATAAATAAAATGTTATCTAACAATAATTTATACATGCAAAGTAATTTATAATAATCAGGGAACCTATACAAACATTATTGCATTAGATGTTTAAAGTAGCATGAGGATTATCTCCATCATTTTCCAGTTGAGGTAGCGAAGAGTCAAACACTCAAAGTTTCAAAGGTAGTAGAAGATGCATCAGTATATATCCACCCAGAGAAACAGCAACCACATTCATTATCTCAGTCGAAGGTGATTTAATACAAAGAATTGGTTACCAAAGCATAGGAAGGGCTGGAGTAGAAAAGGAGAGATGATTAGCAATGGCAGTGAGCCACTACCATCACTAGAGCTAGAGGGACAGAAAAGGAAGTGTTGCTATCCAAAACCAATGGACACTGCATGACTGAGCAAAAGTACAGGAACCCACTTGCCTCCTCACCAGAAATCAGAAGCCAGCAGTTCTGCTGAAGCTGCTGGGCTGGTTGCTTTCACGGCTAAATGACATACACTGAGTGGCCAGATTATTATGATCTCTGAACGCATAATAATCTGGCCACTCAGTGTGTGTGTATATATATATATATATATATATATATATATATATATATATATATGTATAATTAGAGGCCCGGTGCATGAATTCATGCATGGGTGAGGTCCGGCCAGCCTGGCCATGGGCGGTTGGCCGGCCTGCCTGCTGGTCGAACTCCTGGTCCAGGGGACAATTTGCATATTAGCCTTTTATTATATAGGATATACACTGAGTGGCCAGATTATTATGCATTCAGAGATCATAATAATCTGGACACTCAGTGTAGTTGTTGCATTGCTCCTACAACTGCTAAAGTCAGATGCAGGAGAGGAAAAAAACACAGCTTCCGTCTTTTTCCCACCTTAAAACCTTATGTATGTTATTTCACTGGCTAAGTCAAGGGTCTCTAGGAAATGTGATTTTTAGAACTCCAACCATGTGCATACAGAGGAGAATATAAAAGGGCAAGCATGAAGCTGAGAGCCAAGAGACAGATAACTGACCCAGTGGCAGAAAGAGAACTGAACTCAGGACTTCTGACTTAGGATGAGTTCTTTTCATTCAATGTATATTTATGCAACTACTCTAAGACAGACATGAAGACAGGTGCTAGCTAGAGATTACCATTATAATCTGGGCACAATGAACTAGGTATGAACTAGATACATGAACTAGATGTGAACCGGTCATGGACTTGTGGGGATTAGAGTGTGCAAGTGAATACTGGGACTCTCCCCATTACATTGCATCCTCTGAACAGAGCCGAGGCATCTTTTATAGCTGAAAGAGTTTGCTGGACTTTGTTGTGTCGACTTGATTAAGCTGGGAATTGTGTTTCACAGTGTTTCCTACTCTATATTTCTGAGTTAGAATTGGCCTGAAGAGGAATGTGCGCAAGACTGGAAAGCAGAAGTAAAGGAGAGCTGTGATCCTCAGAAGTCTTGGTGGTAAGACAGTGTTATGAACAGACAAAGAAGTGCCTGGTGAGTCTCATCTCTCCTCTATGCTACATCCAGCTTGTCCTCCCAATGTTGGTTCTACTGGTCGCCTAGCATTTAGCTGCAGGGAAGTGGTGATCACGCAGCAGCAGGTGCTTCCCATGAGTCACTCCCTGAACTGCCCCTTCACTGTCTCACTTCAGCAGCTGGATGTGCGTGCTTAGCAGGTTTTCCTGCAACCAGTCCACTCATGCTGGCCCACCAGGTGGTTAGTGACTCCTTTTCTAATCCTCCCGTGCAGACCTTCACTTCCCAGCCCCCCAACAACTATGGTCAGGTTCCTGTCAAATAAATCTCACTCGTAAACTCAAAGTGGGCCTGCTATCCTGACTGGTAACAGTAGCATCAGGCCCTTTGGTATTTCCAAAATCAAGCTTTGTTTGGAATCCTGGAAAGAGCTGTTACATGCATGGTTCATGATGATTTTTTTTACCTAAAACATAGCTACCCCTCAGCCTATTTCCCTCCCAAACATCATTTGTACTCTGATCTGGTTACAAAATTCACAATCTTGCTACACCTCTGACATTAAATTAACAAATAATTTAGCAAAATGCTTCTGGCACGTCACCTAGAAGCTCCAAGCAGATGACCAAAAAGATAACCAAAAGATCATTTGAAATGCCTCTACCTCTTGCTATAAAGCAGGATTCTTTCCCTCACTGCTTATGTTAGTTGAATACTTCTCCCTTCCCTGTCATAATGCTTAATTCCCTGTACTAAATGCTACCATTAAAAGTCCTCTCAACTTCCTTGCAGACAATAAGTTGTCCTGCTGACTGTGTATTAAAAACAGAGTGTACTGACTGCCTTTTCTTGTGGTGTCATGATTATTACCACAGAAGATAATATAGATTCGACAAAAGCCAGCTCATCAATAAAAATCAAGGGTTGCCTTCCTGAGCTGCAAATAAGGGCTTGGGAAAGATGACTGTGTGTTTTTTCTGTGAGTCACTAAACCATTAAGTTAATTTTCCTAGTCTATGGTTTCAGTAACTGTGATAGAAAATATCATTACCCAAACTATTAGAAGTACTGACCAATGGGGATAAAGCTAATAGAAAGATTTTTTACCACAGTAGAGGAAAGTTCTAAGATCCCACTTTAGCATATACTCATGTAACACATTTAATTAATTGTAGAGAACACAACACATAAAATACAAACCCAGGAGAGACTAGGAGTTCACGGGGACTTGGATAGCCAGAAGCAAAAGTCAGAGTCCCGGAAAGTGAGCTGCACAGAAAAACTAAAGACGTGGTTCTCTCACAGAAACCTCTAAACAACCCTGAGCAAGGAAGGCAACATTTGGGGGTTTATCATGACAGAATGAGATGAAGAGGAGGGGAAGAGAGGCAAGGAGATTCCACCCATGTTGACAGACCACTTTTGTTCAGAGTGGCCTTGGTACAGGGTAGTTTAGAGGCAGGCGAAGTGAAGAACAGGAAGCCAGAGCAGAGACGCCTTCATGAGACTCCAAAGAGCAATATGAAAAAGAGGCCAGAGAAGGAAAAATGACAGAAGACACAAGGCTTGAGAGCACATGCCTAGAAGCAATCATCTGACATGCTCTGCAGACGCTGAGATCTAACTGGAGAGATTTTTTGCAGGAGAGGGTGAAAGCTGGAGGTGTCACTAAAACAGAGAGAGATGGGATACATATTTACTTAAATTCTTCCAAAATATTTTAAGGCAGTAAGTAATAAAAGTAAGAACTGAAAACTCTTAAGTGCTAATACACACGGAATGTCATCTTGTTCAATTCTCTAGCCCACCTCACCCCCACAAGCCCAGCACTGTTCCTGGAACACAGTGGAAATTTTAAATAGCATTTGTTGAATTAATGAGTAAAAAAAATAACATAAAAGCAAAAAAAAAAGTTACCAAATTTAACATTTGAATTAATAATATAAAAGCAAAATATAGTAAATTAAAACATGGAGAAAGGCATAACCAAAAAAAGACAAATACCATATGGTTTCACTTATATGTAGAATCTAAAAAATACAAAACAAAAACAGAGTCACAGAAACAGAGACCAAAGAATGGTTACCAGAAGGGAGAGGGTGGAGGATGGGTGAAAAGGTGAAGGGGAACACAGTCAATAATATTGTGATAAGTTTGCACTGTGACAGATGATTACTAGACTTAGTGGGGTGATTACATGGTAAGGTTTTAAGTGTCAAATCACTATATTGTACACCTGAAACTAATACAATATTGTATACCAACTATACTTAAATTTAAATAAAAGAGGGAAACAATATAACAATGATAATTTGACTAAGGAAAGCTGCAAGAATTGGCTAAAGATGGAACTTTCTAGAATCCAAAGTAAATATTTTATAAAAATAAGTTTATTAGAGTTATAGTTTCATAGAATAATGAATAGCTGTTTGTCAGTTCCCAAGAAGGCTTTGTCAACAGTAACTCAGTAAGGGTTATAAAAATTATCATTATTTTATTCAGGAGAAGAACAACATTAAAACTGTGGCCAATTGAGAAAAACCAAGATGGCGGCATAAGTAAACACCTAAATTGCTGCCTCACACAACAATATCAAAACTACAACTAAAAGACAAAACGGACACCATCCAGAACCACAGGAAGGCTGGCTAAGTGGAAATTCTACAACTAGAAGGAAAAGAGGGAAGCACATTGAGACTCAGAGGAGCTGCAAAAGGCTGGGGTACAGAGAAGCGCGAGCACACGGACGGCTGAGTGCACGGGCGGTTGAGTGCGCACGGCTGGCTTTCTAAAGTGGGAGGGGGACAGAAGCTCCCAACTGCGCTGAACTCCAGTTCCGGGCGAGTTTCTGGCAACCCAGACTCATTCGGGAAGAAACTGGACTGTCTGGCAGTGGGCGAAACTCAAGGGCGGCTTTCTCTCAGAGGTGCTTACAGCGATTACTGAGGAACACTGAGACCCAGGGGTCTCATAGGGCAGGGCTGACAGGAAGCCAAGGCTGTCTGCTTCTCCATAAGACTCCGCCCCATCCAAGCTGAGCACAGAGGCTTTTGCAATTTTGCAAGTCTTGTCCCATAAGGGTGTCTCCAGCACAGAAGTTCTCCCAGCATAGACACAGCTGATCCTCACAGCCAACTGGCCTGGAGGTCAATTCCTCCCAGTGATACCAACAACAATCAAGACTTAACTACAACAGCCTGAACCGGTTTGGCTCAGTGGATAGAGCGTCAGCCTGCGGACTGAAGGGTCCCGGGTTCGATTCCGGTCAAGGGCATATAACTTGGTTGCGGGCACATCCCCAGTAGGAGGTGTGCAAGAGGCAGCTGATCGATGTTTCTGACTATCTATCCTTCTTCCTTCCTCCCTGTAAGAAATCAATAAAATATATTTTAAAAAAAGACTCAACTACAACAAGGCTGTGCACACAGTCCACAAAGGGATGCACCAAGAGTGTCCACCTCAGGTAACTGGGGAGGTTGAGCCACTGGGCCATATAGGACACGTAGCACACAAAGCCACTCTACCAACTCAGGGAAGCAGCCAAAATGCGGAGACAAAGAAACAGATCACAAACGAAAGAAATGGAGGAAAGCAAATGACTGGATATAGAGTTCAAAACCACGGTTATAAGGCTTTTCAAGAATTTCCTAGAAAAGGCCAATAAATTTAGTGAAACCCTCGAGGATATGAAAAAGGACCAACTAGAAATTAAACATACACTGACTGAAATAAAAAACATTATACAGAGACCTAACAGCAGACTAGAAGAATGCAAGAATCAAGTCAAAGATTTGAAATACAAAGAAGCAAAAAACACTCAACCAGAAAAGAAAAGAGAATCCAAAAATCTGAAGATAGTGTAAGGAGCCTCTGGGACAACTTCAAGCGTACCAACATCAGAATTATGGGGGTGCCAGAAGAAGAGAGAGCGCAAAATATTGAAAACATATTAGAAGAAATAATGACAGAAAACTTCCCCCACCTGGTGAAATAAATAGACTTACAAGTTCAGGAAGTGCACAGAACCCCAAACAAAAGGAATCCAAGAGGACCACACCAAGACACATCATAATTAAAATGCCAAGGGCAAAAGACAAAGAAAGAATATTAAAAGCAGCAATAGAAAAACAGTTAAGTACCTACAAAGGAACACCCATATGATTGTCAGCTGATTTCTCAACAGAAACTATGCAGGCCAGACGGAGTGGCAAGAAATATTCCAAGTGATGAATAGCAAGAACCTACAACCAAGATTACTCTACCCAGCAAAGCTATCATTCAGAATTGAAGGGCAGATAAAGAGCTTCACAGATAAGAAAAAGCTAAAGGAGTTCATCACCACCAAACCAGTATTATATGAAATGCTGAAAGGTATTCTTTAAGAAGAGGAAGAAGAAGAAAAAGGTAAAGATAAAAATTATGAACAACAAATACATATCTATCTACAAGTGAATCTAAAAATCAAGTGAATAAAAAATCTGATGAACAGAATAAACTGGTGAATATAATACAATCAGGGCCATAGAAGGGGAGTGGACTGACAATTCTCAGGGGGAACAGGGTGTGGGGGTTTCGGGAAGAGACTGGACAAAAATCGTACACCTATGCATGAGGACAGTTCGGGGGGAGAGGTAAGAGCAGAGGGTGGGGTGGGAACCGGGTGGAGGAGAGCTATGGGGGGGGGAAAAGGAACAATTGTAATAATCTGAACAATAAAGATTAAATTTAAAAAAAACTGTGACCAATTATGGAACAGTGAAGCCTAAATCCTGCTTGTTTCTCTGGCAAGAAGATAAATGATAAAACTGATGGCATCCTCAGAAAAAGTTGTCGTGAAGATCTGAGAAGCTGTTCAGAATCCTGATGTGCATACAATGTGGGGGGTCGGTGATTCACATCTTTGCAGATGTGACAAGAGAGACTGTACTTTTTATTCCCACCGTAGATACTATATTAGAGAAGTGAATTAGAATAACTAATATTGGAAGAATTCAACCTTATACTCAAAAACCAGTTTCAAGAGCTCTTACATAAAATGCTCTTCCCTGGACATCTATTTGGCCCTTCTGTTACCAAATGGGGTTGAAAACCAGAATCAACTGTGATGCTTTTCAAGCTATAATTAATTGCCTGGGACACATCTCTAGGAAATGCCTGGATCCCAAGTCATGGCTTAGAAGAGCAAAACCTACCAATTAATGTCAGCCGCTTTAGAGCAAGAAATAGCATCTATCATATCTGAGCTTATATACATTTGGAAGATATTTGTTAAGCAGCTAGTATTACTTACCCAGAAACATGACTAGAGGAATATATGGTTAGAAGGAAAATCAGAATCCAATTTTAGAAACTCTGACTTGCAAGCTTCCCATCCCTCCTCAGGAGTCTGACCCCATAGCTTTTACCCACATTCCTGCCATCTAGGGTGCATGAACTGCTGGAGAGGATTGGTGTACATTCTTCCCTAGATGACAGGGCCACACTACACTTCGCCATATTCAGTTCATTTTCTATCTTTCACTTTGTCCAATCTTCGACAGACTAATCAGAGTGCCTGAGCCACATTAGCATCTCTAGGCTAATCCTAATCTCAACACACACCTGATCCAGCTTTAACAGTGCTTAACAACCTTCTAGTCACCACGCATACACTGTTCCCCGACCAGCAACTTCATTAGAAATCCCTATAATTTCTATTAGCAACCACCTTATAAAGTCCCAATAACCTGATTTGATGATTACACACACACACACACACACACACACACACACACACACACACACCTTTCTGATGTGAAGTTGGGCTATTTGGGGTCAGGTGAAAAATGAAGTATTGTACAAAAAAAAAACAAAAAACAGCCACAGTAAAGTCTAGTCTGTTCTTTAGACTATAAGATGATGGATGACATATCAAAAGGATTCCACTCCCTCTGAGTTTCCTAAACCTCCCTGTCACAGCATTCTAATTCTGTATGCTGCAGATCCGAAGGGGGAGATACTAGGAGAAGAGAAGACGCAATCATCTTCAATCCGTGGCCTAGAGAGTCAATACAACAAATAATTAATCATCAATAATATGGATCCTCTTCAGTCACTGGCTTCATTGTCTGATGGAAAAAATCATGAAGGGGAAACACAGGACTTAAACAGAGGTAATTTATTCTTTAAAACAGCGGTCGCCAACCGGTGGTCCGTGGACCACTGGTGGTCCGTGAGGTCCGAAAGGTTGGCGACCGCTGCTTTAAAATTTAAGTCACTTCTAGGCAGAGCACATTAACTCCCCTGAATATAGGGGGAGGGGGGATTTCAGGTGAGAGCCAGTGTGTTTACTTTCTTGTTGTGCCAAATTTCAAGGAATATTCTTTTTTGTTTATTTATTTCTGGAAACATTCATAACTGACAGGATCAGAGAATATGCAGCTGTTTGCCTTTTGTAAGTTGAAGTTGAACGTGTCTACGGTTTCTGATTTACTAACTCTGACATGGTATGACAAGCCTGGTGAATACAACGCACCTGACCAATTTCTTGGGGTGGGAGAATTTATAGACTTTTTTAGTTAACATGCCCAAGAAAAAGGGCTGCTGGGAGAAGTGAGCAAGCTCTGCAGGCTGCAAGTATGCTAGTTGATGAGAATGAAATTGGATGTGCATGAGGCTAAACACTGGGCTCTGGGAATATAAAAAATGAAAACTTGTAAAGGAATCACATTCATGTAAAAATAAATGAGCAGTGCGGCAAATCTGAGGGAAGTCAGCTAAATGAGATTCTCCATTGTGGGGGGAATGAGTGCTCTACATATTAGAACCCAAATGAACAGCAGAAATAAATTCAAGCAGAAGAGAAGTTGGGAATTTAAGACTGTGAAAAGGTTATTAGGAGGAATGATTTCCTGCTAGAATGTGGAGTCCCAACATTATATACTTTGCACTATAGTATTTCGAGCCTAACCACAAAAGCTGTTCAATTTTCCTCCAGGTAAACAAGAAAGGTTTACAGGAGGACTTCTTTTACTAGTTATGATACACTAGGGATTTTTATTCAATAAAGGAAGTATTTTTCTGGAGTGAGGGAGTGAATGAGGTCCGCTGATCTTGAGGCATTGCAGATTCCAGAACTAGGGTGCAAAGCTCCTTGTGTGGAAACTGCAAATGGAGATTAACTCCATCCCTCCTCACTGGTTAGTTTCTGTTTATCAATTCATGTTTTCCAGGACATACCAATCTAGGGGAAAGGAGGGTAGAGGAAAAAAATGGGCAGAGAGGAAAATAGCCATTCAAAATTACAAGGTCCCCTGCCCAGAGCTGACATGCAAGTACTCAGTTCCCCTCAAATTCTCTACTAACATTTCTGAGCAACCACAGTGGTATCAAATAGATATTTCATGACTGAGGGTAGGGCCTCCTCTCATCCTCCATTTCCCGTCTCCCAAGTCGTGCTGCCTGCCCCAGAATCACGTTATTAGAGGCACCTCTGCTGCTCTGCTCACTAAAGGCAGTGCCGTCATTGTTGTTGCCACAACACCCAAGCAGATGCTGCCCACCCCAGGAGCTGACAGTGTGGGCCCGCTAACCATGCTGTGTCACAGGACTGCCCTCTGCCAACCCTGCGGAGACTCCAATGCCATCTGCTGTCACTTTGAAAGCTGCTGGCATCAATGATATCTGATGTATAGTTCCTTTAGTTTTCATTCAAATTCCATTAAAGCTCTCCTTCCCCAGAGCTCAGCCCAAGGACGCTCCAACAGGGTATAACCTGAATGTAACATCCACTATTATCAAAATCTTTCCTTTTTTAAGGCACTAGTCCTTTTAGCGAAGTTTATACTTGAGTTGATGTTCTTTTTCCTCTTTTAAGACACTAGTACTTTTAACAAAGTTTAGACTTGAGTTCCCTCCAAAGAGGTTTCTTCTTCCTTACAGTGAATAAGGTAGACCTGTCCCTCTAGTCCTGTAGACATGTCCCATCATGTCTGAATCCAAGGCACTGCTGGGTAACTATAATTCACTTATTTATCCATTCAACAGATAATATTGAGCACCTGCTTATCAGAGACTCTACCAAATGCTAGGGATGCAATGGTGAAAAAGACCAATATAATCCATGCCTTCAGGGAGGTTCCACTGTACTAATGAAGATAAAACAAAATGAAATAAACTGGGATGGGCATTATATAATTGCAAGAGCTGACTACTAGTATATAAAAACATGAAAAAATATTTTTGAATCTATGCTTTGAAGAGAGAAAATCAATTTGCTCAAGTTTATCCTGGAAGTAGGTCAATATAATAAAAGGTTCCAATGATTATGACCTTCTCAAAACAAAAAGGTTTTGGAGGAACCTCAAAATTACCAGGATGTTCTCCAGCACCAGTCCTGAGGAACTGAATTATAGATCCCTCCCTAGGTAAAGTTCCACAATTATTTCCTTCTCTGTCTGTGATACAGGACACTCAGTATAATTGGCTATAGTCAGCAACCATAGATTTCAGAACACAAATCAACCACAGAGCTTCCAAACTGTCTTGGAAATAAGATAACAGCATTGTTCACATTCATTCAGAACCTTCTTTGAGGTTAGTCTCACAAATCCCTGCTAAGTTAATTTGGACAGTGACTCTCCTAAATTTCCTGTGTGGGAAAAGCCCCAAAATAAGTGTGTTTAATCTGCCCATGAAGCCACTGAAATTTCCACTTTTACTAACCGCCCCCCCGCCATCTACATGGTCATCCCTACATTTGTGTTGGGATTCTGAGGCAGATGGATTCTGATGGCCAACCACAGAGGCTGAAGAACTTCCCACCACAGAGCCAGCAGATGGGGAGGCAGAAGAGGAGCATCTCCATTCCCTGGCCAATGCGGTGCCAGGAATCTTAAAAATAATAAGGATTATTTTAAAGAAAAAATAAAAGTAAACCTAGTGCTTCTCAAACTGTACAATTCCAGCTGCTCAAGAGGATGAAACAGAGCAAACAATAGTGCCCGGACAGGTTAGGGCAGAGCAGCAGGTCATCATCCAGGCCATCCAGGCCCAGGTGTGCACAAAATCTGCAGCATGTCAAACTCAGCTGTCAGGGCACAGGGGCCTGGCTGGTGAGAGACTCAGACCCAGGAATAAAGGTGGAGTGATGACCACCTAGATGGCAATAGTGGCAGCCATAAGAGTGGAAATTGCAGAGGAAGCAGCATCAGTTGTACTAATGACCATGGAAGAAATATCGGCAGGGGAAGCAGCACCACCCAGGCCCAAGCAGCAGAGGAGGAGGCCAGTGAAGAACATACATCACCTCCAGAGAATGCAGTATGTCCTTTCACGACCTTCTTGGGAACGAAAAGTACTGATGGAGAACTGGACTTCCAGTAATCTGTGAGGCTGAGCTGGTTTTGTGACTATTGAAACTTGGGGTTAAACACTGGTTACATCTGTATAGATTTAAATGGGATATCGATCTCCAGTGATAACAAGGAGTTCTGGGATGGATTAATAAGAATACAAACACCCTGCACACATACAGCATTCTTTGAGGCAAGTGAGCTCATCCTGTCTATGCTCCTTATACTTCTACTTCTCAGTCCCCATCCATAAATAAAACTGACAGCATGATTTTGTTGTCACAGGACCTCCACCTTGTCCTTTCAAGATCATTCAACCTCTTAGAACTGTTAATGTAGGCAGCTAGTTAGTATTAATAAAGGAAGGGAGCAAAGGGAATCAGACATTAAGTCTAATAAACTAGGGAGCAAAACTGGCTATGCTTAATTAGGTCAGGAGCTACAGCTTCACACAAGGGATAGCCGCATTGCCCCACCAAAGGGATAACACCCCTCCATCCACCCCACGTAGGGAGGAAGGACAAGCTTTCCAATCTCCACAGGGTACAACTAGCCATTAGCCATGATTACCAAGGGAGGAATAAAAACAACAGGAGAAATACCTTTGCTAGATGCATATGCAGTAGAAGATGGTGACCATAAGGAGAGGAATGTAGCTTGGAAAAAGAATTGGATTTGGTTAGGGGGAGGGCCCAGCACAAGCCTGAGAAGGACTGGGAAAGCGATAGGTCAGTTTGAAAGCCTGAGGTAACAATCAAAGTTTAACAAAGACCTCTCTCAGTAATGCATTTGTTCTCTCCATAGCAGCCACACTGCTCTAGCAGCCATGCCCAAGAGCAGGCTCCAAGCATGGGTTTAAGTGTGGGCTCCAAGCACGAGCCTGGGTACAGCAATGCAGCTCTGGCCAGAGGGCAGCCAGGCACAGACACTAAGCTAGCCAGATGGGGACAAAGACTGAATAGGACTAAGCTTTGGCACAGACAACCAGTGGCACAAAACTTCTGGACCTTGGACCTTCTTCAGGGCTTGATGAAGATAAGGCTAGACTTCTTCCACGGCGGTATGGAGCTAAACCTGGGACTGTCCTTTGTGCTTGCTCCAGCTTCAATAAATCACACATACCACTATACCTCATCCTCCTACACACTGTCTCCAAAATGCTCCTCTTGTAACTCCATGGAAGAACCCCATTTCCACCAGTAACAGAATGACAGCTCGTCCAGGTCCCTGGCCTCCATTCCTGAATTCCACCTCTCTTCTCAGTAGTCACCCCACAATGCCTACCCAACTGTGTGTTCAGTGTTCCTCCCTGTCCCTCCACTGTCGCCACTGCTCTGCCCATTGAACAGCATGTGGAGAATGCATCTGGGAATCCCTCTAGTCTGTCCAGAACTTATCCTTCAGTTACTATGGCTTCTTTCAGTCAAAAGACCTTAATAGCCACTCAATATCTCAAGGTAATTTCCTCTAGAAGCTCCTAGCACACTGGTATGAAGCCCAAAACACAAGCTATTGCCCTTCCATAAATATTTATTTTGCCTTATTGTGTGACATGCTGAACTTGCTATTGGAATTTCAAGATATAGTCAACTTGACCTCTGTCCTCTAAGACTTGAGGATTTCTCACAATGCACTTACAAAGTTTTAAATTTTCATATCATAAAGTGGTTCAGGAGCTCAAAATTATGGGTTTAAGAACTCACTAACATAAATATACTTTACGCATTGACTTTGAGCCTCTAGTCATGAGAAATATAAATTCTACTAATAAGGAATCTCTAGTCAAATATACATAGGCATGAAGAAGGCCAACTTCATAATTGTGCAAACTGAGCAACTCACAGTACCCTGCTCTTGGTTTAATGCTCTGCTGTTACTGTCTTAAAATTCTTAATTGTTTAATAAGGGGCCTTGCCCTTTCATTTTGTACTGGGACCCCCAAATTAAGTAGCTGACCCTGCCTAAGTGGTTCATGATTGCATAGTCTCCATATTCAGTAGAGTTGCAATTCAGCAGAATTAGCAGGAGTCTTCCAAATAGAGCACAAATAAAATCACAAAGATATAAATCAATTAACATCAACTACTGCATCATCTTAAGCGATTCAAAATAAGGAAACAAATTAGCCATCCAATCATTATCATGAACAGGACAAAATTATCTGCAATAAATCCTTTACTCTGTCCTTACCTTATGTTTCTAATCACTCATATGGGAGGAAAAAAAATAAAACCCTTTCAGAATTTCCACAAGAAAAGGTTTAGAGTGATCAGGGTAATTTCAGGAAGACTTAGGGCTTGATATCCTCTTTATTTACATGCGTGAATATGGAGTTTATATAGAAAATATGTTTATTAAGAGAATAAAGAAGTATTTCTAAGCCAGAGGCAGAGTTGGCAAGGCATGTGCTAAGGACAGGTGTAGTACAGGGTGTATATGAGACAGCAATGAGAATGTGGTCAGATACGGATTGAACAAAAGGGGCAGATTCAGAGGATACTTGAAAGCAGTACTTCAACGTGTGGGTAAAAGAGAACCTAGAAAGATTCTTGAGCAAGAGCATAAAGTAACAAGGGTAATTTTCTCTGAAGCCTTGTTTGACAATTTTTGCCTTTTGGTCTGTGTGGGAAAATATGAAGAAAAACAGCCAACTGGGTAATGCTGTAATCTACAATAATGGCAGAAAGCATTGACATTAAAAGAAAATAAGATGTGTTTTTAAAAAATCAGTCTCCAAAATGTTGATGATCAAGGGAAAATCCAGATTAAAATAGAAAGAGAAAGGAGGAGCTAGTACAAAACCCTGGCAGGGTTTCCATTCAGCATCTGCGGAAATTACGGAAACAAGCACCGGAAGAAGGGTGACAGACACAGGAGACTCAAAAGAGGGAAAAACTTTGAAACATTCCATATTGGCAGCTGTTTCTATGATATTCAATGAGGAGAGAAATAACTTAGTAAAGGCCCCTGGATTTGGCAACAAGCAATTTAATACTGTCCAAAATTTCATATAACACTTTTCAAAGGTGCAACAGCAGTTTAATTTTCTCTTATAATTTTACATTCTATTCCATGGAATTCTGCTCACCATCACACTCCCAGAAACCAGTACAATGTGATGATAAATCAACCCCCTCCACATTAACAGAACCTCATATCTCATCTTCTAAAAGTAAAGAGCTTAACTATCTAGGGGATTTCATGTCTTACTTCCTTTGACAGATACTATAACCTCTTTATAGATCCTAAATATCTTACCAGACAAATATTGTTGCCATCAAATGCTTTCAAATAGCCTTTATGAAGCAAGATCCACTTTACCCAACTCTGATGAGCATCTTGATATATCATCTTCCCTACGTAACAGTCATGAACACAACTTCTCCCCTGCTGACCCTAAAACAAATCTTGTAGGTGGTACTGGCTCTCTTCAGGCACCAAAGAAAGCCTATATTATCATGTTAGGGAACTAGGTGTGACGGTCCCCAGCCACTGGCTGGTGAAGCCCTCTCCTTCCTACAATGCAGATATACATACAGGGCCGCCTTGTTTATGAATTTTATGGCATTTCTTTTCCACAGCAAATGGTAGGGATAAAAAAGTACACTAAGAAAAAGGATGAGTGAATGATGGTGATTAATCCTCTACATGTAAGACCTCTCAATAGTCATCCATCCACAAATATAGGTGGCACTGATTCTGCTTTGTTTGAAGCATGAAGAGAAATGGGTCTATCAGAATAATGAAAGGGCAGAGCAAGAAGACAAAACAAGTTTTAGTATGTGCATTTTCCCTTTAAGAAAAAAAACACCAAAACATCCCCAAAAATACACTCTACATGTGAACTGAAAATTATAAGCTGAGAATAAAGAATGATTGAAATTATTAGGAGGAAACAAAGTGCGGTTTTTTAAAGGCAAGGAGAAGTCTTCATAGGAAATAACTAAAGAGAACCAGAATAAAAGTGAACACCCAGTACACTGCCACATTTTTCCATGTTGTATTTCCAACATGTTACAACCAAAAATGTTAATAGCCAAAAGGACAATTAAACAATACATCTGAAGCCATTGTGAGCACTGGCTAGAACCAACACAATAGTACAGGGGTCACTGGAGGTCATGTAACACTGGAGTAAAGAAGAATACCACAGGCAGAAAAACATACAGGTGCAAAATACAAAGGGTCCAAGGACATCTCTCTAAGGTACTATGAGGAGAGAAAAAAACCTCAAAAGCTGTGCTGTAGATATAGGGGTGAAAGCACATAAATGAGGATGTGATTTCTATTATGCTGGTGCCATGCTGGATAAGCCAATAAAGGAGCTTAATCGCTGCAACAAAAACCCAAGGTTAATAGTGACAAACTCCACCAATAAGTTGCACAGCAACAATGTGAAAAAATATGACTTTGGACAGAAGCTGTACAGTGGCTATTGTCTGCACCTGGAGAAGTTCAATGGAGCCGTGGGAAAGAAACCATATACAGATCTGTCCAAAAGAAAGGGGAAACTTTTAGACAGATGGCATTTTTTAAATATAATAAAACCAGCTGCAGGGAAATTTTCTGACAGGAAAGTGAGGCAAAAAAAATAAGCATCATTAGCATAATGGGCCCCAGAACCCAGATACTATGCAATGAATGCAGAAATGCACAATGGATTTAAAGGAGCCACGAATACAGCCCTGATCCACCAAAATGTCTAGTCATAATTGTCAAGAAAAATAGAGGAGATTGTCATTAATTTTCTGCTTCCAAGTGACCTCTTCAGGCATAGAGATTTCCCTAGAAAATTCACAACCAATCTCAATGATCAAAGAGAACTCTACCTAGTCCTCAACTTTAGGGGAGGACTCCCCCCCAGACAGAAGCAGGTTGGAAAAAGAAAAATAGTTACATGAAATGTGCCTTTACTCTCAAACCACTGGGGTAGGGTGGGGGTAAGCTATAAGGATACAATAGGAGAAAAAAGAGACATATATAATACTCTTAATGATAAAGATTTTTTTAAAAGTAAAATAATGTCTGGTATTTATAACTATCTAGAAGTGCACAGATATGGCAAAACTGAGGAATGCTCCTATTTGAGTCTGAGATATTTTTTTCATAATGGCGATAAACTGTAGAACCATGAGGCTACCTGTACTCCCACCAAACACATCCCTCTCCTAGAGCAACTCTGTACCTCTGAATTGAGAGAGAGAGAAAGATTGAGAGAGAGAGATTGAGAGAGAGAGAAGCAGAGGGAACGAATGGCATGAGGAGAGACAGTTCCTAAAGGAGCACCCTTTGTCCAAAGTCGTATCACTTCCTTTACATTCAAAATCAGCTAGCACTAATCACCTTGCCCACAGGAAGCCTGATTAACAGAGGTCTGGCTGGAGCCCTAGGTGTGAGGAGAGGGAGTTAACCCACTTAGCTGGGAAGGACAGAGTCAAGAGCAGGCTCTATGCAGACACCTAGCTTGCAGCGCCATTCTGATGCTTCCTACAGCAGTAACGAGAGCCAAGTTTGAAAGATTTTTCTTCCTTCCGAGTTCAACCACTAATTCTATTTCGACTTAACCTCCACATGACTAATAAACATTATAATCCAATAATTTTCAACAAACCCACATGCACTGCCACTGCTCCCTTTCTTCCAGGCCCCTCCTTTCTTCCTTGCTTCTCTTTAACCCACTTTCTTTCCGCTAAACACTTTTTTCCAATTTTCCCTCTCCTCTCTCCACCTTCCTATCTTCCCCATTTTGAGCTCCCTTTTGAGTTCCTTCTTTCATCCCCTCCTACCTTAGCCTCTCTTCTCTCTTCCCTCCCCACCACACTGATTCTCTAAAATTTGCTGACAATTTGGATTCAAGGGTTTTGAATATAGTAAAATCTCTGTAACTCATCATAATTGGAGAGGGGAAGAAAGTCATTTAACTTAGTGGAAATTTTAGGGAAGAAAACTTTTCTTAAAGGAAATCGGTTTCAAAACATTTCAGGACAAAGCAATGAAAGCACTGTCAAAGGAAGGCAAAGTCTTTAACTGATAGCATATTTATAATTAGTATTTCCACTGTCTGAATGCAAATGTTTCAGCTGAAGGCCTTACTCTCAATCAGCGTAACATTTCCCTTGCTTACTCTATTAATTTACTTAGCAACCCCTTTTTCATAGATGGAGGTTAATGGAAGTTACACAAGGATTCTGACTAGCAGAGCTATATGTCCCAGCAGATGGCCATAGAAGCAGCCTTGTTGGTCTAGTCCAGTGGTCGGCAAACTGCGGCTCGTGAGCCACATGCGAGCCGCTCTGTTGACTAATGAATTTGCCGACCACTGGTCTAGTCAAAACAAATTTTGCACAACAAACACTTGCTCTGTTCCATGGCCTTGTCACAATCACTTTCCATGGAAGAAAAATTTAATTGGGTATTGTTTGCCGTTTGCATTGTAAGCAGGCAGAGCTGGCCTTAGATATAAATGTGAAAATAGTCTAAGTTTGTCAGCTAGGCCCTGCTCGCTCCTTTTCTTACCCTTTTCCTTTCTTCTATCCCACTTGGGTCCCTAGTCCCATGAACAAGGAATCTATCTCCCTTCCTTCCATGGAAGTGCTTCCTTCTTCCAAGGCCTAGTCCCCACTCCTCTGGACAATTCACCTCATTAACAAAGGTATTAAAATAAAAAGGACTGTATTTCAAATATCCTTAAATTTTTTACCAATCAACCCTATTGTCAGCAAAATATAGCTTACTTTAAAAAAAAAAATGTGTGCTGAATTTTTAAGAATTTTATACCCTTTTTTGGATCAAAGAAATAGATAGCTTTGAATCTGATTAACATGAGATCTCAAAACATTTACATTGCTTCCTATGAAATCCACCCTTCACCCACAACCCAGCCTGGACCCCTCTTTCAGAGACTGCACACTCATAGGTCCTGGTGAGAGGCTTTCTTTAGCACTGCTGACTACTGCACAACCCATAGACTTCTTTGGCCACCACTGGTTAGACCAGAGCACCTTATCCAAAATGAGCCAGTCAATTCTCTTTCCAGAGAAGCTAGAAATAGAACTAAGATATTCCAGTCATCTTGAATCTAAGGGCCCACATGCTTATGTAGACTTAAAGGCTGAGATGAGATCAATTTTGGAGTAATGATGATACATTCTCATTGCAACCTGCCCAAAAATAAGTTGGCCATTTATAACTATTAGGTTCTTTCACTGAAGTCACAAGCAATAATATTTCAGCATCAGGACTGAGCTAAATGTCTCACCACAACTGGATGACAGAAACAAAGCTGAATTGAGTCCTAAGAAATGACCTGCCAAAAAATGTAATTTTATAGCTTCTGATATAAGAGTTGCATACACAGTATTTCTACCCAATCCCCAATGTTTCACAACACACATTTCACTAATGCAAAGTTATTTCTAATGCCCTTTGTGCTAGTTTAAAAACTATCTAGAGCTAAGCTGAGATAAATATGTTTGACACTTGTAGTAACTGTCTTTGGAGTGTGGATTTCTGGTTATGTTCTTTCAAATGCTAACTAGTGTATATACTTCAAATTTAACTAATGGCCTCTCAGATGTAAATCAACTACGTATATACTGATGTATGAATACAAATATATATATGCCTGTGTATGTGTATATAGGTATGTAAATAAATATACACTGTCTTCACTAAAATGTTCTAAAATAGACATAACAGCCATGTGCTAGCAGAGCCGAAGAACCCAGTCTGCAGAAAGCAGAATGAAATTGATGCCAACAAGCAAAGAGAGCAAGGACACCTAGGCCTCATGGGAGGACTCTTAAGACAGATGCCTTCATTTTTGGTAATTTTCTTCTCTCAGGTGTCAATCCTCTATGAGACCTAGCTGCACTTCCTACTTTGGGCTTTTATGAGATACTCCTATATCATTATATTAGATTTCCCCTTTTCTTGAAACTAGCTTAAGTATATTCTGTTGCTTGATACCAAACAATCCCAGGCTTAGAGATTAATACTAATATTACAGAATTAATATAATTACAAACAAAAATAAAGAAACATGATATTTTAGTTAGCCTCCCAACCTCATTACAGGTGATTTCATTTGGCTTATTAAAATATTGAAAGCAGCTCAAGGACCTCAGCTGTCATCTTTAAAGACTTTTAGGAACTCCCAGTTGAGAACCACTAAACAGATGTCTGAATGCTCAAGTGCTTTTTTCTAAAGGTTTATTAAGCATATGTTCATTTTAAGAGGATGCTTTTTTAAACTCAACCAACCTTTGTTGAATATCTGACATAGTCAAAAAACTGTCTTGAGTGCTATAGCTCATTTAAAAGTAGAAGACATCATTCTTGACCATGGGGGTTAGGGTTCTATTGGCATTCTAGAGATAGGGAATGCACTCACAAAAATGATTACAATGAAGGTGGTAAATGTCATGAAAAGTATAAATACAGAGTGGGTGTGAAGACAGCTCAGCTCAATAAGAGTCCACAAGTTCTCAAAGTACTGAGTAGATATTGATAGACTGGTGTCGTCTGCATAGGCAGAGATGTAAGAAATATAAGGAAGACCTACCAGGCAAGAAAAACTACAGGGGAGTATAGAGCTTGGAAGAGGACTTATTCTAGAAACAGTAAGAGTAGGGTTGGCTGTGGGGTAAAAATGCCTGAAAGACTAGAAAAGAAGGTTTGGACCTGATTGTTGAAGGACTTGAATCACACACTAAGGTTTCTGAAACTTTACTCCATGGTCATTGTGCATGGGGGTAGAAGGTGTGAGAAGTGTGAGATTTTAGAGCAGTAAAATAGCACCATGAGTTCTGTGTTTGAGAAAAATCCCTCTGGCCACAGAATGTAGAAAAAAAAATGGGAAGACAACAAGACTAGGGAGATGTAAAGCCAGCTGGAAAATTCTTTTTTTTTTTTTTTAATATATTTTATTGATATTTTACAGAGAGGAAGGGAGAGGAATAGAGAGCTAGAAACATCGATGAGAGAGAAACATCGATCAGCTGCCTCCTGCACACCTCCCACTGAGGATGTGCCCGCAACCAAGGTACATGCCCTTGACCGGAATCAAACCCGGGACCTTCAGTCCACAGGCCGACGCTCTATCCACTGAGCCAAACCGGTTTCGGCTGGAAAATTCTTAAAGTCCTCCAAATGGAAGTTAATAAGATGCTATTCTAGGGTAGTTACAGTGAGAATAGAAATAAAGGGATAAAATTAAAGTTGAGAAGATATGATGACAAATTACATAGAAAAGCTGACTTTGAAAAATGACTTCAAGTTTCTTAACCATAGGAATTAGTTTAGTCATCTTTAAGAGGGAGCTGATATTTTCTTCCTCACAATATTTTGTGAGAATGAAGGGTATGATGCATGTAAAACTGAACACTTACAAAGACTAGAAAGAAAAATGTTTTAAAAGCAAGCTAGAGATTCATTTTTTATAGAAAGTAACTTAGAGCCATAGCTTCTGACTGCATTGAGAAGACTTTTCTAGGTGAGACCAATCCTAGGTCAGAGCCACACCTGACATGAATTCCCACAAGTTTTAGTACCTAGTTTAATAGAAGGGTTCAGAGACATGTCAAAGATGAACATCACTACTCATTATGAACCTCAAATGTCAAAAGGGGTTACTGGCAATAAAAAATTAAACCAATAGTCAGAAGCAGAAAGTTATCCCCCCAAAAATGGCATCGAAGTAGTAGACTTGGCAAATCAAGTGCTGGGGAACAAGTCCAGGTCAGCCACAAAAAGACTAAGGGATAAAGTGATATTCAAATGGACCCAATGGTGCAATTCTAAAACTAATTCCATAATAACCATGAAGCAGCTTCCAAGATGACTGCTGAGTGAGCAGCTCAGTGAAAATTGCTGGTAAAGAGCAAGGTTTAAAGCTTTCCTCAACAGGCTGCATGAGAATTAAACCCTAATAACCCATCTAAATCATTTATTGTATGTAATAAATTAATGTTTCTCCTTTAACATTTTTTTATTAATTATACCATCCTTGGTAGAATTGAGAATAACCACACTTCCATAATTTTATTCTCCATTACTTTAAGGTGACTGCAGCCAATCCTAGAAAGTACTTCATTCGCTCACTCAACAGATATTTACTGAGCTCCTCCAGGGGACTAGTAGGCACTTTAAGTCTTTTTTCCCCCAACCTACCACCAACCCAGCTTACCTAGTCTCTAAAAAGCACAATTTGCATATCAATTTTCTCTTTTAACCTATCACCTATATATTTTCTGCCAATATGCTTAATTTTTCCTTCCAAAAAAGCTCAGTGAATTATGCTTCATAAGAAAAGTAATCCAATGCAGTGGTTAAAAGAATACTTTGTAGCCTCATCGCCAGGGTTTGAATCCCAACTCTGGCTCAAGTTACTTATATGACCTTGGGTAAATTACCTCACCTCTGGGTTCCTCATTTTCTCATTTATGAGATAACAAGAGTGATGGCTCCTACTGACTTCCTGCAGCTGTTGTGAGCATTAAAGAAGTTGATTTAGGTGAAGCACTTAGAAAGAAGAGTTCCTGGAATATTAAGCAAGCACTACCTAAAGGGTCAGGTATTGTTATACAGACTCCACTGTTAAAATGTTTCACGTGTTTAGTGATGCCTGCCTGCTCAGTGCAGCCTTGACTTCCCACATCCGTCTAACTCTGTGAGGCTCAATCCCATCAGACCCAATCCCCCCTTGAATAACAAATATTCTGTAGTCCCACAATTGCCATCTTAAAATAAAATCCATAGGTAATATAACCTATGAAATGATTTACATAATGCCCCAACTATAATAAGTAGTAGATATGAAAATTACAATAAATAGTATTACTTCACAACATTTGTGCTTGGGCAGACTACAATAGCATCCTAACGTTGGAAGTTTGAGAGGCACTGCCCTGGATGAGAAGATGGACTAAAGTAACCATTATGTACTTGAACTTACAGGTAGCCTTGTGAGGGCAACAGCCTAAAAGCACACTAGTACAAGTGTGTTGTCTTGGCAACTCGAATACTCTGAGTGGCAATGTTACTCGTAGTTTTCTAAAACGAAAAGATCAAAACAAAATAGATTTCCAGCTCAGTCAAATTACCCAGTAATTGTATTTGTAGGAAATTCAATGTATAGTAAAAACCATGAAAAAATTACTTTGTGTTTATAGGTAAAAAGGACTGAAGTCCAGTCTCGGGTAATTATAAACAACTTTCATCTACATCAGTGGTTCTCAACCTTTCTAATGCCACGACCCTTTAATACAGCTCCTCATGTTGTGGTGACCCCCAACCATAAAATTATTTTCGTTGCTACTTCATAACTGTAATTTTGCTACTGTTAATGAATCGTAATGTAAATATCTGTGTTTTCCGATGGTCTTAGGCTCTACAGGAGCGGTTCTCAACCTGTGGGTCACATTAACAGTAGCAAAATTACAGTTATGAAGTAGCAACGAAAATAATTTTATGGTTGGGGGTCACCACAACATGAGGAGCTGTATTAAAGGGTCGCGGCATTAGAAAGGTTGAGAACCACTGATCTACATGAACCCGAGGGTAACATTCAGAAGCAGCGCAATATATGGGATGCTCCTTCACTGTGAAGGACTGTGCCACAAATAAGCAGGACGTCTAACCTCCCCAGCCCCCGCCTGCTTAGTCTACTAACTCCCCCACCCCAATTCATTTGACCACTGAAACAACCCAACAAATTTCCCAAACAGCCCATGAGTACAGTACTATCCCAGTAAGAACCACTGGTTTAATGAATGACAGAGGAAGAAAAATAGGGACAATATTTGTTGGGACACAGTTTCATTCTTAAGAGAAGAGCAACCTCGAGAGCATCAGCCAAACAACTGAAAGAGGTCTAGTGGCAGGACTATCCACTAACAATTGAAGAGGAACTAAAATATTTCTTTCTATACTTCTCTGTATTTAAAAATAACCTTCAACAGGAAATACAATGACTATATAATGAAAATACTAAGAAAAAACAAATAAAGGAGAATTCTCAAAATTATATCAATCCACAAAATCCAGATTACAGAAAAACCCCTGGAAATACAGAAGTATCTTCATTAAGTAAATGGCAAGGAAGAGAAAGAAGAGGGAAGGAGAGAGATTACAGACTGAGAGAGATTTAAATGACATACCAACCAGTTGCAATTTGTGGATCTCATGACGTAATTAGAAATACTAGTATGAACACTAACTGGATATTTGATGATATTATTACAAAATTATTGTTAAATTTTTGGTGTAATATTAAAATTATGGGTTTTTTAAAATTATGATTATTATTTCTTCTAGAGATCCAAACTAAAGTATTTATAGGTGGAAAAAAAAACACGAGATTTTCTTCAAAATAATGTAGGAGTGAGACAAGAAAGTGGGAACACACCTAAAGCAAGATCAGCCATTAATCCATTCTATTTTGGGATACGTTTTAGATATTCCACAATTCAATAAATAAATTTGTAAAGATGTGGTTATAGAGAAAGAAAAAACCAAGAAAGATCACAGTCTGGTAACATTCTAATTAATGCCATACTGCATGAAGAAAAGGAAAAAACAAAACCTTTATGGATATGGTTAGGGAGAATCGCCCACAATTCCATCACAGTCAGCTTGTGATTTGAAATGTAGCAACAATATTTTAGTTTGTTATTGTCACCCACTCTTCTTTCCCACTTCACAAGCTTTAAAAAATTATGTTTACAAACCTCAGTAGCGTTTCAGGGTCAGGAGTGGAGAGAAAACGGTGTCACAGTGTGTTTGTCCTGTTCCGTGGAGAGACCTATACAAAGCAAAGCCCTAACATGGGGCCGGCTGTCGGCTCGTGGTGTTGGCCCCGGTTACAGTCCTGGGGCACCGCCGGCGCATGCCCTACCGGCCACCAACGTCAAGGGGTGTAAAGGTGGCCCTGGTGGCTGCTAACAAACAAACAAACAAACAAACAAAAACAAAACAAAAGTGCACTGGACATAAAACAGGGGCCCCGGGCGTGAGTAACAGCTGCCCTCGGGGAGACAGTGGCCCTCGGGAGCGCGGGAAGATGGTGCCCACCGGGAAAGAAAGAAAACAGACAGCAAGGCATGGGGAGAGCACAGACACGGCACTCACCAGTGTCCTCCCGGAGCGCAGCTAAGAGGCCTCAGGCTGTCACTCAGATCAGAAGCCTGCCCCTGGGCGGTCCTGGGGGGTCCAGAAAGCACGGGAGGCTCCACACCGCGCCGCGCCTCCGTGGCCGCCGTGCGCCCAGCCCCGCGCCCCGTGCGTGCAGCGCGCAGGCCCTTTAGGAGCCGCTCTCCATTGCTCACAGCTGTGCGCGCCTCCTCCACGCCGGCCCCACGGCTCTTCAGGGCTGGGTGTCTGGAGGGTTTGTCTCTCAGGTGCAGGTCTTAAAAGTTAGGGGTGCCCGATGTTGGGTTCAGACACTTTGCTCCTCAGGAAGAAGCTCTGGGTTTTGGGATCCCTCCCAACTCATTCACTACATCTGAGAGGGTCCATGGCGAGATTGTGCCCCAGCCTCCTCCCTGCTTGGATGGGCCAGCCCAGTTCACCCAATGTGTATCAGTTGCTCAACCAATTTTTAGGGTGGTTTGTTTTTTTTCATAGTAAGTTACTCCATATGTAACAGAAGATTTATTGTCTTTATAGGAGGAGATGAATCAGAACCCTCCATCACCATCTTGAACCGGCTCACTAGACTAAAACTGGGGCACCAGTCGTGGTAAAGCCCCAAGGATTTCTACTTACAAAAGTCCCCTGTCCTCAAAGATTTCACATCTCCAATTCCTTGCTCCCACACAGGCCTTTCCTTGCCCCTTCCAATGAGAAACTAAACCAACCATGTGACCTAAGAGCCCTCTTCTCAGTTCATGGTGGATAGATTGGGAAGGGGAAAAAGAATTACTGATTTTGCTGTAGTAGCTGTCTGCTAGAAGAATATTATATTGTCTGTAAATTATTTTAAAATACTTGTGCATGGAAATTGTGTGTGTGTGTATGTATATTCAAATATATATATTTGAACCCACACCTAAATCTTAACTTATATTTGATGGTCCCTAATCAGACTCACTCCATGGGTGGTTGGTTAGTATTTGAATGATGCTAATCAGAAGCCTGTATTCCACAGGCAGCTACCACAAGCATTTTTAACTATTTTAATCTTCTATTAGTACTAGAGGTTTTGTTAATTAGCATAAGAGATATTGTAAGTGACTTTTCATTGGTTAAATGAGAGATATTCACGACATAGACTCACTGGAAATATCATGAGTACCTCTACAATTACATGCATATAAATATGTCACCCAATAGCTTATCCCCTTGAAGTAGCATTCTCTCTTATGTCCTGGGTCTCACTTGATTCCTACGTTATCTGAATCTTCCCTGTAGAACATAGTCTTTCTCCAATACACATTTCATGCAAGGTGCCTAAGGGTGGGGCTACACTGAAACTGCAAAGACAGCGTGCATAATTGCATGGGTGCCACTTGCTAATGGATGTTTATGGATACACAGAATCTGGTGTGATACTTGCTTTCCCTGTAACCTGCCTATTGGATGTGGAAATGGGGTTGAGGGAGACCTGTAGCCCTCACCTACATCAAAATAATATTGGTTCTCACATTTGCCAATAAAAACCTAACTATAGATTGTGCACAGCCAACTTGGCTTAGATCATTTTGTAACAAATGTGTCTCTGACATTTCCAATTAGACATAAAATGCTTTTTCCTTCCTCAAGTTTCTCAAGTCTTTTAACATACTTTTAACATGTGAACAGATATGTTCTTTAGTGGTATAAGGGCAGCACACTTCTGTGCATATCAGGGGTCTACAAACTGCTGCCCAGGGGTCAAGTATGGCCTGATGCCTAGATTTGTATGACCAGTGAGCTAAAAATGTTTTTACAATTTAAAACAATTAGAAATTTTAAAAAGGAAGAATATTTCATGACATGTGAAAATTATATGAAATTTCAATTACAGAGTCCCTAAATAAAATTTTATTGGAATACAGCCATGCCCATTTTTTTAGATACTGTCTATGGCTGCTTTCATACTACAACATGAATAGTTGCAACAGAGACACTATAATACTCATACCTAAATTTTTTACTAGCTGGCCCTTTACAGAAAATGTTCTTCAACCCCCAGTGTATATCATAGGTGCTTTTAGACTACTATGAGGAAAAAGTCACACAGTGCTGTTATAAAGAATTGATTTTCAAGTTCCAAATAGCTAAGTGAAGAACCATTGAAGTAAATACAAGCCATCTATAAGTTGGGAACAGGCTTTAAGAAGGTTTTAGGTCCTCCAATTTCAAAGTAAGATAAATGGTAGGCTATCACTCATGCATAAAAGTCCATAATTTTCACCAACCCTGGGACTGGTGCCAGGGCACAGCACCTGACCAAACATATTATAAACAAGTAATCAAAATGCCATGGTAGTATTCTTTATACAGGCAAAAGGCAGAGTGCCTGAATAAACTTGTCCTCATTCTGAAATCCACTCCTATCTATTTCTTCCTTCTTTTTGATCCTACTGATACATAAAGGTGTTTTCATTTAGCATATCTATGTATTTTATTATTTTTAATATGTCTACAGGGTCAAATGCACCAAGAGGAGAGTTATAGCAATGTTGAGCTCACAGTAATGAGTCAGTAAAAAGTTTTTGATCAGGGTTTTGGGACCAGAGCAGCCAATTAAAGTGTCTACAACACTGCCTCTGTCTAAGTCATTCTGGAACAATTTGTCAACAAATAGGCCAAGAACTGCCATAAGCAGTTATTTTAAAGCAGAAGAGGCAGACACATTTTAATATACTAATCTACAGCTTTCTCTGGATGCTGCATCTCTTCTATTTAACCTCAATAACAGTCTCTTCAAGCTAGACACAACCTGTCAAAACAGTAGCTGAGGAAGAAGTTTCCAGCTCATTAGAATTGTGCTCATCACCATCCTAAAGAACCCTGGGAAAAATGGGAAGTTAAGCAGAGCAATTGAGGTCCACACAAAATAAATCCAGATGGGCAGATTTTTCTAACCTATTGCTCCTAATCTTCCCTGGCGAAGGCCATGCTGAACATTATTTTACCTACTGTTAAAAAAAAAGAGAGAGAGAGAGAGAGAGAGAGTTGTTAAAAATGTATGTATTCATACATGAAAACATCCCTTGATTTTCAAGATTCAGTAATCAACCCATTTTTAAATTCAAGAGAAATTCCAAACCAACCACAAGTAAATTCAACATATTGATATTAGCATATTGGAAAAAATTTGTGGATAAACTCAGTCAGAAAAAAAATCAAGACTGTTTGATGCTCTGATTTTTAAATGCATGTTTAAGAAAGTATGATGGAACTTGGTAAAAATTTTTCTTAAACCATTCTTCCATCTAGTCATGCTACATGCTAAATAAATGTTGAATGTTCCAGGGAGTAATAGCATAGATACCTCTAGGCTCATAGGAGGAACACTGCTGTGGATTCAAAACTATCTATGGGTTGTTCATCCTTTTATTGTTGAGGGAATGGAGAGATCATGGAACCCTTAGGGAACTAGCCATTATCAGTCCACCCAGTTCTACCTCTACTACTTAGAATGCACATCAAGAGGTCATTGTACCTTTGCCTGAAACCCATGGAGAGAGACAGCAGGTCTCTCAGTCACCCTCACCAGTCCTGGTGTAAGCCACTCTGTGTGGAGACTCTGCTCTGGTCCACATGTTCATCATCACACACTCCCTCTCTCAAGGCCTGTTCAGAATTCTGCCCTCATTTGTCTGATGTTTCTATTGGCTTCCTGTGATGGGAAGCAGAAAGATAGTGGTTACAAGTATAGCTCTGGGATGCAAAATGTTGGGTCCAAATTCTAGCCCATGGCTTATCAGCTATGGGACTGGGATAAATATTTAATAAGTCTGTGCCTGTTTTTTTTATCTGAAAATGGAGAAAATTACTGGTAGTTATCTGCATTTTGGTGCTTTCATGAGGATAAATCAGTAGTTCTCAATCCAACACCTTCTTTCTGTTACAAATATTTAGTAACATCCTTTTAAACATGCTGAAATGAAATTCATGGGTAGTGCTATCTACCAGGATATTCTTTTTAAAAATAATGTATTACCTTAACTTTAATATTAAAAAAGAAATAAAAGAAAGGTAATTTATAATAAAATTATATGTTCCAATAAGCAAATGCTCAGACATGATTATTCTAGAAGATATAATAAATTGCCTCATTGTTGCACACATACTTGGAATCACCATTCACACAGCAGCTACAACCACCACAAGCCATGTCCTGCAGTCATGGACAGAATACCTAAAATAGTGAAAAACTCTTGGAAAGGTTCCAAACAAAACAAAGTATGATCTTCTGATATTCTCTCAATTTACATGATAGATACACTTTTAGAAATGTCCATTTCTTAAAAATTCAAAATTTCTTTCTTTTTATATGTAAAACAAAAATCAGTTCTAGGCTTGAAAAATCATAAAAACAGCAGTTCGTCCATAGGCATGGCCACCAGAAGTTAGAGACACTTAAGTAAGACCTGAATGAAGTCAGTTTTTCACTATGTGGGACAGCCCCTTGCATTGCAGGAAGTCTAGCATCCCTGGCCCTGTCACAAATCATTGTGACAATAAAAATACCTCCACACATTTACACAAGGCCCCCAAGGAGTTATAAAAACCCCATTGAGGTCCTAGCCAGTTTGGCCTGCGTACCGAAGGGTCCCAGGTTTGATTACGGTCAAGGGCACATACCTTGGTTGCAGGCTCTTCCTGGGCCCGGACCCTGGTCAGGGCTCATGCAGGAGGCAACCAATCAATGTGCTTTCTCTCACATCAGTGTTTCTCTCCATCTTTCCCTCTCTCTTCCACTCTCCCTTTAAAAAATCTGTGGGAAAATATCTTCTGGCAAGGATTAACAAAAGTAAATAAATAAATAACCCATTGAGGACCACTGGATTAAATGACACAGGAAACAGAACAGTCTCCTATGTGGTTAATGCTCAAAGTATAACTATTTTTGCTCTTTCCACTTTCATGTAGCACCTCCTACACCAAAGGAGTAGTATCTGCAATAGTGTCAAGAATAAAAATAAAGAGAGGAAAAAACAAACAAAAAACTTGCCTCTGCAAAGGTATTCTCACACCATATTGGGTGCTGGCAGAATAGACACTGTACTACAAGGAACCATTCACTAGGTTAGAGCAGCACATGAGGGTCAATGGACTACATGCTGTAAAAGCCAATATTTCTCCCACCATTAATAAAGAGGAAAACAAGCCCTAACCAGTTTGGCTCAGTGGATAGAGCATCAGCCTGCGGACTCAAGGGTCCCAGGTTCGATTCCGGTCAAGGGCATGTACATTGGTTGCGGGCACATACCCAGTAGGGAGTGTGCAGGAGGCAGCTGATCGATGTTTCTCTCTCATCGATGTTTCTAACTCTCTATCCCTCTCCCTTCCTCTCTGTAAAAAATCAATAAAATATATTTTAAACAATAAAAATAAATAAATAGTAAAACAATTAGCAAGCTTTCGTTCATCACTCATCAAATGATAGGAAGAGAGGTTAAAAAGGTATAAAACTGAGGGCAAACGGGAGGAGGTTATCAGGGGAGAAATATTAAGAGGATGAAGAGTAGTTTTTCTAAGAGTGGGACAAGAAATTTTTACAGGAAGTTCATAGAAATATATTCTAACTAACTTAAGCCAATTTGGTTAAGCACAAATAGGTTAATTTTAGTTAATAGTAGTGGGTACCAGTAGGTGAAAGTGTGTGAGCGTTTGCTACTCCCCTACAACCTTATTACCAGGTTTTAATAAAAAAAAAAAAGAATCAGACAAAATTCCCCCACACATACAGACCATTAAGTTAACATTTGTTAGTAAGCAGGCCTCACATAGGCTATATAGCCTGTTCTCTAAACCCAGTGAAATCCCTTTTCAGTGTTTCAATCATGCCTTGCATGAAATGTTCCTTTGGGACAATGTGACAACATTCTAGACTAGGCAAGGTCCAGTTCGCCTAATGGTCATCAGCAAGCCAACCAGAATCCTCCAGAGATGGCTGGGCATCGGACTATTGGGGATCAAGCTTCCAACTTTATTATAATGGTAAAAGATACCTTACCAGACTAATTCAAGGCAGGGAGTTTTTCAGGAATGTTTTAGTTAATTCACAAATTTATCTATCACTAATTTCACTAATGAATGTCCATTTCCAATATCCACTATCTAATTAACAAGCCACTGATTTCACTAATGAATATCAATCTCTATCCTTCATTATGCTAATATTTTTAAATCTGGTGTTAATTGGAATTAAAGATTATTGAAGACTGTAGTAGCTATCTGTGTTGACCATCCCCTACCCCTTCCTAGAGTATATATTTTGACCTGGCAGTTGGCCATACCTAGAGAGTAGTTTAAACTCACACTGACAAACACACATGCAAATACATGTGCACACATGTGTGCCTATGCCAAGACATTTTAAAGTAAGATACAGACATTACCTTACATAAAGTAAAATACAGATGTTGATTCTCATTTGAGATTTCAGGTCACAAGCTTCACTCAAGATCTGAGCTTGTAATCAGAAATTGAATTTAAATCATGACTAGCTATGAGAAGTTAAGAACTTCCTTAGCCTGTAGCCGAAGCTTCCTCACATGCAAAATGATAACAGTATCTACCTAATGCAGATAACATGTGAGTAAAGTGAACAATGTCACCCTATGTTTGTTATTATGGTTAGTGTTTCGGCACACATCCTTTGGCTGGTATTTTGAAAAGTATTGAATATTTTCTTTGTGTGCACAGTATCACTTTTAGATTGTAAGTCCCACCAGGGCAAATGTCTGTATGTTTCATGCTCTAAAATTCCTTTGAGTCCTACAAAACTGAGGCAATTCTGGAAACTCCCTTTTAGGGTAAGTGCTTATTAGACAGACAGAACACTCGCTGCTGGGAATCTTATGCTAGGAATCAATCTCTCTCTCTCTCTCTCTCTCTCTCTCTCTCTCTCTCTCTCCTCTCTCTCTCCCCCTCTTCTTTTCCCCCTCTCTCTCCCTCTTGCCCCCACCTTGAACTTTGCTACAAATGCAAGTCTCTCCTATGCCTCCCTCTCTGCCTATACACAATCCTTTTTATTTTTAAGTGCTTTGGCCTGGCTAGCTTGTCAGACTAATTCTGTCTCACCTTTCACTGCTAGACTGTACAAAAAAGAAGTCTCATTCACTGTCACTTTTCCACTATCCAATTACTCTGCAATATACTGCAAGCTGACTTCCTGCTCTATTATGCTACTGGCATTCTCTCCCAAAGGTCATGGATTTCTCCCTATCACAGATCCAATAGCATATCCTTAGCATTCATCTTCTTGGTTTTCTTCGCAGCCCTTGACCAGGCTGACCATTCACTCTTCCTTTTTGTGTCTAAGTGCTCAGGCAATGAGCACTGGAGGAATTCAGACGTCTAAAATTTTTCAATGGCATCATTTAAACTGAGTTTAGTGTCTATAAAATTCAATTCACTGATGAGAGTGCAAAAATTATCATGACTTTATATAGAAGAAATATATGTAACTTGCTGACATGGAACATACCTTATTAATTCTCTTAGCTGCCTGTCTTTGTGCTAATCATTATTATGAAACACTGCTTGTGGCCAAGGGGACACAATGAAGTGGGAGGGTGGCACTACCTCTCCCAGGTGGCTGTGGGCCTTGGATGTTCCCGAGCAGCCTTGGTGTCTCTCTAGACTAGAGCATGAGCTAAGCAAGAGCACCCACTACAGCTGGTTTTTGGGGGGCAGAGGGCCTACCAACTTTCCCATTCCAGGTGTCACCACAGGGACCAGAATGAAAGTGATCTTAGGGTTCACCTTTTCAGAAGTCACCACCATCACAAAAGCCGATGGGATCGGCATACACAAACATCACCCCAGGATGCCCTCTTCCTCCAGCACCCTTGCCTACTCCCCTTAGGATGAGGACAGCATGTCCCCCATCAGCACCTTGCACCACTCTGACTCTGCCATCTCCAGCCACACACCCACCCTGAGTCCAGCCTGTCCTGTGCTCTACCTTAGGACAAAGAGGAGCCAGAGCCACTGGTGTTTGCTGAGCAGCCCTCAGGGAAGCACTTCTGCCAGCTCTGCTGCAGTATGTTCAAGTGCAGGGTGATCACCACATGTGAACACATGTTTTGTCAAAGATGCACCATGAAGTCATAGAAGTGTTCCATGGACAATGCCACACTGACAGTCATGGTAAACATTGCAGTGGCCGAGCAGATCTGGGAGCTCTTCATCCTCTGTAGGCATGGCTGTCCAGGCAGTGGGGTTAGGAAGATCATCATCTTTGGGGTAGACCCTGACAGGTGCCCTTTCAGCATCAAGCTCAATAGCCGGAAGGAGCTCAGCGGCCAGAAAGACCATGAGGACAGCTGTGACTACAAGCCTGTGCAGTGCCCCAACAAGCCCAGCTGTTCGTCCTTCCACAAGATGAACCTGGAGGCCCACCTCAAGGAGTGAGAGCACAGCAAGTGTACCGTTCCAAGTGGGGTTCACATTCACTGGGAACCAGGACACATATGAGAGGTACCTGAAGGAGTTCCCGCAGCAGATGGTCCACAGCTTCCACAAGATACATGTGACACTGGTCCAGAAGGACCAGAAGATTGCTTTTCTTTGCTTCATCCTAGGCAAGCTCTCAAGAAGATTGACCATCTGGAGAAGAGCTCTGAGTTCAAGTCTGATGTCCTGGACAAAAACCAGAACAAGCTTAGTGAGGACCTCATAGATTTCTGGAGGGACACATCCCTGTTGAATGAGGACCTGTCCCACATCAATACACATGTGCATCCTAGGATCCTATGACCCTCAGAAGACCTTCAAGTACAAAGGAAACTTGATGGGCCACCAGGGTCCTGTTATCTATTCCGTGGGTGACCTGCTTTTTAATGGCTCCTCTGACAAGAGCATAAAGGTGGGGGATGCCTGTACCACCTACAATGCTGGAGGGCCATGACAGCATTGTGCTTGTCCTCTACATCCAGGGGTTAAAGCTCTACCATAGCCCTGCGGACTACCCCATCATCATGTGACACATCCAGAACCTGGACATCCAGATCTGGACCCAAACAACTTGAGTGCACATTGGTCTCCTCATACAGCATATTCTTCAGCAGCTCTTTGAAAGCCACCAAGTCTGGAATATGGTGGGCACCAAGCTGAAGTTGAAGAAAGAGCTCATTGGTCTCAATTACTGGGTGTAGGTCCTGGTAGCTGCCCAAAGCTACTTGTACAGTGGCTCCTACCAGACAATCAGCTATGGGACATCCAGACCCTCTACTGCATCCATGTCCAGCAGCTGTCAGTGGCAGTGTCTACTCTGTCACCATAAGAAATCACTTTGTCTGGGGCACGTAGGAGAAATTTATCCACTTGTCGAACATCAAGTTCAAGTAGGTGTAGAAACTGATGGGTCATGTGGGCACCATGTATGCCCTGACAGTCATCTCAATGCCAAATGAAACCAAAGTCTTCAGCATATCCTACAGTCCCTCAGAGTTTGGAGTATAAACAACATGATCAGCATGCAGTCCCATGTCCCAGGACCAGCTCTCCACAGCAGTGTGGACAGCACTGTGAAAGTTTGGACTTGCCAACAGAGAATCCAGGCCGGGCCCATCATAGAAGGCCTTTGCCTTCTCTGTGCGACAGGTGAGCAGGCTCATGCAGCCAGGCAGTTGCCTCTCTGCCCTATGCCAGCAGGCCTCCCTGTGCATGGCCCTATCATTGCTGCTGCCAGGAAAATGCTTAGGCCCCGCTCTTTGGGGCCAGATACAAGTGTGGCCAACCCACCCTCCTGTCCCACCCCAGATGGACTGTGGCCTTTTTAGTCACCTTTTCTACTGTGTTTAGATTATATATAGATTTGATTATTTCCTGATTGAAATAAAAGCTACATAGACTGTAAAAACAAATTAGATGCATGCATTTAAGATTTAGAAGTTATCTGCTTTCCTAGTGTTTATCTTATAATTATTTTTCCCATGGAGGGACTAGTTCAGTCTTTTCTGTTACTAGACTTATTACCAAGGACTTGCAGAAGGGCAGAGAGGATAGACAGGGAAGAGCTCTTTGCTAACAACCTGTAGAGAAAGGCTGACTTGCTTTGCCTCCACAAGAGAATCGGGTCATTCAAGTTCTCCCAGGATTCATCAAAAAGGTCTCTGAGAAAATAATGAAGAGAGATGAGGATACAGAGCCTCCTTCACTGGGTTGCTATCATTCATATCCCCATTAAAACTCTCATCCCAGGCCCTACAATTGCCTCCCTTCATTCCTGCCCTTATGCAGTCAGCTTTTGTCAGTTTCTATCTGCTGCTCCTCCTCTCATTTGCTAGAGGCAGCCCTTTTATTTAATTCTGTAGTCTTTAGCTGAATGCCAAAATGAAATGATTATCTGGAGAATAAATACAGAAGATGGAAGCCCACCTTAGATGACATTCTAATTGGTATTGCCCTTGTGTCTTTCTGTATATTACATCCATACTTCCTAAGATACGGGTGATCATGCAAGCAAAACTCTCTGAACGACAGAGGATGAATTTTGTAATAACAAGAAAGATATGTATTCAAGACACCCAGAAGTACAGGTGAGGACACTGGGTTTTTATGAAAGGCAATAGAACCTATTCTCCCCAGATCAAAGATTTAATACTTATGGCACTGCCTACCTGGCCTAGGACTGGTTCTTTCTAAGAGTAGTTCATCTATTCCTGCCTGGTCACTCATTTTGATGGTGACTCAAAATATCTCAAGAACCCCCCTAATTTCCTTTAGATATCATCAAAATAAGCTGTAGTTAAAGATGAGTGCTGAAAACTCATTAATGCTATCTCTGGATAACCCCAGAAAATAATATTAAAGGAAACCATAACAATAAACAGAATGAGGAAGGAGACAGCAGTAATAGTTTGAGAATTTTTGCAATAGATAAAGCAAGGAGGTCGCTTGGAGCAATCCTCCTGCTAAGGAAATGTAGAAAAACTGGATGAAATATAAAATCATCTGATTAAAGGGAATGGAGAGTGTACAAATAGTGAAGCATTATTAGAACAGAGATTTATCAGACGTCAGAATCAAGGCAAGTGAGCCTAGATTTGGGGGCCACTTTTGCCCCAGAGCATTTGCGGATCTGAAAGCGAGAGAAGAGTTGAATAGTGCTTTTGAAAGTCTCTTGTAGGAAAGGGACAAAAGTTGGAGTCCAGGCCATCCAGAGTAAAGCCCTGGGAAGCTCCAAAGGGCTGCATTTTAGGAACAAAGGTGAACACGAAGTGCACCATGCCTCCACCAAGTACAGCCCAGCTTTGAATTATCTGTGTTGTTGAATCGTCAACTCGCAAGTTTCATTAAGCTGATGGTGGCTTGCTGATAATCCCCAGTGCTTGGAAGAAGCAAAGGAAATCCTCTGTGGAAGGAGATAATCCTACACTTTTAATTCTTTCTGAAAGCATATACTTTACAATAAACTTTTCATTTTATAATAGATTTAAACTTACAGAAAAATTGTAAAGATAAAATGTCCCCATATACCCTCTTCACAGTTTCCCCTATTATTATGAACATTTAATGAACAAATATTGATGTGTTATCATTAACTGAAGCTCATACATTACTCAGATTTCTCAGTTACTGTTTTTTTTTTAATATATTTTTATTGATTTCAGAAAGGAACGGGAGAGAGAGTTAGAAACATCAATGATGAGAGAGAATCATTGATCAGCTGCCTCCTGCACGCCCCACACTGGGGATTGAGCCCCACACTGAGGATCAAGCCCACAACCCAGTCATATGCCCTGACCAGGAATCAAACCATGACCTCCTGGTTCATAGGTCAACGCTGTCCTTTTTCTATTCCAAGATTCCATCCAGGACACCTCATTACATTTAGTTATTATCTCTCCTCAGGTAAGTCTTGGCTCTGGCAGTTTCTCAGACTTACCTTATTTTCGATGACCTTGACAATTTTGAGAAGTCCTGATCAGGTAATTCTGTAGGATGTCCCTCAGTTTGGACTTGTCTGATGGTGTTTTCATGATTGGACTGGCATTTTTGTTTTTTTGGGAGAAAGACCACAGAGGTAAAGTGCCATCCCATAACACCCTATGAAGGAAGCATACTAATAACATGACTTCACTGTTGATGTTGACCTTGATCAAGGTTATATTTGTTCAATAAAGTTCCTGTTTTCTTTCCCCTTTCTGTATTGTACTCTTTAGAAGGAAGTCACTGTCTGCAGGTCGCACACTTCCCTTCCTGGAAAGTGAATTATCTACATAAATTTCTTAGAATTGTTCTGCACAGGATATTTGTCTATTTATTTATTTAATAATTTATCTGTATTACTTTGGACTTGTTGATATTTATGTTACATTTTGTGTCATAATTGAACACTATTTTATGCCTCAAATTGCTTCACTTTGGGCCATTTGGAGCCTTTCAGTTGGACTCTATGTCCCTTTGACATATTTCCACCATTGTGGGATTTTTCAATTTTGCTTTTTTTGTTGTGTTTGAGCACTCCCTTACTGTCTAGCACTACAAGACACTCCAGATTCATCCTGAATATGTCCTTCCCAGTTTTAGAACCAGCCATTTCTCCAGGGAGTCCTGGTTTATTTTATTGAAGAATGGTAAGAACAATGATTTGGGTGCTGTGTTCATTGCTATTAGGGTCTCATTGCTTCAAGGTTCTATTAGCTGACAGAGAAAGGAAAAATGTGTATACTAACCAGTACACATACACATATCCATAAATATATATATAACATGCAATTAATATATAAATTAATATATGTTTATTAGTATATGTTAGTATCTACATATATACCCATCTCTACCTATATTAAACTAAATGTGAGTTTATAATGTCTCTACTGCATTACCATTATGGAGTAGTGTTATTTTTGCTTCTCTCCCTTGCTTGTCTGTAACCTCCCACTTCAATAGTGAGAAGCCTGGCTCCCACCATTAGCCATCCATTTGCTTATCTGTACAGTTCCAATATGCATGTTATAGTTGTTACAGAATTGTTAACTCATAGCCCCAAAGCAATTTTTTCAACTAGAGTACACTGCATATATACAGTTCCATTTGCTTCCAGTCTCACAGATTTCACTCATTTCCAAATTTATTTAGGTCAGCTTCCCCCATTCCCTTCAGTGAGTTTGTTTTATACATTCTTTTGTCACATCCTGCACTGTCACTATTAGCATAGTTAGGTGCAACTTAAAGAATTTTTTTTTTAATTTACAAGCCTTAAGATTCACTTCTCTGCTGTAAAGTTCTATGGGTTTTGAGAAATTTATGGTGTCATGCAATACAATATTATATAAAACTAGAGGCCTGATGCATGAAATTAGTGGAATCGTAGGCCTTCCTTCCCCCACTGCCAGCACCGGCTTCCCTCTGACACCCAGGACCCATGCTTACCTCTGGCCACCTGCAGGTACCCGGGACCCAGGCTTCCCTCACAGCCCAGCTTCTTCTGGAAGATCATCCGGAAGGACATCAGTCTAATTAGCATATTACTCTTTTATTATTATAGACTAGAAACCCAATGCACGAAGATTCATGCTAGAATGGGCTTTCCTTTCCCTGGCTGCCGGCACCGCCTTTCCACTCCAGCCCAGCCCCTTTCCACTCTGGGAGCTGCCTCTTTCTGTTCCGGCCCCGCCTTCCCATGCTGCCCAGAGGCCCTGAGAGACTGGGGGTGGGGCAGAATGCCTGCATCGTCGCCATGGCGACAACACAAGCATCCCACCCCCGTCACTCAGCACCTGTGTATGCAAATTAACCGCCATCTTTGTTGGGTTAATTTGCATGTCACTCCTGATTGGCTGGTGGCGTAGTGGAGGTACAGTCAATTTACATGTTTGTCTATTATTAGGTAAGATAGTTTCACTGCCCTAATCCCCTACGCTTCATTTATTCAAAGCACACACACCCCAAAACGCCTGAAACTACTAATCTTTTTACCTGTTTGCCTTTTCTAGAGTTTCATATAAATGGAATGATAAAGTATGCAGCCTTTTTAGAATGGCTTTTTTAGTCTAACAATGTGCATTTAAGATTCATCCATGTCTTTGCATAGCATGATAGCTCATACTTTCTTATTGCTAATAGTATTCCATCATGGATATACATAGTTTCTTTATTAACTAGCTCACCTACTAAAAAGCATCTTGATTGCATTTGGGTTTGGGCAATTATGACAAGGTTGCTATCAAAATTCAAGTACAGGTTTTAGTGTGGATATACTTTTCAAATAAGTTGGGTAAATACCTGGGAGTGATTGCTGGATTGTATGGAAAGACTATTTCAGTTTTGTAAAAAAAACTGTCTTCTAAAGTATGTGTACCAATTTGCACTCCCACCACTAATAAATGAGAGTTTCTTTGCTCTGAATCTCTGCCAGCAATTGTAGTGCCAATGTTTTCCCTCATTTTAGTCATTCTAATATGCATGTAGTGATATCTCACTGATGTTTCAATTTGCATTTCCTCATGATGATGCTGATGTTGTATACCTTCTCTGAAGAGGTCTCAAGTTCAGATCTTTGACTCATTTTTAACTGAGTTGTTAGATTTTCTTATTGTTGAGTTTTACATTTTCTTTGTATATTTTGTATTTTGTAAATGTCTTCTCCAAATCTGTGGCTTACCTTTTAATTTTGTTTACAGTCTCTTTAATAGAACAGAAGTTAATCATTTGTTTTAATATATTTTATTGATTTTTTTTACAGAGAGGAAGGAAGAGGGATAGAGAGTTAGAAACATTGATGAGAGAGAAAACATCAATCAGTTGCCTCCTGCACACTCCCCACTGGGGATGTACCCGCAACCAAGGTACATGCCCTTGACCGGAATGGAACCTGGGACCCTTGAGTTTGCAGGCCGATGCTCTATCGACTGAGCCAAACCGATCAGGGTGAGAAGTTAATCATTTTAATAAAATCAAAAGCTATCACTTTTTTTTCTTTCATGGATCATGCTTTTATGTTGTATCTAAAATCTCATCACCAAGCCTAAAAATTTGCTTCTATATTTCTTTCTAGAATTTTTATGTGCATTTTATATTTATGTGTGTGGTTCATTTTCATGTCTGTATAAGGTGTAATGTCTATTTCTAGGTCCATTTTTTGTTTGTTGGGAGGGCAGTGGCATATGATGTTATTTGTTGAAAAGACAGTCCTCTTGGCCACTCAACAGAAGGCTGAAGGTTTATTTTTTGTCAGGGTAAAACACTGTCTGAAGTATTAAATATTTGGCAGATGTGAGAGTGATGGTATTTCTCTGAAAGTAGAAAAATTAAGTTAAAATATACATAAGAATATTAAGGCCCCAGACATCATTCTCAGCTTATGTGCTGATACATTGAGAGTTGGTCTTTATCCTAATATCAAGAGATTAGTAGTCTTTTCTGGGATATCTGACCCCCTGCAGAGGAAATATTTAAAGATACTAAGTTCAGGTATTTTAGAAAGAGGGTTGCTAGATGTAGTAAATAAAAATATAGATTACCCAGTTAAATTTGAATCTTAGATAAACAAATAATTTTTAGTATGTCACATGCAATATTTGTGACATATTTATATTATGAAGTTATTTTTTGTTTATCTTAAATTTAAATTTAACTGGGCATCCTGTATTTTATTTTAGAACCCTAAGAAGGAAGTAGCCTAGCCTGATTAACCTACATGAAGACCACAGCTGACAAATTTCAGTCTCATACACAGAACTTTCAGTCAGTTATTCACAGACTTAAATATAAGTGAATGGTCAGTGAAGGATTACCAGATATTTGAGAAAAACTTCTAATATAAAAAATAGAAAATAAAAAAGAAATTTTAAAATGCAGCTTGGATAAAATAGAGACTTAAGAAGAAAATCATTTTTGAAACTGAAATATTTTTAAAGAGATAAATTGTTTCCCTAAAACCCTAAAACAGTATCTTATTAAAATATAAAAGCAAAGAAAAAAGACAAAACCACCAAAAATGATTCCCCAAAACTTATCAATGACAGTAGAGATATAAAAACCAAAGAAGTTTTAAAATGTTAAGTTGATAAAACGTTCTGGAAATCAGAGCATAAAGAGTATGTATGAGTTAGAAGAAAATAGAAGAAAAAGATAGATATTAATAGTTAAAGAACCAGTTCAAGAATGCCTTCATCAAAATAATATGGATTCCAGAAAGAGAAAATATAGAAAATGAAATATGAAAATCAAATATCTAAAGGAGTTTTTCAATAACTGAAGAACATAAATACCCAGATTAAAGGTCCTCTAAATGCCTCTATGCAATGGATTAAAATAGAGCTACAACCAGCAAGATCACCATGCAATATCAGAACATTGGGACAAAGAAAAGTTTTCTATGAGCTTCCAGTGAAGAAAAGATCTTATACAAAGAATCAAGAACAAAAAGGACTCCAGATTTTAGCAGCAAAATAGCTAGTAGTGTAGGGAGCGGTTAAAGGGTTAAGCCTCCGACTGACCTGTTGGCAAAGCCACAAACAAGTCCCAGCTTAGAGGGCACAGCCCTCTTAACATAATTAAGCTTGACCTTATGACGCTCCCTAGAATCCTTCCTGGGTAGCTAATGGGCTGTGGGAGGTGCAGCAAGTGCTGCCAAAACAAGTGAAACTCACAAGAACATTGTAAACTATGGTGACCACTACCTTGTTTACCTCTGACTATAAAATAAAGGCTCAGCTTGCCTTCAGGATCTTTTCTCTGTGGCCTCAGCCAGGCACAGGAAGATCTAGACCCAGCTTATTCTCTTTGTCTGTCTTTTCTACATCCTTCACCGCCCCGCCCCCCTCAGGCTCTCGGAACCCTTGGCTGTGCTGGCACGGCACAAGAAGAACGTGGGTTAATGTTTTCACTATTTTAAGTGAACTTATTTCCAACCTAGAATTCTATATCCAGTTGTCTTAGTTCTTTCCAGTTGCTTTAACAGAGTGCCATAGATAGAGTAGCTTATAAACAACAGATTTTTATTTCTTGCAGTTCTAGAGGCTGGGAAGTCTGAGATTAAAATACAGGCATATTCAGTGTCTGATGATAGACTGCTTCCTAGTTCATAGAGATCCATCTTGTCACTGTGCCTCACATGACAAAACAAAGCAAAGGAGCCCCCTGGTGCCTCTTTTTTAAGAGAACTAATTCCATTCATGAGAGCTTAACCCTCATGACCCAATCACCTCCCAAAGGCCCCACGTCCAAATACATCACATGGGGTTGGGTTTTCAACATATGAATTTTGGAAGGACACAAACATTCAGTCTATAACTCTGGCCAAGCTATCAATCAAAGGATGAGGATAGAAAGAATCCATTTTCAAACATAAGAGCCCAAATTTATCTATGAATTTTCTATCATAATCTACTGGAACATGTGCTCTGCTAAAATAAGAGATTAGGTTCAGAAAGGAGGCAACATGGGATCCAGAAAACAGGGGATCCAACACAAGAGGTAAAAGGAATCCCCAGGATAATTGTCAAGGGAGACTTTCAGATGCCTGCTGTGAACTGTAACAATAAATTAATACAGCCTAGAGAGGGTTAGAAAGTCCTGGGAAAGACAGACTACCTTATGAGGAGAAAATTTACACATCTGGGGTAGCATCTGGAGAGAATTTATGGTTTTGCATATAGAAAATGAAGGGGAAATAAATGAGACAACTGCAAAAAGCATTGGAGGGAATAATGGTTACCTGTATTAGGGTCCTGAACCAGTCTCTTTGAGTTCCTGGCTCTGCCACATATACCTTAGTTTCTTCAAATATAAAACAGAGATAATAATAATTGCTGCTTACCTTATAATGTTGCACTAAGTAATATACATATGTATGTATATATATTGGATATATATATAAACTATGTAGATATATAAGGACAGTGTCTATCACAACATAAGAGCTCAATACATATTAGTAATTACAGTGTACTCCATAGCTCAGCTATGTAGTATGTATACAGTCACAATGATATTAAATTGAATATTCAATAAACTGAAAATACAGTGATACTGAGGTGGGTGGAGGGGACAAGTACATGTTTATGAAGAATGGGAAGGGTGTGTGTGGAAGGGAAGATATTCTCAATATTCATTATTAGATATTATCTAAAAGTGAAAAATGAAAAAATAGTGATAGAAGCATACTATTTCCAGGTATGAATGAGAATACTAGAAGAATTAACTTAAAGAATTAAAACTGATTGCCTTTGGCCCTGGCTGGTGTGGCTCAGCTAGTTGGGCATCACCCAGTACACCAAAGGGTTGTCCGTTTGATTCCTGGTCAGGGCACATGCCCTAGTGCGGACTTGATCCCCTGTAGGAGGCATGCAGGAGGCAGCCTATCAATGTTTCGTTCACACCGATGTTTCTCTCTCCCTTTCCCTTCCTCTGACTCTAAAAAATCAATTTAAAATCGTTAAAAATATATAAATAAATAAAGATCTTTTTTAAAAAAGTGATTGCCTTTGAATGGAGGTATGGCAGCATTATTTTTCACAAACTTTGTAGAACTATTTGATTCTACTCTGTGCATAAGTAACAAATTTTTAAAAATTAAAACCAGACTTAAACCAAAAAAAGTCATTTGTATGTAATGCCAGAAAGAAAGCAATTTACAAAGCAGTACATTTCTATGAGGCTTGCGGCCTCTGGAGACTAACACATATTGAATAACCACATACTTCCAGGGACAGCAGCTAAGCTCTTTCAATGGATGTTCCTTGTGGGTGTCATTTTGGAAAACATTTGACCCCAACTGTCAGCCTTCTTCTGCATTTGGCAGGATGTCCCCTGGTTCCCTGTGTCACTGTAACAGGTAAGTAACTAAGAAAAAAAGCAATCCTTCTGTCTGTGGACACTTGTTTATAATGGCATTTGGGGTCCTGGGGCTAGGCGGACAGATGCTCTTCCGGAAGGTTAATGAAATAAAGGTTCCTCCAGCTGGCCCTTGAACAGAGATTACACCTGAGAAGCAGATAAGCAGATTACTCCAGAAACAGACACTGCTTCGTGTTCTTCATAAATCCGCACCCTCGTAAAGGTAAACCAAGAAGGTTATCCTCACTCAACTTGCATCAATATTTAATTATTTTCCCTATTTCTGTCCTTTTCTTTTTTAATGAGATTTGGGGCCCTTCCATGATTGTTACTAGATTTACCAATGCACAAAAGTAAGAATGTATTTGGAAACCAGAAGAGCTATTTTTGTTATTTGGATTTTTCTCCAAGTTCAAGGAAACAAAGGTATGTTATTTAAATTTGCTTGTTTTTAAATTGCTTACCTGTAAAATCTATTTACAGAAGTGAACATTCAAAATCAACAAGTTTACCACTGTATCTCAGAGGGCTAGTATATGATAGGCCCTAAATAAATATTGATTGATTGATTAAATGATTGTCCAAAATGGTTTTTACTTTATTAAATATTTGCTACATAATCCTAAATTGCAATTTATACTAACAAAATCAGAGAGATGAATGCATCCAACTCCTTAAAATTGACAAATAAAATCTAAAAAATATAATTACTGTTTTTTTCATTTATGATCAGACAAAAAGTGTATTTCTTACCTTCTAATAGTTAAATCATGAGTTGCTTTCCCTTAGAAAATAGAAAATGTGCTTTAGCTTCAGAGTTTATGATTACAACCAACTCAGAAACTTGGTAGTTTTTGAAGTTTTATGTATATAAAAACTAGATACTGAATGTTCTTATGGCAAATCTTCAAATGAATCTAAAATTAAAGCAAACTACAAAACAGGCATATTTTTAAAAACAATGTATTTTTTAAAACTTGAAGAAAGCTTTACTTTTTTTAAAAAAAGAATCAGCCTCATTTTTAAAACGTGATATTTTTAAGACATTTGTAATCAATAATTTTCAATTCTTCTTTAAGGATGACATAGTTTCGGACAATTAACATATTAATTGAACCATTGATTTAAAAATGTCCATAGAAAAGTACAAATAGTTGTATATTTATAAGTCACAAAATAACTGATTCTGTCAGTTATTTTACATGTAATTTTTAGTGGTTGCATTTGTAGGGAGAAAAACATTTCTGGAAAATGTTATATAAAAATTGCCTTTATATTTTGCTACATAAATGATAGTGGGGGAAGCAAAAGTTTACTTACCTCCCCTTTCAATTGTCAATTGCATATAAATGTTTAATTTAGCAAAAATATTTTAATTAAAAACAAATGGTGGTATTTCAATGTATTCTGAACTTAATATGCTAAGCAAGTCATTTTGTCTGTTTCACAAACTTGACCAGGCAAATCAGCTTTGGTTTTTTGTTTGTTTGTTTACTTAATTATGTTAACTAATTTCACTATTTTTTCTATTTTTATATTACATATCACCCCTTACAAAGAACTGCAAATTGCATAATTATATGTAGAAAGTTTAATAACATAAGCCCACCAAAAAACTACCATTTGTTGTATACTTATTTCTATGAAACAAAGTATTATAACTATAAAATAAAAAATCCTAACGTGTTACTTGTTTGGGGCTTTTGATGCTGTAAGAATCTCAAATCTGAATTTCTGTTAATCTTCAATTAGTGAGGTCTACATTAATTAGAGTTTATTTACTTCAGCCAGACTGGTTTCCCATTTGTGACTAATTACCCATCATGAATGTATTTACATAGGAAATGGTTTTAGGAGAGAGAAGATTTCAATTTAATACAACTAGCTTGCCTTGCATAACAATTGGATGTTAAAATTCAAGAATTTGGTTTTTTTAATATAAATTATTTTAAAAATAAAAAAGATGTGAAAAATTACTCATAGTGCTTCCATCCAAACAGCGTGTGCTAGCACCTTCATATGGTTCCTCAGCCTATGTATGCTTACTTAATTAGTTCATGATTGCAGTTCTGTTGCACACAATTTCATACCAGGCTTTTCGTACTTCTAGTACATCATAGGAATCGCCTGCATTGCTATCTAGTTTTGACAAGAATTATGTTATAGGTGGTATAATGTTTCTTTCAGTTAATACTCAACAAAAGAGAAATCGTTCTTTCTAATTGTTTTGTTGTCATTAGTATTATTCTGGTGAACATTTTGGTGCATAAGCCTCTGTCAGTATTTAAGACAGCATAAATTCACTAAGTTAAAATTACTGGGTCTAAGCAATATAAACAGTTTTATGGTATTTGATTCATATTGTCAAATTACTTCTCAAAAGGTTTCCTATGCCCTTAAGGGATTTCCCTACTCCCCCCACCCTCCCCATTTGATTCCCAGGGTGCTTACATGTACCCAATACAGAATACTAAGGGATTCAATCCTTGTTTCAAAGGGTTTTCTTTAAGCTTTCTAGATTCTGAATGTAGTTTTTCTACTGCTACATAAAAATGAAATGGTTTTGATTTTAAAACATTCCTTAAATAAAATTGTTTAGTGCAACAAAGATAGTTGAGTAGTTTTAAAGAAAAATTACTTCATGGAGATACCAAGGCTCCTCTCTTCGGTATCCATAGTGGGGATATCAGTCGCACTGGGTGTGTACAGCACTGCTTTATCCTCTTACCTTTCCATTTCACATAAATAATTTCATCTAATCACTTGTGACATTCTGATGTGTGGGATAAAGGGCAGAGAGAAAACCCACCCTTAGCAAGCCCTAAAATGGAAATGGTGTTTATCACAGTAAGTGCCTTTTGCATTACATTTGGTTATACTAAATGAAACCTTTAACTAAGTTATTATTAGTTCACCAAGGTAGGTAATTATTTTAGTAGCTGTGAAATGTCAGGAAATTTGCATTTGAAGCCACTCCATTTCTTGCTAATACTACTGGGATATATTCTCTTTTCATAAAATTTCCTCTAAGGTATTTCCCTCATTGTGGCTCCATTAGAAGAGAACAGGGGTTCATTTGTATATCTGAGATAGCTGCCTAGTGACAGTCACACTAACTTTGCAGCTCCTATATATTTTTTTTTAAATCTCTGTTACAGTCTCAAGACAGTGTAATTTGAAAGGTTCAAGGCAGGTTATTTTTGTTCAATTATATCTGAGAAAGTGTCCTTAAAATCAAAGCTGTGTAAATTAAAAACACTTTGCATCCAATTTGTGGCACACTTCAAACCATTTATTAGATTATATACTTACTTTAAAAATAAAGAAGCAATTGCTGCTTTGTGGCCCCTCTATGCTTTTTTCACTGATCACACTAAAGGACTATTATATGTGTGAGTTAATTAAGAAGCAATGAGATGACCTACTGCTTTCTTGGCCATTTCTGTCAATCATGAGCATGCAACCACCTCAAATATCAACTATATTTGCATGCTAACCCTCTTTGGAAACTCAGATCCTGTATACCTATAGTGCCTCAATCATGTTCACAGATTTTTATGTTGTTTTAAAATAATCTCAGGCAACAAAGTTTCTTTTTCACAATAGTATCTAGGTTTATATTATAATTCAGTATGTATGTGGTAATGACCATAATAATAAGCCAGCCAGAGAAAGACAAGTATCACATGATCTCTCTCATATATGGAATCTAATGAACAAAATAAACTGATGAACAAAATAGATTCAGAGACATAGAAACATGGAACAGACTGTCGAATCTCAGAGGGAAGGCTGGGGTGGGTGGGTGAGTGGAAGAGATTAACCAAAGAACTTCTATGCATATTAGTGGCCCAGTGCACAAAATTCATGCACTCGGGGGTGGGGGTGTCCCCAGCCTGGCCTGTGCCCTGTCATAGTGCAGGAGCCCTGCAATCCATCACCCCAAAGAGGTAGGCCTCTGCAAGCCTCATGTCCCTGGGCCCAGCGCCGGGGGCGGAGACGTGAGCTTCACATCCTTGGGGCCAGCGCCAGGGGTGGGGACACAAGCCTCGTGTCCCCAGGCCTGGTGCCAGGGAAGGGGATGCGAGCCTCATGTAAGTCCCTGACACTGCACGTCCCCGCCCACCTGCGCCTGCTGCGCACGCAGCCTCCTCCTGATTGGTTATTACACGTGAGGCATCACGACCATTTGCATATTACGTCTTTATTATATAGATGTACAGTCAGTCATTTTTTGAGGAACCATTGTCTTTCTGTGTGCCTTTGTAAAGTCATCTTAATTCCTTCCAACTTAGTTTTCTTCATTCAACCATCTCTAGTCCCCTCGTCCACCTCAGCCAACATCTATTTTCATTATTGCTGTCCCGGGAAAAGGGTTAAAAGAAACTAAACCAAATGAAATTTTGTGAAGAAAAGTCAAGACCTCAAAATTAATGAAAATTTCCACTTCAGAAATACTTTAACTTCATATAGAAAATAACATATGTAGAGCTAATTTGTCTGTCTTAAGGTTCCTGCTGTATTTATGACAAACAAAATTGCACTTAATTAAGCCCTACTATAAAACCCAAGGGCACTATACTAACCCACTGTAGTTAGTTCAGACCTGATCATAATACTTTGCAGATAGCAATCATATTGATACTTTTCTTACAAAAGCTCAAGCATATTTTAATTAATCTCACTTTCTAAAATTTTGCTGGTTCACTGACTCAGCTCATTTCTAGTCAGGAACCTAAGGCAGACAATCATTTGAGCTGAGAAGGTTAGAACCAAAATTGAGATTTAAGCTGTATCTAGTCCTATCCAATATCCACTTAGTCAATTAATTAGGCCAATATCATATGGTGAGTGCAATTAACATGGTTTTTACTATCAATTCAAAAGCCAACATTCCTCTGCTAACAACACTAGATGATCACTGATTCTGGACCATTTCTAACATTTATACGCATGACTGGTCTCAGGATATTTGCCCATATTATTCAGCTCTACCATAAAAAATGGAAGCACCAAATTTAGAAGTTCTATTACTCATTAAGAAAGAAGTATGATACTTGAAACTCCTCAAAGAAGTGGAGTCATTTATTCATTGTGTCACTTTAAATGCCCACCTTTAAAGTCTAAGTTTAGTAACAAGTGGCTTATTTAAGATTGCGTTCTGTATCTAAAGGATGTGATCTGACACAGTGGGAAAGCCTCTTCTGAACCAAAAATACCTTCCTATCAAACACTGAAATTTTACCTCCAAGTTGGCAATTTTTTCAGACTTGAGATATACAACTCTGAAACACCCCTTTCTAATAATTTCTCTTCCTTCCTTCCAGAGGATCTGATTGTATTCTCATCAAGACACACCAGTCCCTCAGCCTCTTCTAGTTTCTCCATTTCTTCAGCCCACCCAAATATCAGTGTCCTACACATTAATCCCACCTTCTATGGTCATCTCCTGAACCTGATTCAACAGTCTTCTTGTTACTACAATAGAAACTTGGCCCTTAACTTTCTGCCCCCTTTGCTTGGTTATTCCACTCTGGGTAAACTTAGTCTTCACTTTTTTCACTCCCATTCCTGAGCTGCCAAGTGGTATTAGAGAATCTCAAATAAACAGAGTGTTTCCATGGAAAAAAAATCATGTCAATAAGCTTAATCGAGCCCTCCAAGTCATTCCACAGTGATACTCATCTCTGATGCCCTGACTTAGTCTCCCAGTCTGATTTCCAAACCTTTCCTCTCTCCTCAAGTCTGCAGCCCGATTCTCCCTCATTCACATAACAGTACAGTTAAGAATAAAAACTTTAAGGTTTGCATAGGACTGCATTCAACACAGAACACACCTGCACAGAACAGTTCTGTCACTTATGTGGCCTTGGCAAATTGCTCAGTCTCATATCTATCTTCTCTTGTGGTTTCTCATCTATAAAATGGGAATAATAATAGCAGTGTCTGCCCCATAGAGGAGTAAGGAAGATAAGTGAACTAATGTTTATGAAGCTCTTAATGAGGTATCTTCCACACAAATGCTCAATAAACACTAGCTCCTAAGATGACTATGATGACTACCACCATTACTATTACCACTGCCTCCTATATACTGAGAAGATTGAAGGCATGTGACTTAATTTTACATCTCTTCTTTCCACTTCAAAGTTTCTATGAATCTTTATCCGAATGCTTCTCATTCTTTCTTGTTTCAGAGAGAATAAAAATATTTCATATTTTTGCTACTGTTGTTGCTATCTACCTATGACTTTAACTCCTTTTACAACCAATCCCCCAAGACCTTCCTCTGCCAGTCTCCTTTTCCATTGACTTACTTTTCCCAGCCTAAAGACTTCATGGAACATTTCTCAACACTGGTGCAAACACCACTGCTGAAGCTCCTGCAATAAAGATTCTGATTTAATGTGTCTGGCATGGGATCATTATTAAAGCCATCCAGGTGATTCTACTATGCGGGCAGGTTTGAGAAGCATGATCTATTGCTCTTCTGTAAAGATATGATATATGGGTCATTATATGATGGGCCAACAGGGATTTGTTTTAATCTCTCTTTTTTACTAAATTATATCATAAATCTATTTCCAGTCTGAAGGGAGGGGTCTCATTATTTAATAGGGCTCATAGAATGATTGTGTAATCATTCTCTTCATTATATTGTCTCATTTTTTAAAAATAATTTTACATAAAACAGCACCAATTATATTAGGGCATAGATAGGTTAGAAGAATATGTATTTTGAAAAAGCTACACAGAATGCTCTGATGCACATTGTTAAAAGACAAATGCTTAATGAGGACAGGGACCACCTCTAACTTATTCTCCATAATATCATCAGCACCCCCTTCTGGCCCAAACCACTCTGCTTCTTGCATTCTGTCTCATTTCATGCTATCAGCTTTTAGCTCTGAAGTCAGGAATGTGGGTATTATCTAAAACATCTTCCTCCTCTTCATATCTAATTTGTTACCAAATCCTATCAAATGGTGTGCTGATTAATATTTAGCAACCATCGCTCCCTGGAGTAAAAATCCTAACCACACTGTTTGCCAATATCCATAATGCAAATAACTAGTCCTGCCATGGCCAGTTTCAAGCTGCCAACGTGACACCATCTAGCGTGCACAATCAGCTCTCAGGAGCTGGAGCCAATGTGGACCTGTTTCAGCACAACTGCATTGTCAAATTTAGGACTCAAACGTGTCCTTAACTGAGCTCCACCTTTTCATCCCCCCTTCCTGGGGTCCAATTATAACAACCTTCTCTCAGGTTCTGGCCTCTGGCTTCTCCATTTCCTAAACCTGTGAGAATAGTCAGTCAGTGGCAAATCATGTCAAATACTATCTCATAAATATCTTCGTATTTTTCTAGCTTTAATTAATTTTGATATCCACTGTACACCATATTCCCCCTCTTGAAAAAAAAGAAAATGAAAGAAAAGAACTTCCAAAGCTTCCTGATGCCTTTGGAATAAAGTCCAATAATTCCATTTGAAGGTTCTTACTGGTATAAATCTGGCCGCTACCATCTTTTCCAGCCTTACTGCTTGAGTCTCTGCCATGGGCCATACCCGCTATACTCATTGCTTTCTATAAATCTTCTTGCTTGGGAAATATACATCAAGAGTGTACAAAACATACCTGTGGTATTTATAAAACAACAATAACAAGCTCACTTCTCAGATAAATAATAAAACATCAATAGTATCTTAAAAGCTCCCATCTGCTCTGCCAGGATCTCTTTCCCTTTGCTCCATGCCAGCAGTAGCCACTGTCATGAACGTGGTGTTAACCATGTCCTTGTTTGCCATTAGTGTCTCCACCTACAGATGTATTCTTTAAATAATGTATTTCTGTTTTCTTTGTGATTTCTACATAAACAATACCATGCTGTGTGTGTCCTCTTATGACTTGGTTCTTTGGCTCAGCATTATGTTTTAAGATTCATCCACATTGTTGCATATAGCAGACCCTGAGGCAAAAGCTTACCTGTTACTCTTCATTAGAAAGTGAATTTTCAGGGAACCAGAAGGAAGAGAAAATGAGGAGTGAGGCAGTGAACAAGTGAGAACCAACACAAAGATGCCTTACCAATGGGTCACCACTTTGTATCAAGTGTAACCAATTGCTGGTCCACAGGACTACAGGACTACAGACAGCCCATGAGGGCGAGAACCTGGGGGTAAATGGTGAAGAATTTACAAGAGATCTCTTCAAAGGTTTGCCTCGCAGGACAGTTACTTTCCTATACTTCTAGTGTACTCAGCTATGGACAGCAGGTGGGGCCTGATGCTTCTCACATCTCTGCAGCCACAGAAAATCCTGGGGCGAGAGAAAACAAGTACCATGACAAAACCACGAGGCAAGGAGCTGTGGGCCTATGTCTCCTGTAGCAGGTCAGAGCATATGAAGAGCTAGTCTAAAAGAGGTGAGGCTCAGAGGGCCTAGTACAGATACGCAACCGCTTGGTCATTCTTCTGTTGATGGACTTCACCCTTGTATGTGTACCCTGGTGCTCACACCAGGCAGGAGTTTCTCCAACATTTAGGTCTCTCTCTTTCTTTCTCTCTCTCTCTCTCTCTCTCTCTCTCTCTCTCTCTCTCTCTCTCTCTCTCTCTCTATTATATAGGAGAGAAAAACAGTGTGTCATAAGGTTTACATGTTTCCAACCTTTCCAGATGATATCAAACTGTTTTTCTCAGTGTTTTTTGCCATTTCAAATGAGAGTTCCTTTTGTTGCAAATCCTCATCCACACTTGGTATTGCCTGACTTTATTTATATGTTTATTTATTTACATATTTATCCATTTTGCCAGTTTGCAGGGGGTATATAATCGTATCTCATTGTGGTTTTAATTTGTATTTCTCTGATTAATAATGAAGTTGAATATCTTTTCATATATTTTGGGTCCTTTTTGTTTCCTCTTCTAAGAAATGCTTAAACAAGTATCTTGCCTCTTTTACATTGTGATGTGTGTCTTCTCTTACTGATTTAGAATAGTTCTATAAAAGTTATGGATGTCAATTCTTTTGCAGTTCTTGCAAACCTTGCAAATATCATTTCCAACTTTGTAGCTTATCGTTTTGTCTCTCAATGGTCACCTCTGATGAACATCCTTAATTTTAACGTAGTTGAACTTAGCCTTTAACCTCATGTTTTGTGGGATTTTTTTATCTTACTATAAAAATCCTTTCCTATTTCAAGACATGAAAATATATTGTCTTATAACAGTTATGTAGTTTTGCCTTTCATATTTAAGCCATTAGTATTTACTGTATGTGCATGTGTGTGTGAAGCAGGAAAACCATTTTTTAATATGGATTACCAATTGTTTTAGCACCATTCATTGGATAGTTTCTCCTTTTGTCTCTGCTCTGATACTCCTTTTGTCATAATCCTGGGTTTGTACACTTTGTTGTCCCTGAGCCAATGCCACACTGCTTTAATTATTATAGGTTTATAATAATCGTGATATCTTGCAACCATGTTTTCCTGGCTCTGTTTCTTTCTGAGAAGCATCTAAGCTATTCTTGACCCTCCACTCTTCCATAATACATTCTTTTTTTTTTTAAGGTTTTTTTTTTAAATATATTTTATTGATTTTTTACAGAGAGGAAGAAAGAGGGATAGATAGTCAGAAACATCGATGAGAGAGAAACATCGATCAGCTGCCTCCTGCACACCTCCTACTGGGGATGTGCCCGCAACAAAGTTACATGCCCTTGACTGGAATCGAACCCGGGACCTTTCAGTCCGCAGGCTGACGCTCTATCCACTGAGCCAAACCGGTTTTGGCGATGCATTCTAAGATTAGTTCACCAAGTTCCACAAAACACCTTATTAAGGTTGGCTTAGTGTTGTGTTGAATCTATAGATCAATTTGGGGAGAATTGATACCTTTATAATGTTGTCTTTCTACCTAAAAACATGGAATATCTTTCTTTTCATTAGTACCTTACAATAAAGCTGCATAGTTAATGTAAAAGGGCTTCCACATCTTGGACTTGACTCTAGCTCTGTTGTATTAATTGTGATCATGTAAATGGCCTTCTTATTACCTTTTCTATATAGAAAAGTAATTGTATTTAAATCCCATACCTTTGCTGAACAATCTTAATTGCATCCATAACTTGATACTGATCTTGAAGGGAATGCTTTTCTAATTCACCATTAAGTAGGATGCTTGTTTTAGATCTGGGTTTGTTTCGCTTTTTGTAAATATCCTATGTCATTTTTTTAAGTTATTCTCTCTTCCTAAGAGTTTTAATCATGAATAAATATAAAAATGTATTGGATAGTTCTATAACTATTGAGATTGCCAAATGGTTTTTCCATTTTAATTCATCAATGTGATAAATTACCTTAATTAATTTTCAAATATTAAACCAACCCTATATTCCTGACATAAATCGATTTTGGTCATGACCTTTTTCACACACTGCTGGATTTCATTTGCTAACATCTTATTTCAGATTGCTGAATTCAAATTCCTAAGTGAGATTGAAGCATGATATTTTTTCTCATAGTTTCCTTGTCAAGTTTTGTAAGATTTCATATAAAAATGGAATTCATTTTTCCCTTAATGTTTGATAGAACTCTATGGTGAGGCTAGAGAGTTATATTTATGGAAAGACATTTGACTACTAACTGAAAATTTTGAAGGATATAAAAATAATTAGGCTTTCTATCTTTTCTATTTGTTTTTGTTAAGTTATATATTTCTAGAATTTATTCATATAAATGTCATAAAATTTTACATTTATTAACAAAATATTATTCATGACATCCTCTTGTCGTGTTTTTCATGTCTGCAGAAAGTATAATGATATCCTCCTTTTTCAGTCCTGATAATAGTTAGTTGTGTCTTCTCTTTCTTACTTGACCAATCTGTTTTTTATTTTTAGTATTTTCAAAGGAAAAAAAAAATGTTGGCCTTTATATTTCCTTTTCTTCTCTCTTATATTATTATTTTCTCTTTTATATTTTATTAAACTTTACTCTTATCTTTATTTTTCTTGTATTTTTTAATTTATTTTTTTCTTTTGCTAACCTCTTGAGATAGATACTTAGCTCATTAATATTTAACTTTTTCTTTTTCTAATATAGTCTGTTTAATGGGGTAAAATTTACCTTTCATGTACTGATTTAGCTATATCCCACAAGTTTTATGCAGTATTTCTATCATTTGATAAAAGTATTTCTAATACTCAGCATGATTTCTTCATTGGCTAATGAGTTAATTTAAGGTTTGATTACTTTTTAATTTTCAAACATATGGGTATTTTCCAGTTGGTTTTTAAAACTGATTTTGAGCTTACTTCCCTGTTAGTCTGAGAACATAATGTATCTGTATTATAATCCAGGATATAGATTTATGCATGTTCTCCCTATGCTTGCAAATAAATTTTAGACTTAATATGAACATATATTTTTATTTTAAAATGTTTTAAATATATTCATTAGGTCAAGTTTAATTATATTTTCAAACTTATATATCTTCATTAATTTTCATATTCTTGCTCTATCAATTACCAAGAAAGATTTCTTAAAATCTAACTTCTGTCATTGGTGATTTTTACTTTCTTTATTGTTCTGTCAACTTTTATTTTAAATATTTGAGGTTTGTTATTAAGTACATAAAATTTTAATTTGTCACATCTTTCTGGCAACTTTTAACATTTATTATGATAATGTAACTGTCTTCATGTTTGTAATGCTTTTTGCCAAATAAGGAGTTTCACCCATGGGTGTGCTAGAACTGGCCCATACTAACTTACAGGACTCAATTGCATACATTTCTTCCAACTCAGTGTTCGATAACATCACATTAATGGCTTAAAATCAGACATGGAGGAGTATTAACACGTGGAAATTGGCAAATGCTGCAAAACAGGCTCTCTCATCCATCTTCAAGAGTTGGTTATTAAACATTTACTAGCAGCACTTTGACTTTATATTGATACTATATAGCTATACAAACTTTCCTTTGATTGGTATTTTTATTTGCATATTATAATTTTTTTCCAGCCTTCTAATGTCACCTTCTATATATCTTTTCATTTAGATGTGTCCATCAGAACAGTATACAGTGGGTTTTTCTTTTAATGCAGTCTGACAATCTTTGTCTTTTAACAGTAGCACTTTGTTCATTTGTTTTCAATATGTCCCAAACATTGCACAGGACATACTTATACTAAAAGAAGTATTAGTTGTTGATCAGAAATTCAAATTTAACTGGGGGTTCTATATTTTATTTGCTAAAGCAGGCAATTCTATTTTTCTCTTATTTGTAAATTTCACAATAAATAAAAAGGTACCAGATCATACTAACAGCTACTAATGTGCAAGACCTTCCACAAAACTCTAGACATCTATTTTCTTATTTAATCTTTAAAAAGAAGCAAAATTATATAACATGCAAACATTAGTGAAAAACTACAGTGTCAGAATTATTATTATACTCCTTTTAGGTTAGAAATGTAAAGCATATGAAGATTGTTTCCCCAAGTTCAGAAAGTGGCTTAGGAAGCAGAAGGCTCAGGTACTCAAAATGAAGTTTTTCTTCTCTACATGAACTGTGATAGGTCCTTACGCATCTGCAGGTTCAGCAGGTAGAGGTTTGCAGGTGTTCCTGTTTAGTCTGCTCCCCTTAAGTAGTTAAAATATCATTGTTTTGCGGTTACATTGCACCAATGCTATATATATTATTCTCTTTACTCAGAACTCCCAAAATATTCCAGGATCAGGTTTACATGAGAGCTACAAAGTAGTGTATTGCATGGTTTATAATGTTAGAACCATGGGCAAAAAAAAAAAAAATTCAAAAAGTAAAGATGCTGAGCTAAATTACACCTGCTTGGGATATGAGTATTTCAGATATGGTAAGAATTTAACAAGATAAATATGCTCCAAATATATAGCACTCCTAGGAATTACAGGGAGAGATACCCCATGATCCAGCAACCCAGCACAGCTGGAACCAGAAGGCAAGTGGCACATATCATTCATGGGTCACATAAGCAAATCCTCATTCCTGTTGCCTGATATTTCCTTAGCGCACCCCCGCCTCTGAAGTTAGCTTCTTCCTGAGTTTGGGGAAATTTTTTTATAGACTCTTGGAAGATCTCTGAATTCCTGCTACTTGTTTCCCCACACATTTCCAAATAGATCATGGACTGAATCTGCCTCTGGCTATGAGTGACCTGGTACTGTTCCAGCATAACCCTTTGGTTTTCATATCATCCCACTATTGTGTCAAGCCAAGCTATAAAAATGCTCTGAAAACTATAATATCCCGTACATTTGTGAGGTACAATTGCAACTCATAATCCACATATCTCAGATTTACTTGTAAAGTTCCATTCTGAATCTCTTACCCATCACCTATGTATTTATTTAAGCTCCACATTTTGAAATCTACGGAGATGGTGCAAAAAAAAAAAAAATACACATGATGGGTTAAAAATTGAGAAGCAGAAGCAATGAAAAAGGTTAGTAGAATTTAAGTCAATGTAAGGATGAAATGATGACAGGTGGCTAAATGGGGTTGGTCCCACATGTATACAGAGGCGGTAGCTGCCCAATCAAGGTGATCTGCAGGGTACTAAAAAGTCCAGCTGCTGGAGGAAGCACTGGTTTCTCTTTGTCAACTCCTGAAAATGAGCCTTAGCTAAGCTGGCCAGCAACTTCAACATAATTGTTCTCACTCTGTTTCACATCTTGCCTTCTTCAACCTGACCTCAGCACTAAATCAACTTCGCTCACCATTTTTTTCCAAAGCAATATGCTTTACAGTTAATCACAGCTTATAGAAATACCCTGCTCCTCTAACTTTCAAGACAAGCGTATTTAGAGGAGAAAGGATTTTGCTGATCTTGAGTATGTATTCATGTGAAAAGCTTTCACAATCCTTAACATTTTAAACTTTCTGCTAAAATTCTCAAGCAAATTTAGCACTCCATGAAGAAGCAACAGTGTTGATCCTATGGTTTCTCACGGCCTTGGACACAACACCACATACCTGGAAGGCCCTTGAGAGTCAATATTCCTATGGTTATGGAATTGCAGGAGGAACAGCGCCTCTGGAACTGGCATTTGGCACTGAGTGGACTTCAGCCAAGAGGCTGCATGATGACCTTGGATGAGACCTTCAAGCCACCCCATGACAAGCACCTCCGTTGTGCTTCTCTTATTTCCCAGGACAGAGAGAGGCCATTCATCTTTGAGAACACTCCTCCCTACTCCCCTTCTCCATATGCCTTCCTCTCTCTACTCCACAAACAGGATGGAAGTCAGCACCCATTTCTGTTCTGGGTCCAGATAAAAACGAGGCCCTGCTGACCTCCTGCCTCTCCATGCCCTGACACTTAAGAGTAATGGAGGGCTCACCACTCCACCCTCTCAGAGGGCCACTCCCTCTGGACACAGAGGAGACAACCTCCTTTCACTTTTCTACTTCTCCCTTGAACTTCAGTGTTGTTCCTACCCACTCACCAAGCTGCATATGCCATCAGCAAAATTTCTCAGCAACTCATTTAAATTTGGTTCTTCCTTTTTTTCTTTTTTTTAAGTTTAATAAATCTTTATTGTTATGATTATTACAGTTGTTCCTCTTTTTTCCCCTCATAGCTCCCCTCCACCCGGTTCCCACCCCACCCTCTGCCCTTAGCCCCCTCACTGTCCTCATCCATAGGTGTACGATTTTGTCAAGTCTCTTCCCACACCCCCCACACCCCCTTTCCCTGAGAATTGTCAGTCCACTCCCTTTCTATGCCCCTGATTCTATTATATTCACAAGTTTATTCTGTTCATCAGATTTTTTTATTCACTTGATTTTTAGATTCACTTATTGATAGATATGTATTTATTGTTCATAATTTTTATCTTTACCTTTTACTTCTTCCTCTTCTTAAAGAATACCCTTCAGCATTTCATATAATACTGGTTTCATGGTGATGAACTCCTTTAGCTTTTTCTTATCTGTGAAGCTCTTTATCTGACCTTCAATTCTGAATGATAGCTTTGCTGGGTAGAGTAATCTTGGTTGTAGGTTCTTGCTATTCATTACTTGGAATATTTCTTGCCACTCCCATCTGGCCTGCATAGTTTCTGTTGAGAAATCAGCTGACAGTTGTATGGGTACTCCCTTGTAGGTAACTAACTGTTTTTCTATTGCTGCTTTTAATATTCTCTCTTTGTCTTTTGCCCTTGGCATTTTAATTATGATGTGTCTTGGTGTGGTCCTCTTTGGATTCCTTTTGTTTGGGGTTCTGTGTGCTTCCTGGACTTGTAAGTCTATTTCTTTCACCAGGTGGGGGAAGTTTTCTGTCATTATTTCTTCAAATAGGGTTTCAATATCTTGCTCTCTCTCTTCTTCTGGCACCCCCATAATTTGGATGTTGGTACGCTTGAAGTTGTCCCAGAGGCTCCTTACACTATCTTCATATTCTTGGATTCTTTTTTCTTTTTGCTTTTCCGGTTGGGTGTTTTTTGCTTCTTTGTATTTCAAATCATTGACTTGATTCTTACGATCCTCTAGTCTGTTGTTGGATCTCTGTATATTATTCTTTATTTCAGTCAGTGTATGCTTAATTTCTAGTTGGTCCTTTTTCATATCCTCAAGGGTCTCACTAAATTTATTGGTGGTTTCTAGAAGATTCTTGAATAATGTTATAACTATGGTTTTGAACTCTATATCCAGTAGTTTGCTTTCCTCCATTTCTGTCATTTGTGACCTGTTTATTTATCTCTGCATTTTGGTTGCTTCCCTGTGTTGATAGAGTGGCTTTGTGTAGGGCCCAGTGGCTCAGCCTCCCCAATTACCTGAGGTGGACACTCTTGGTGCACCCCTTTGTGGGCTGTGTGCACAGTCTTGTTGTAGTTAAGCCTTAATTGTTGTTGGTATCCCTGGGAGGAATTGACCTCCAGGCCAATTGGCTGTGAGGATCAGTTGTGCCTACAATGGGAGAACTTCTGTACTGGAGACACCCTTATGGGGCAAGACTTGCTTTGGTGCTCACCAAGTCTGCCCCCTGAGTGTGTCCCTTATGGATCTGAGGAGTTGTAATCTGGATGGTCCCACTCTGACCCCTGGGTACACTGGCTCTTGGATCTCCAAGGAGGTGCAAATTTAGCCTCTGCCTGAGGCCACCCAGCAGGAGCAATGGAGAGATCTGCAGATTCCTCTTCTTTGTTTGGGATTTGGAGGTGCCCAGATGAGGCCCAGCTGTGAAGCAATGCAAGCTGCTGTGGAGCCTTGGGCCTTCTTTTAGAAGTTCTGGGGCTCTCTGACCCAACTGCAGTTTGTTAAGTAATTTTAGATTGCAAAGGGCCAGGCCATTCATATGCAAAAGCCTCTGTGCACAGCTGGGGTGGGATTATAAATTGGGTGAGGCAGGGTCTCAGGAAATCAAAAGGGCGGAGCAAACAGCAATGGCTGACTGTCATCCCTACCCTAAAAGGCCACTGGGTCTCAGTGTCCTGCGGTAATTGCTGCAAGCACCTCTGAGAGAAAACTGCCCTTGTGTCCTGGTCTGATGCCAGACAGTCCAGTTTCTCCCCGTATGAGTCTGGGTCCCCAGAGTCTCACCCGGAACTGGAGTTCAGAGAAGTTGGGAGCTTGTGTCTCCCTCCCAATTGAAAAAGACAACCGTGTCCTCAGTTGCCAGCCTCCACACTTTACTTCCGCACCTCCTCTGAGTCTCAGTGTGCTTTTCTCTTTCCTTCTAGTTGTAGAATTTCCACTCAGCCAGCCTTCCTGTGGTTCTGGATGATGTCCGTTTTGTCTTTTAGTTGTAGTTTTGAAGTGGTTGTGCGAGGCAGCAAGTTCAGGTGTTTACCTATGCCGCCATCTTGGTTTCTCCTTTTTCTTTATTTTTTTAGTGCAGTGAGGTAGAAGAGGGACTTAATACATATGTATAGAGAATAGAATGTAGGATTAGCAACTTTTATTTCTTGTAATGGTTTTCCAAGGTTTTAACCCTTTCCTTTCTTATATATCAAGTTTAATGGCTAAATCTGATTTTTTCAATGAAAAGGAAGATAATGCAACTGCTCTAATCTTTGAGAGAAGAGAACACCAATTTTCACCCTTAGGGAGGGGTGTTGCTGAACAAATACCAATTTGGGGAATGAGGAAAGCGGCAATGGTACCCAAGTTTCCAAAGCTTCACAGAAGGCCGTGTGCAGCGTCTCCCTGGCATCATTGCTCATCAGTCTGACGATTGTGAGAGAGTATTCTCTTCATACGTCATTAAAGAAAACCACTGGGAGTTTCCTTCAGTGATATAATCCTCTTTTCTATCACTTATTCCAGCACACTTCCACATGGTGGACACTGTGGAGGTTTATTGAGCACTGTATGTAGGAAGAGAGATGGGAAAACAAGGTATGGAAGCTCCTTTGTGCAGAAAACGGTGGGCTTGAAATCCATAGAATGTTCTGGAACAGCATTACACCAGGCATTCAGTATCTCTGCAGGATTTTTGAGGCATGTTCAGATATGTTAAGCATGGTGTCCATTTAGTTGCCATTGCTCTGTGAGGACATTTTTCTGTGATTGAGCATTTCTACTAATGTGGGGGCCAGATACAACAGATCACAAACAAGCTGAGCATTTGCATACAGGCCACAAGCCCTCGCTGTTTTTTGGTAAGGTGGGGAAGTTTATGCAGGATTCAATTATTATTTTTTAAAACTTTCATTCATTAATTAGGCCCTGAAATGTTATCCATATTCTCTCTACAGAGTTCTGTTTTTCAAACGGAGATTTTTGTCTTGTAGGAATTCCAGTAACCTTTGTCTCTACTGTTAATTTGTTCATTAAGCCATTACAGCCTTTTCCCTTGGGAAAAAAATAATGGGTTTGCTAAGTACTTATACCAGTGGTTGTTTGCTTTCATAACAGTGCTTCTGGGAAAGCCCCATTCTCAGTTTCCTGTTGTCTGTAATTGTCACTTTATGTATACAATAATCCTATATTGTAAGCCTGCAGAGCTCGATGGCTAGAAAATACTCCTCTGGAAGAAACAGTTTGGTGAGGAGTGATCCAAAGAGTTCAGTAGGGATCCACTTAAATACATAATCAAGAAACTAATTCATGGGCAAGGCTTAGCCCTGAAGTGGGAACTTTGTAAGCAGCCTATGACTGGAAGCTAACTTTGATGCAGAAAAGATGAAAATAATATTCTTTAGTGATATGGCAGGGAGATGGTGAGGCCTGTGAAGGCTTCCAGGATATCAGGCGGCCGCCAGCCTAGAACCTGAAGTAGAAAACCCTTCACTTTAGCTATTAGACACCCTTAGGCAATGCTTAGGCAATCTAACTTTAAAACAATGAATGAAAGGTCAAAGGCCCCGTCTTCTAGACCTGCCACTTCACCCTTGGCCAGATTTAACTTGTTCTCAGAATAAAGTAATGTTTGTATTTAGTTTTTTTGTTTGTTTGTTTTTTGTTGTTGTTGTTGTTGTTGTTTTGTATGTTTGTAGTTTTTGAATCTAGCTGTTGTTTCATTAATTTCCCTTTCTATATATTTGGAAATTTCCAAACTTGTCATAGCTATACTGGGTTGCAGGATCTGGGTCATCTCCAGGATAGAGTGGCTAAAGAAATTTAATTTAAATCCTTAAATCTTCAGTGTCAACCACTTTCCTTAGCTTGCTGCAAGTTGTCCTCTTCCTGCCCACCTAAATATTTTCCATCTGCCAGGCCTTTCATGAGAACCTCCTAGCCCAATGGGAGTCCATCCCACCATGCTAAATCTCAGCCCTTCCTCAAATGTCTTTTTTGCTGCAAAATTACCACCCTCACCACCAACTCCATCAATAACTGTCAATACTCAACATGTACAATTCCAATCTCAAAGTGATTAATGGAGTTACCTATATTTTCCAACATCAAGTGTTCAGTACATTATGTGTTATATAGCGACACCTTCTGGTGAAACATCACATGAGGAGAGAATGAAGGGATGCAATGTTGGTAGCTCTTTGTGGTAGCAGAGGAATCCTCACACATATGGGAGCTTGCTTTTTTTTTTTTTTTTTAAGGAAAGGAGATAAAGACAGCTCTTTCAAAAAGTTTTGCTGGGTAAATAGAAAAATTGGTCAGTAGCTGGAGGGGAAGTGGTATCAAGGGAGAATCAGTGGATAGAGCATTGGCCTGTGGACTGAAAGGTCCTGGGTTCTATTCAGGTCAAGGGCACATCCCTGGGTTGCTGGACTGATCCCTACTGAGGTGCGTGCAGGAGGCAGTTGACCAATGAGTCTTTCTCATCATTGGTGTTTCTATTTCCCTCTCCCTTCCTCTCTAAAATCAATTTTAAAAAATTAAATAGAAGGGAAAACTCCTCACGCAGTCACAGGAGGGAAAGCATTTCAGCACGGATGCAGCCAGTGAGCAGATGCAGTGCTGGAAATTCATAAAGTTCTCTTCAAGCTCCTCTTGTTCTCAATAAAATGTGAAGCAAGGTCATCAGCTGAGAGTGAGAATTGGCAAGAAAGGCAGGAAATCTGAGAAAATTTGTGTGCAGTTCTCCAAGAGAGTTTGAAACTCAATGGACCAGGAAACTATAGTGTAATATAATTTTAGGACCATAAATTTAAAGTGAGTCCTATTGGTTGTTTTTTCTCCAGCCTTGTTCAGCTACAAGGGTGCAGGTGTGGAGTAGGCAGAGGGTTGCATTTAACCATGCTTATGGTTTTGCCTATCAAGTACAATAATGGAGGGACCAGGAAGTGGAAGGCTTGTCATCCTAAAAGGCCAGGCAATATTAATATTTTTCTCTCATTGATGCCCGTGTTTTTAATTGGTTCCATTTATTATTTATTTGCTCTTGGACAGAGTGAAGGATTCTGGGAATGATGACTTGACTAAAATATACTTTATGCCTAAATCATCTCCTTTTTTCTGTTCTTTTGATTTTCTTTCACAAATGAGTTTTTTGTCTTTTCACTTAGGATATTATCTTTAATAAGATGGCTGTGTCCAAAACCTCTGAAATTAGACACTATAGAAGGGAGTACAAATTTCAATAGGATGTTGCAATATATAGGTGAATAGACATATGAAGCTATTTTTCATGATCTAATGTTTTTTTAAATGAATCTAATTTAAATATTATAAAAGACCCATTACTATTTCCACAGGACTTTTTTATTAATTCACTTAGTGAATATGTATTGCATATCTGACGTATATAAAACATTGTGCTAGGCAAGCACCAAGGTGGCTTGGGATAAGGCAGTATTAAAATACTGAGGTATTTGTAGTCTAAACGTGGTGCTTGCAAATACAAAGATGTTTACGGCCTAAAGAGGTAAATTCCTATATTTATAACAAACTAGAGGCACTCAAGGGGGTCCCTCAGCCCGGCCTGCACCCTCTCACAGGGAGGCTCATGTGGAGTGGGCCCAAGCCATCAGTCGGACATTCTTAGTGCTGCCATGGAGGCCAGAGAGGCTGTCGCCACTGCCGCTGCGCTCCCAGCCATGCACCTGGTTTCTGGCTGAGCAGCACTCCCCTGTGGGAGCGCACTGACCACCAGGGGGCAGCTCCTGCATCGAGCGTCTGCCCCCTAGTGCGTCATAGCGACCAGTTGTTCTGCCATTCGGTCAATTTGCATATTAGCCTTTTATTATATAGGATTACTGTGCAAGCACTACAACACAAGTTCCATGACATTTGTTCATCTAATTTACCACCAGTACTATACTGGGCCTGAAACATAGTAGGCACCTGGTGAATATGGTGGGCCAGTAAATGTAATAGAGATATGAGCCACGCTAGAGGAACAGGAGGAAGCAATGAATGAACTCTGAACATAGGATCTGAGAAAGGTTAGGAGAGAAGGAGAGAAAGCTTAGAAGCTGGCCCTTAAAGGAAAAGTAGGAGTCCAACAAACAAAGAAGGAAGAGAAGGGCCCTTCAGTATGAAATAGCAGACGAGCTCGAGATGAGCCCTACAGCAAAGCACAGAAAGACTTCAGGACATACACAATCCGTCTGTGGACAGCAATACCAGAGACCAGTGTATTAGAAAGGAGCAGCGATGCCAGGAAGTGAGTGCATGGATTATCAGGTGAAGGAGTTCTTATGGAGCACTTACACTGTGCCCAACACTGCTTTAAGGCCTGCACATGCAGTAACTCATTTAGAATCACAGGAATCCTGTAGGAGAGGCACTACTATCCTCTGTTTCACAGGTGAGGAAACTCAGGCACAGAGAGGCCAAGTGCTTCCAAGTTACACAGCTAGTAAGTCATAGAGCCAGTGCCCTGGTTACCATCCTATATAATAAAGAGGTAATATGCAAATTGACTATCAGAAAAGATGAAAATATATTCTTTAGTGATATGGCAGGGAGATGGTGAGGCCTGTGAAGGCTTCCAGGGTATCAGGCGGCCACCAGCCTAGAACCTGAAGTAGAAAACATGAAGGGCTAGCCTTCACTTTAGCTTTTAGACACCCTTAGGCAATGCTTTAGCTATTAGACACCCTTATCCAATATACAAGATGGCTGCCCCCATGTGGTCAAAGATGGCTGTCCCCATGTGGACAAAAGATGGCCACCACAAGATGGCCAGCAGGGGAGGGCAGTTGGGAGGGACCAGGCCTGCAAGGGAGGGCAGGTGGGGAACCAATCCTGCAGGGGAGGGCAGTTGGGGGGGACCAGGCCTGCAGGGGAGGGCAGTTGGGGGCGACCAGGCCTGCAGGGGAGGGCAGTTAGGAGCGACCAGGCTGGCAAGGGAAGGAAATTAGGGGTGACTGGGCCAGCAGGGGAGGGCAGTTGGAGGCGACCAGGCCTGCAGGGGAGGACAGTTAGGGGCAACCAGGCCTGCAGGGGAGGGCAGTTGGGGGTGACCAGGCTGGCAGTGGAGGGCAGTTAGGGGCAATCGGGCTGGCAGGGGAGCAGTTAGGTGTTGATCAGCCTGGCAGGGGAGTGGTTAGGGGGTGATCAGGCTGGAAGGCAGGCAAGCGGTTGGGAGCCAGCAGTCTTGGATTGTGAGAGGGATGTCCGACTGCCCGTTTAGGCCCGACCCCACTGGGATTGGGCCTAAACGGGCAGTCGGACATTCCTCAAGGGGTCCCAGATTGGGGAGGGTGCAGGCTGGGCTGAGGAACAACCCCCCACCCCCACCCCCGTGCATGAATTTCATGCACCAGGCCTCTAATTGTCACTATAAAAACATTGTGAATAGTTAAGTGATCTACGGTATGATTTGTGTTGCTACTGCATTTTTCTTTCACAAATAATGAACATATTTAAGTTATATTTAGACAGTAACCACCATGAGTATTAGCTGTTCATCTTTATTTAGAAATTCTGACTAGTCAAATGTATTAATTTCCATTTTTGTCTTTGCCTCTTTCAATAATATTACTACTTCCTAAAACTACTGGTTTAAGGATAGTTTTCCTGGTGATTAACCTACAATATAATATAGTACAATTGCATTTTTTTGTGCAAATTTATAATCTATTTAACTAAAATTTTCCAATATGCTTGAATTCTGTGAAAGGTAGGGGTTTTTTATTGTTTATTTTTTCTGAAATCACTTTGCCCCTCTTTTCTCTTTCTAACTTTGAACTTCATCTGGAGATAGTTATTGATGGCAGCTAACTCATCATCATACAGGTGCTTCCTAGGTTATAGTTATGTTTTGTCATCATCTTAGAGAAATATTTCTTCCTCAAAAAATGTTTCCAATCTTCTGTTAAATATACTCCCTTTTAATAGCAGGTCTTTCAACCACCAATTTATTCTCATTAAACTTTTACCTATTTTTCCCCAAATACTTATATAAACTAAAATTTTAACTCATGAAAATACATCCAAAGAATCAGAATTCTGTTCAATATCAAGTTTACAATTTATGCAGCACTGGAGGGCAGCATCTAATAGGATCTAATTGCTTTACCCACGAGTGCTTTCATTAGCTCCAATAAATAACAGCTCTTTTTACCTCATTAAAATCTTCAACATTCCATATTGTAATTCTTTTAAAAAAATGTTTTATTTTATCTGAAATCCTTGGGAAAACACAGACTTTATCATTGTGGCCTGTCCTATAAATATCCTTGGACCCAGGTAACCAGAAGTCCCTGTTCTCAGAGATCTTGCAATGACTTGGGTGGGGACACAGGCAAAATATTGTGATCCTTCTCATGCAATAATATTATTACAAGAAGTCCCCTTTTTGTTTTATATAATCTAGAGAAACACAGCAGGCTAAGGTAACTGATACTCATGTGATACAAGAAGCCAGAGAAAGGTAGAGAATAGCCTAAAGTAGAGAACTGCCTAATACAGGGAAAACATAAGAACTGTTTATGGATGTATCTATAACTAAGTCTTTGCTCTACCAGAGGGCAGAAATAGGACTAATGTGTGGAAGCCAAGGTAATTTCCAGCTAAAAGGAAAGAATTGTCTAAACAGAGATAACATTCAAAAATGGAACAAGGTGCTTCCTAGAGGAAGGAGGCAGCCATTTGTAGAGTATTAACCTGGGATTTCCTCCAGCAGGGAGACATGAAAAACTGGGTACTTATATACATTATTTTTCAAACAAGGACACATTTGAGAATAAAAGTATAACAGCAATAAACCAGGATATCCCAAGCAAACTGAATCTCTGTCACACTAATTCACCCTTGTTGTTGACCACCAACTGTGTGGGTATGTTCACACTTGGAAAATAGGGGGAAATTGGCCTCTTAGGGGAAAGGGAATGAGTCAGAACTCATGGGAATGCTAAAAAAACATCTCACCCCTTTACATTCTCACCCTGAGAGGGTGAAATCCGAAGACCCAGATCTATGTGAGCAAGCCGTGCTATGAGCAAAGTGTTAAGATCCAGAGGGATCCAACCAGGGAAATTCCAGGACTGAGGCATTGTTTCTAGAGCCAGGGTGGAGTAAATACAAGTTATTCTGAGATATTTTCCAGAGCCTAACATAAAAAAAAAAAAGTAAGAACAGAGCCATCCCCAAAGGACTGAAGATTGTGGAGGTGGTAGAGGTGAGAGCAGGCTAGTCTAACAGTAGGACTCCCCACATTGCAGGCAGGCACTGAGAGAAAAATGGAACAATGCAGGGTGTATGGGGAGCCAGATTTCCCCATGATCTGTGTCTACCATGCCAGGTAGGCCTAGACTTATTCATTGAGGCACACTTTTTCTTAATGGTAATTGAAATATAATTACAAAAACTTTACTACAACTTACCACACTTTAGTTGATAACTGTTTGAAAAGGTTATTCAAAACTAGAGGCCCAGTGCATGAATTCATGCGCAAGTGGGGTCCAGCCAGCCCGCCCCAATCAGGGCCAATCAGGGCTGGGCCGGCTGGGGAGGAGGGGACACAAGATCAGGCCCGTTGGCCAGCCGCAGTGCGCATCATAGCAACCAGTCATTCCAGTCGTTCTGGTTGGTCTGGTCACTTGGCTTTTATATATATAGATTAACATTCCTAAAGTAAAATTTCCATTTTACCCAACTGCTTTGGGCACTAACGACTGTAGACTCAGCTCCTGCGCCCCTTCATGCATTTTGCCCAATGTTGAATGGGCACCTTTCACTTCACCATGCAGCCAAGCTGACTCAGGGAAACCTGATCCCAGTCCACAGCTAGAATGAGCCACTCGGGGTAATCTCAGTCCCCTGCCCTGTGTCCTCAGCTAAGCCAACCGCACTGCCGTATTTCTTCGCATCTGGTGCTGGTCCAGATACACGGCATAAATCAGCCATACTTTAGAAAAGGCTATTTTTCAACATGAACAAGAGCAAGCATGTTTAACTCAGTGGAGCCAGCCTATGGGGACAGTCACCACATGAGAGAGCTGAGCAAGGGGAAGGAGAGGATGGCAGAAAGGCAGAGCTAGGCATCCCCTCCCTTCTGCTTCCCTTTGTATAAAATAATAACTTCCTCATTGTTTCAGGCGGTCTGAAGTAGATGATCTCTACTCTTCTCCTGAAAGTACCCTTACAGACCCACAAAACAGTGCTTCCCCACTGGAGTCCCCTGGAGACTCAATTCCATGTGCCACTCAGAGGTTATGATGTGTTCGTATGGTGTGTAGCTGGGTGAGCAAATGAACCTCTCATCTGCCTTCCTCTCTGGAGATTCCGAAGAATTTATCACTGCCCAAAACTGACCAAGCACTCTGAGACTCTTCACAGTGACAAAGATATGTGTTCCCACTAGGACTCTCCCCAAAATGAAGGAGGAACTTACATGCTTTGCAACAGATGTGAGTTGCTCTCCAGCCACTCTGCTTGGGTTTCTGCCTGAAGAAACCACATTTCAAAAGATATTTGTTCGAGAGCCTTCTTTAGTAGAATGAGAATATAAATCTCTGTGAGTCACACGCTTCTGCTCCCAAGGAGCCATAGTGAGTGGTCCCAATTCAAGAATTCCTTTCTTAAATGGTACAATGGATAAAAGGACAGAGATCAAGTGGGAGAGGAGGACTCGAGATTTGACTACACTGTTAACATGATCTAATACCTCTAACCCTCAGCACCTACTGTGTGGTAAACTGAGAAAAATGGTTTCTGTTTCATCTATATAGTAGAGCTTTTGTGAGAATGATATAATACATATGAAAAGTCTCAAAACAAACAAGTACTCACTGAATGTAAGCCTAGGGAGTTAAAAATGAAGTCTAGACATGGCAGTGCCAGCAAGAAGAAATGGCTTGGGGAGTTTGATCCTCTGCCAGCCTCCTCTCTTAGCCGGCCCCTTCACCATTCCCCTCCCTATCCTGCATAAAATACAAGCTTGCTCTGTAAATGCAACTCTAAGACATGTCCTGGTCCTCCCTCACTTTCAACCAGATTGACACCCTCTGAGCCCCACACATGAGGAAATCATAGAGCTGCCACTCATCACTAACTGGCAGGAAGGCTGTTTTGTTGCATTCCCCGTCACCCCCAGGTTTTCAGAAGCACTCCACTTCGTCATCGAGAGTATACCCCGGGGTATCACAATGCTATAGCACTTCCCACTTGAATTATAATGTCTACCAAAAGAGGCATCTCTCGGGAGGCTTGAGTGCTATGTGGGGAGTGATTTTTAGAGAGATGTGTGGGAAATGATTTCAATATTTGGCAGTTCCTAAAGGCAGGATGATTTGAGATGTTGGTGTCTTGTTGTTTTTTAAATACTTGATCAGCTCATACTACCCCCTTATGTCTGAAAGTGCCTTGTCATTGGAATAATACATTTGGCAGTTGCACCAAAATAGAATTTTCATAAAGCAGAGGATTACAATTTTTTGTTTATGCCATTCATTTATCAAGTTTCACATATATCGCATAAATGTATATATTCACTAGGAAATCAACCTTTCTTTTACATATCTCTCCATTAAAATGTACCATTCTGAAACTAAAGACATAGACAATGCCCCAAGAATCGAAACAGCTGAAAGTCCTGCAAAAATGTATAAAGTGTCAACCATGAGACAAGTATTCGATTTGGCAAAGCATCGAACAAAAAGATCAGCATTTTTTCCAAATGGGGTTAAAGTCTGTCCCCAGGAATCCATGAAACAGATTCTAGCCAGCCTTCAAGCTTATTATAGATTGAGAGGTAAGAAAAGAGATGAAACCTGCTTAGCCTTTTCTTCTTTGCATCCCTTCCCTTTTATTCATCTAGGAGTCATATTCAGCCCAGAAGTTCCAGTCTCTCCTTTAGTCACAAGAGTTATAAAAATCTGCCAACTAATCAGAGAGTAATGAATAATAAACATTCAAAACAATGACACGTATCTGCTCTTATGTTTTACTAGAGGCCCGGTGCATGAAAATTCATGCACTGGAGGTGGGGTCCCTCAGCCTGGCCTGCCCCCTCTCACAGTCCAGGAGCCCTCAGGGGTGGGAGGCGACCCAGCAATCAAGTGAAGGCAATGCCCCATCACACCTCTGCTGCTGCCACTGCTGTGAGCACAAGCCTCAGCCAGCCCTGGTTACCTGGACCTCAGGCAGCCTTGGGAGGCTGGGCAGCCGCCATCCAAGGCTTGCCTGTGCCTTGGGCCAGCCCTGGGCAGCCTACATCTGAGGCTTGCCTGCACCTCAGGCATCAGCTGGGCAGCTGCCATCCGAGGCTTGCCTGTACCTTGGGCTGGCCCTGGGCGGCTGGGGGGCTGTGGGGACTGGGGGACTCTGGAGGCAGGCATGCGGAGCAGCCAGGCCAGCCTGGGGGCAGGCCCTGCCTTGCCATGCACCTGCTGCCCCGGCGGGGCTGAGGGGACTGGGTGCTGCCATCTTGTGGCTGTGGGTGCCGTCATCTTTAAGGATGGGACAGTCAATTAACATATTCCCTCCTTATTGGCCTTGGGCGCAGCCATCTTGGAGGGCGGAACAGTCAATTAGCATATTCCCTCCTTATTGGCTGTGGGTGCTGCCATCTTTGAGGGCATGGCAGTCAATTACCATATTCCCTCCTTATTGGCTGTGGGTTGCCACCATCTTTTGCGATGTCGTGAGGGTCAATTAGCAATTCCTTCTTTATTAGATAGGATAATAATAATAATAATGTCCTGTGCAATACAAAGCCATTAGGGCAGTTAGCAAGTCACCAGGAAAGTCTTGGTATCTGAGTTTTACCTCTTTTATTTTTGCCAAAGTCCTATATTGGACTTCAATGTTGTTATTATGAAGTAAAAAGCATGGGATGATTGCAATGTCAGGAACCTGAGCAAGTTGATTTATGACTTAAGATTTTATTTTTCAAAAGCAACATTTCAATCCAGATACTCTCTCCCTCCTTGATAAGGTTAAGGAGTTTATTGCTGATTCAGCAAAAACTTCTGAGGCTTGGAAACCTGGAGGCACGTCCAAGTGCAGAGGAGCCACAAGTTAACAGGGGTTACCAAGGTACAATGCAGGGGTGTTAATGGGTTCACAACATAATTACTGTGATTTCCACCGGAGTTCCAGTGCAGTGTTTACCCCAAAACAGCATGACAGAATTCTTACTGTGTCCCTGGGAGTCATTATGGATTCAATTATACCACAGTCATCAGTGGCTGCCCTAGTCATTCACTTGGAAAATTTTCTATGGCTTTATTTTTATTGATTAAGGTATTACAAATGTGTGGTTACCCCCCATTGCCCCCCATCCCCCCAATCCTGCCCTCACTCTCACCCTCTGTTGTCTGAGTCCATTGGTTGTGCTTATATGCATGCACACAAGTCTCTTGGTTGATCTCTCCCCCTTACCCCGACCCTCCCCTACCTTCCCTCTGAGGTTTGAGCATCCGATCAATGTTTCTCTGTCTCTGGATCTGTTTTTGATCATCCATTTATGTTGTTCATTATAATCCACAAATGAGTGAGATCATGTGATATTTATCTTTCTCTAACTGACTTATTAGCATAATGCTCTCTAGCTCCATCCATGTTGTTGCAAATGGCAGGAGTTACTTCCTTTTTACCGCAGCGTAGTATTCCATTGTGTAGATGTACCACAGTTTTTTAATCCACTCATCTGCTGATGGACACTTAGGCTGATTCCAAATCTTAGCTATGGTAAATTGTGCTGCTATGAACATAGAGGTGCATATATTCTTTCTGATTGGTGTTTCTAGTTTCTTGGGATATATTCCTAGAAATGAGATTGCTGGGTCAAATGGGAGTTCCATTTTTAGTTTTTTGAGGAAACTCCATACTGTTCTCCACAGTGGCTGCACCAGTCTTCATTCCCACCAGCAGTGCACAAGGGTTCCTTTGTCTCTGTATCCTCGCCAGCACTTGTCATTTGTTGATTTGTTGATGATAGGCATTCTGACAGGTGTGAGATGGTACCTCATTGTCATTTTGATTTGCATCTCTCGGATGATTAGTGATTTAGAGCATGTTTTCATATGTCTCTTGGCCTTCCTTATGTCCTCTTTCAAAAAGTATCTATTTAGGTCCGTTGCCCATTTTTTGATTGGGTTGTTTATCTTCCTTTTGTTGAATTGTATGAGTTCCCTGTAAACGTTGGAGATTAAACCCTTATCGGTGCATGGCTTTTTCTTGAAAGGAAAGAAAGGGATCTATAGTAGCTGCTATTTAATTCCCCGGGTAGCTCCAAATAATGCAAAATATCTTGTCTAGCTGAAGCCTAAACTCAATTCCTCTTACATGTGAAAGCTGAGGCGGTTTACTGATTTCCACCTTGATCATACCAGATGTTTGCTTCCATTCCAGAAAGCACAGTCGCCCTGATCTATTTCAAGCCCATGGACTAAAGCAAGCTGGTTCACTTCTAGCCTGTGATGTGTTGCACATCATGACCACTAGGAAGCATTTCATGATACTAACATCCCAAGATGTTCTTGAGTATTTACATCTGTAATAGGTGCAAGTTTAAACTAACCTGGGGAGTTCTTATTGGGTTTTGGAGGCACAATTAACTAACAGTATCAAAAATATCAAGACTTATGTTTCTCATATGTCTTATTTTATGTAGAAGCAAAGAGATATTTGCTTTCTGACAGAAGCCACACCCACAGAGAAACAGCAAGTACTGACTGGATCATAGTCAGAAGGAGGACTCTAATCATAGAAAATCGAGTGCACCAGACGAATATTCTGAGATGCTAGCACAGCACCTCTGCATAGTTCATTCTCACTAAATGTTGTTGATGAACACAGGAGGCAAAGAAAAGAGTGACATGTGTAAATTATTCATTTTGAATGTGCCTGCACTTTGATTTGATAATGATATAGGTAAATTCCATTTTATTTGTTCAAGTATAAACATATAGTATATGCATCACATTGAATATGAACACAACTGTTGCTAGCTATTTCATGACACTTCTAATTCTTTATGACATTCACAAATAGGATTCATCACAAGTATTTATAGAAAAGACTATTTATTGCTGCAACCAAATTTTTAGCTCTGAATTTTATTATTAGCTCTTTATTTTTACTAGGTTTGCCTCTTTCATTCTTGCTTCCCTAAATGAATCAAACCACTGTTTTTCTTCCCATGGCAATGACAGTCCATTATCTTTATGGCTGCCCCTGGGTGATATGAAATTTTACTATTCATCAACATGGGTTTCTTAAGTCTAACAAATTCAGTTCATATACTAGAAATAAGATCCAGCTACAAAGCAGTGTTTCTTTGACAGAGTAACCCACTTACTGTTCTCGTAGCTGCCTGTACAAAATTGTCTGTTGATATCTTTCAAACTTAGGAGAGAAAGCTCCTACATTCCTCAAATCAAATGGAATATTGAGCTATTTCTTTTCCCAGTGCTTAAAGCAACACAAGTGGAAATGCTCATGGTAGAATCATAAACATGCTCATCCCAAAGCTCAGACGGAGGAAAGTTTGTTTCTGCTGGTGTCCCGAGGAGGGAGAGGGGGGGCGGTGTGCTCCCACCCAGGTAAACTCCCTCTTCTGTGACTGCCTCCCTTCAAACCATTTGCCCCATGTCTCTCCCTCTCTTTCCCTTCCTCCATTCTTCTATGTCTCTCCTTCTCTCTCTCTTTCTCCCAACCCCAATATCAAAAGCTAGATCTTTCTTTCACATTAATGTGTGACTTAGAAAAAGTTAAAAATGGAGGGAATTCTAGTTCTTGCTACTCCAATGTTGTCCACAGACCAGCAGCCTCACCATCACCAACCAGGTAACTTGCTAGACATTCAGATTCCCAGATCCCACTCCAGACCTACTTTCAGAATCTGCATTTTAATAACATCCTCAGGTAACCCATTTGCACTTTCACATTCTGGAAGCACTGCTCTGAAGATCACCTAGCTAACACCCCCATTGTACAGATAAGAAAAGTGAGGTGACGTGCTCAGTCAGGGCCCCCTTTGGTCACAGAGCAGTTAGGGCCCAGCATCCTGACTCCCGATTCAGTGTGTAACCTTTCCATCGAAAGTGTGCCCACTCCTGTGGCGGGCATTTTCACACACCGTTGGTCTAACTTCATCCTTCCAAATATAAAGAACTATCCAGGAACATGTCAGGCCTCCAAGACTTGTGTTCCCTGGGGTTCTTCCTACCTCTTAGAACAGCCTAGGGAGTGACATGCAGCAGAAAGTCTGAGGCTCTGTGGTCAGATTTCAGGCAGCGGCCAGCCACTGTGGGAAGACTTGGAGGCGAGGCTCTGGATTTCTCCAAAACCCCTGTGGCAATCCTTCCCAGTAGGTGCAGAAAAGGCTGGTGCAGAACAGGTAAATCAAGGGAGCAGAAAAATCTAACTTTCAGTAGTTTTTAGACTCCTCCCAGCCCCAAGATCCTTTGAGGCCTCAGGGAAGGGTTATTCTTATTCTACCTTAGTAAGGACAAGGGACTTTCCCCAGGGGTCATGGGCTGGTGCTCTTGTTCTCCCAATCCCAGGAGGATTCTATGCTTCCTGGTTTGTGTTGCGTTTCCAGGAGGCCAAGAAAATGACATCACAAGAATCACCAAAAACCTGCCTCTCAAAAAGAGTCAAAAGAAAAGCTTCTACTACTCCCTGTTTCATCCTAATATTTTGATCCCTATAAACTACACTGCTCCAGGGAGGTAATTCTTCAAGCAGCTTCAGGCAATTGTGCTTTGGGGGGAATACTCTCTCAGAGTCTTTGTGAAAAGTAGGTTTTAATGGGTTTGGGGGTGTTATGTGTCATTGAGGTGGAAAAAGGGGCAGAGTTAGGAAGATGCAGGCACCAAAAACAAGCCTTAAGCTGGACTGAAATAAAAGAAAGACACTCTGCCCTAGCTGGCTTGGCTTAGTGAATAGAGCATCGGTCTACAGACTGAAGGGTCGTGGGTTCGATTCTGGTCAAGAACATATGCCTGGATTGCGGGCTTGACCCCCAGTAGGAGCCATGCAAGAGGCAGCCGATCAAATGATTCTCTCTCATCATTGATGTTTCTATCTCTCCCTTCCTTTCTGAAATCAACAAAAATATATTTTTTTTAAAAAGGAAGACAATCTGAGACCAAAAGCAGCACAGGCAAGAGTGTGTTGAACTGGTAAACAGAAGGAATGTCACATTATGTCTCCCAGATGTTTCACTCATGGATATTGTTAGTGAAAGTCACTCACACTAAGCTCTCAAAGGCAGGGCTAGTTTATTTTATGTATTGTTGTATATCTGGCACTTAAATAGGTTTTTGAACTGAACTAGCAGGGGAAAGATGGAAGGACAAAGTAGCATCCCCAAGAGAGTATAAAGTATGTAGGTGAGAAGGATAGCAAGGCAGCTGGTTTGCTTGGACTGGACCCACAACTCTTAGAGTTTGAACAAATATTGGTTCCTTCTTGCATGGCACATAGACTCTTGACTGGGGGTGAAGATCAAAAGACTTTACAATGACTGGTATCGGGAAAGGCATTAAAACTCTCTGATCCTTGCCTGGCAGGAGAGAGATCATGTTTACAAACATGGGTTCTCCAGTGAGAGATTATTATATTGGTCTCCAGGTCACCCCTGCCCTTCCCCAAATGTGGAAAACTCAATGCTCATTTGAAGTGGTAGGACGGTACCCACTCCCGGCTTTGTCCGGTTGCTTCTGATGGCCTGGAATTCTCTTTGTCTCTTAAAACAGAAAGAGAAAAGAAATCCAGACATAGAATAAGTGGGAAGTGAGGGAGAATGAAGCCCAGGACCATGAGTCTCTAAATTGTTCTTCTCTCACCTGGTTCTTCCCACAACCCCTTTCTCAGCACAGCAGTCAGTTTCTCTAGAAAATCAAGTGATGTCGGCTTCTGCCCCAAAGCCTCCAATTGCTCCCCTTTCCTCTAGAGCAGTGGTTCTCAACCTTTCTAATGCCGCGACCCTTTAATACAGCTCCTCATGTTGTGGTGACCCCCAACCATAAAATTATTTTCGTTGCTACTTCATAACTGTAATTTTGCTACTGTTAATGAATCGTAATGTAAATATCTGTGTTTTCTGATGGTCTTAGGCTCTACAGCAGCGGTTCTCAACCTGTGTGTTGCAACCCATAGGTTGAGAACTGCTAGCAGGGTCGCCTAAGACCATCGGAAAACACAGATATTTACATTACGATTCACTAACAGTAGCAAAATTACAGTTATGAAGTAGCAACGAAAATAATTTTATGGTTGGGGGTCACCACAACATGAGGAGCTGTATTAAAGGGTCGCGGCATTAGAAAGGTTGAGAACCACTGCTCCAGAGTAAAAAAAATCAACATATTATAATTGCTTATAACAGAAGATATCAATTTTTTCACTTAGTCCCCTAAAATAACTTTTTAATTTTATGCACATTTTTGCATGCTTTTCAGTTGACTTCTAAAGTTTTTATCCTAAATTTAAATGCTTGGATATGTGTAACTTTTGGTGAATTGTAAATATTGATATTGAAAACAAAATAAGAATTAGAGCATTCATATGTATCCAGTGGAATCTACCACAGCCACTAAATACTTTCCATCAAATAATCTAAACAAATACATGAAGGAACTCTTCTTAACAATAGGAGACATCACACGCTCCTTTTTCTCCACACACCCACACTTCCATTCCCACTTCAGAGTTTTATCTCATTGGAATTTATTGTAAGCTTGAAAATGTGTTATTGGTTGCTCTGAAATATGTCTCAGTAACAAAAAATATATGCATAAATTGAAAATTTTCTTCTCTCCTGTTACTTTATGTGTACAAAGAAATTTCTTCTAGATTCAGTTGCATTTATAATTCTTTTAATATATAATTTATTAAAACAAGTAGATACAAATTTCACCAAAAATTTTAAGCAAGTCATTATCAACAGATAGATCTAAGACCAGATATGGGTTTTGTGGGCACTAATGTTTATAGATACAAAATTAGGAACAAGGCCCTGGAAGAGGCCAATTTAAGTGAAGGACTTGAACTTAAGCTGCATTAGCTTCGGCCTCTGGATAGACGGGGCTGCTTTGGTGGTGTTCCTCTATTAGTCCACGTGCCATTACTTACTATTCATATCATGCATTGCTACAATAAGACAGGGTTTAGCATCCATTTTATCCCTATTCTTTTCCCTAGTTTCACTTAAATGCTGAGAAAACTTGTTACATAAATAAGTAGAGGGGAACAGAGAGAGTTTTGTTCCAGTAATATAAATTCCCTTGGCATTATATGCTAACAGACACATCATGAGCTGTCATTGTTATTTTTAATGATCTATCAGATGCTGACTCCATTAGTACTCCTAATGTGTTAAAAGCAAAGAAGCAGAAATCACCCTAATTGCAAAAATCCACCCTGACTAAATTCACCTGCTTTCTTAACCTCAAAGCTATGGTTTGTTTCAAATCATCCCTTTGTGTGGCAGCCTAGGGGCACTGGGCCCCAATAAGATTAGGGATGAGTGAGTGGGGGAAGATGGTGATCAAAGGGAAAATGAAGAAGGAAAGGTGTGCCCTTAGGCAAACCATTATTAGGAAAGCATGATGGGAAAATTGAGACTAGAAACGAATTCTATTTAAACTGTTTGTGTGCCCATTCATCCTTTGGAAAACCTTCAGATATAGCCAGTACCTATGCCCAGTTTGAAGACTACTGGTCTACAAGCCCCTCCACTATCTGTGTTCCCCTCTCCACATCTTTCTGTCTTCGTCCCCTGTTACGCTCAACCTTGCTCTGGCCACACTGACCTCCTTGCTGTTCTTTCCATGCTCATAGCTTTCTCTAGCCTTGGAGCCTTTTGCCAAACTGCTCAAAGTCACCTTTATAAGGAAGCTTTCTTCAATCACCCTATTTTAAATTGCAGTCTTACACACACACACACACACACACACACACACACACACACACATTCAAATTCTCTATCTTCAAATACCCTATCTCCCTTCTTTTATTTTTCTCCATAGCACATATCAGTGCTCAATAAATAGTTGTTATATGAATTCATTTCTCTGGGCTATAAGTTAGTGTGTCAGATAAGCCATGCAAAAGTTTTCCATGTTATAAGCCTGTGCTTGGGTGGGGAGAAGGGGTTCTTCTACTCCTAATGGCGCTGCATTGCAGTGTGCCAGGAAGCAGTGTGGGAAGCCTATTGGATCTTTCTGGGTCGCATCCCCAACACAGGGGAATACCAGGACTGGGTCAGCATCTGCCAGTGGGAGGTTTTCTGCCTCTTTGACATTGGGAAAAATTTCAGCAACTCCCAGGAGCACCTGGCTCTTCTTCAGCAGGTGAGTCTGAACACTGTATGTTCGGAACGCTGCCCAGATAGCTCCCACACCTCCAGCCCCCACCCTTTTTTTGACTTGGTTTCCATGACAGAAGGGTTGGTGGAAGATATGCTTGGAAATACCTGACAAGGCCAACAAGAATTTTATTCTTGCAAAATAACAATGTACGTGAGGGTTGAAGTGAAGGGAAAAAGGGATGAAAATAGACTTTAGCTCTTCAGTTGACATTATCTCTTGGTAAAATTACTTTTCTATTTCTGCAGAGAATAAAACAGAGTAACTTCCCTGAGAGGTAAGTACCCAAAATAGAGTGCTGCATGCTCTTGACTTTTGAAAGCTAACATAATGGAGTGACTCAGCTATTGTATCTTTATGATGTTATGTCAGCCTCTGAAGTCTGTGTAGGTTAGTCTGACATTACAGACAATCTATACTTCTATTATGCTACACATAAATGAATGTATAAAAGGCAAGTGGTTAGATCTTATAGACTAAGATATACTAGGTGTGCTGGTTAATTATGCAGATTTTTTTCAATAGATGGAGTTACACATATGTTGATATATATGCGATTTGATATGTATGCTATTTTGTTGTATTGACAACAAGCTTCAAAACTTCATATGTCCAATTTTCTGAAGGTGTTAATATCATAGATATTTTTACACTTAAAAATGTCAAATTTTGTGCCAAAAAAAGAGCACTATTAACCAGTTAATAGTTCATCCGTATTATTAACCAGTTAATAGTTCATCCGCACTATTAACCGGTCAATAGTTAATCCACATTAATTGTTACACCTAGTATGTTTGCACTATTATCAGATAAAAGTATATGATAAGTATCTAATGTGTATTTTCACTTATAAGGTATAGAACAATTAAAATAATATGGTTTTTAGAATTCATGATAAATTATTAGTTACATCAGTAATAGATTTAATGCAATCAACAAGCAATCTGAATTTGGGATTCTTGTTTGGTATTCTGTTAAGTGTTAGTGTTTCTCAAACTAAATTACTGAAGCACTGAGCTAAATCCTCAACAAGAACAGAATATCAAATAAGAAAGACAAAATGTAAAAAAAAGGAAAAGTATATTAGATAAAATGATTAAAGAAGAGAGATGTTATTGCCAATTATAACCTCACAAATTACATATACTATCTAATAAAAGAGTAATATGCAAATTAACCATCACTCTGCTACACCCACAAGCCACACCCACCAGCCAATCAGGAGCAAGTATGCAAATTAACCCAACCAAGATGGCTGCGGCCATGGAGTGAGCAGGAGGCTTGGGTTTCCCCAGCAATGGAGGAAGCCAAGCTTTCCGCACACCCTGGCCGGCCCAGGCCTCCACTCAAGGCTACAAAGTTTCAATTAAAGAAGCTAAATAAATCCCAACAAAAATGGCTGCAGCCACGGAGCTGGAGAGAGCAGGAGGATTGAGTTTCCCCTAGCGATTGAGGAAGCCAAGCTTCCACAGCCCTGGTCTGCCTTGGCCTCCACTCAAGGCTACACAGTTTCAATTATAGAAGATAAATGAATCCCAAATACCAGGGCCTCTCCTTGAGTCGCCGGGGGGTGTGGCCGGCCTGCAAACCACCACAGGACCCTCTCCCAGGCCGCCCCATGCCCCAAGGGAACCCCCACCCTGATCCAGGACACCCTTCAGGGCAAACCAGCTGGCCTCCACCCATGCACCAGGCCTCTATCCTATCTAATAAAAGAGTAATATGCAAATTGACCATCACTCGAACACACAAGATAGCTGCCCCCATGTGGACACAAGATGGCTGCCACAAGATGGCCAGCAGGGGAGGGCAGTTGGGAGGGACCAGGCTTGCAAGGGAGGGCAGTTGGGGGCAATCAGGCCAGCAGGGAAGGGAAGTAAGGGGTGACCAGGCTGGCAGGGGAGGGCAGTTAGGGGTGACCAGGCTGGCAGAGGAGGGAAGTTGGGGGCAACCGGGCCTGCAGGGAAAGGCAGTTGGGAGGGACCCAGGCCTGCAGGGGAGGGCAGTTAGGGGCAAAGAGGCTGGCAGGGGAGCAGTTAGGCATCAATCAGGCTGGCAGGGGAGTGGTTAGGGGATGATCAGGCTGGCAGGCAGAAGCGGTTTGGGGCAATCAGGAAGGCAGGCAGGCAAGCAGTTGGGAGCCAGCTGTCCTGGATTGTGAGAGGGGTCCCAGATTGGAGAGGGTGCAGGCTGGGCTGAGGGACACACACCCCCATGCACAAATTTTGTGCACCGGGCCTCTAGTATTTTATAACAGAAGTCTAAGTATGAAGACAATAATACTACAAAGAGAGGCTGTATGGATTCCTGACAATTCTCTATAATGCTTTTCACATTTGTTCCTTTATTTCTATTCCCTTTGCCAACCATCTGGTCCAGGACTTTATTGATTTACACTGTGAAAAATGTCAAATCTGATCTCCCTAACAGCTATTGCTGGCTCTAACCTCTTCCCCACCTTAACTTTTATAAGTGCTGAGGACTAATATGTCTGAAATATTCCTTTTCCTACATTGAGTCCTATTCAATGGCTTTCAAAAGATTCCCACATCTTTACTTTTGCCCTTCTAAATACCCCTCCTCGCACTTCCTCACCCACCCTGTGCAGAAGTCTGAGCAGGGAATGAGTCCCTGGCATTTCATGCCCCCTGACTGCTGGACAGGGCCAGCCAATGGGGAGCAGAATATCAGGAGGGGGAAGAATGGAATGAGGTGAGCAAATTTGTCACCTTCCCTCACCCCAATTTGCAGTCTTCGAGGGCTACTGGTTTCCTTCAGCTTCAGCTCAGTTCCTGTCAGGCAGCCCTCACCACAGCCTTCTCTGTCTCTAGTTTGTGTTAACTGCTCCATCCTCTCACCCCTCCTACCAGCCCCAGGGTTCTGCACTCTCACTTGTGGTTGCTCTTAGACTCATCCCACAATTTAGTAAGCAATCCCTTTATTAAATTTTGCTCAGAGTTTGAGTGAGACCTCTGTTAGCTGCCAGGTCCTACAGTGAGGCACAGTCCAAACTAATCAAGGCCCTTCAGCACCTGACCTGTCCAATTTTGCCTTTCATTTCCCATGATCCCACCACTGCCACTATGCCCTTCCTCAGGGCACACAGACCACACTCTCCTCCTCCCAGACTCTGACCCCAGGCCCTGTATCTTGGCTGGAAGAACCTGCCTTCCCCATTCCATCTCTCCAAATCCTGTTCTCCTTCCAAGCTCCCAATGCAGTCCCACCTCCCCAGGATGTCTTCAACTGCAGTAATTTCTCCGTGCTTTGATTTTGTGTTCTATTTGTCGCTTGCATTATTATTTAGCATCTCCTTGCTTTACCCTGTTTCCCTGTGAGAGTGTAAACATCTCCATGGCACAAACTGTTTTATATTTCTCTACCAATTGCTACAGAACTGACCAAAGTCTTTGTATATTTATAATATATAATAGACCTCCATATGTCTATCTTGCTACACTTTTTTATGAATTTTTAAAAGTTATTGCCAGAAGAAAGAAGGTGACTTAGGAAAATATTAGTACTATTGTTCACAAGACACAAAGATATTGGCTCCTCTGATTTAAATATAGAATAATACTTACTGACTCCTTCATTTTCCAAAAAGAAAGCAGAGGCAACTCCTAAGAAAAAAAATCCAACAGAATGTAGCAAGACTTGATAGAAAAACATTTAAAATTATAGGAAACAATTATTCAAGCCGGAATTAGAAAAAATAATAGAATCATTCCATCTATTCCTGTGCCTGCCAGCATTGCTAGGGAGAAAGAAGGAAGAGACAAACATTTTACATTACCTGTGGTTACCAAGTTGTTGTTTAAAAGGAAAAAAAAAAGAAAAGGAATAATGGAAGCAACTCTTACTTCAAACCTTTCAAAGAAGACAAAACAGAAAAATTTCTCAACTGACTAGTCCATCAATCTGCCAGTTTCAAATGACATTAAAATAATGAAGAACCCAGAACCCTTGCTTGCCAAATTGTAGATCATCTGTGATGGTCTAGATTGCCAGTGTAGTGGCAGAATCACAGCTGCACAAAGTAGGCTGTTGACTTGTAGCTAGTGCAATAGCCAGCATTTTACTAACTACTCTTCTTGGTTATTTTCTTTTCTTTTTTTTTTTAAATAAATCTTTATTCAGATTATTACAATTATTTCTCCTTTTTCCCCCCATAGCTCCCCTCCACCCAGTTCCCACCCCACCTTCTGCCCTTACCTCCCCCCCACTGTCCTCATCCATAGGTGTATGATTTTTGTCCAGTCACTTCATGAACCCCCCCATACCCCTTTCCCCCTGAGAATTATCAGTCCACTCCCTTTCTATGCCCCTGATTCTATTATATTCACCAGATTATTCTGTTCCTCCGGTTTTTAATTCACTTGATTTTTAGGTTCACTTGTTGATAGATATGTATTTGTTGTTCATAATTTTTCTCTTTACTTTTTTCTTCTTCCTCTTCTTTAAGAATACCTTTCAGCATTTCATATAATACTGGTTTGGTGGTGATGAACTCCTTTAGCTTTTTCTTATCTGTGAAGCTCTTTATCTGCCCTTCAATTCTGAATGATAGCTTTGCTGGGTAGAGTAATCTTGGTTGTAGGTTCTTGCTATTCATCACATTGAAAATTTCTTGCCACTCCCGTCTGGCCTGCATAGTTTCTGTTGAGAAATCAGCTGACAGTTGTATGGGTGCTCCCTTGTAGGTAATTAACTGTTTTTCTCTTGCTGCTTTTAAGATTCTCTCTTTGTCTTTTGCTCTTGGCATTTTAATTATGATGTGTCTTGGTGTGGTCCTCTTTGGATTCCTTTTGTTTGGGGTTCTGTGCGCTTCCTGGACTTGTAAGTCTATTTCTTTCACCAGGTGGGGGAAGTTTTCAGTCATTATTTCTTCAAATAGGTTTTCAGTATCTTGCTCTCTCTCTTCTTCTGGCACCCCCATAATTCTGATGTTGGTACGCTTGAAGTTGTCCCAGAGTCTTCTTACACTATCTTCAACTTTTTGGATTTTTTTTTTTTTTTTGCTTTTTGCTTTTTCGGTTGAGTGTTTTTTGCTTCTTTGTGTTTCAATTCTTTGACTTGATTCTTGTGTTCCTCTTGTCTGTTTTTGGGTCTCTGTATAATACTTTTTATTTCAGTCAGTGTATGTTTAATTTCTAGTTGGTCCTTTTTCATATCTTCAAGGGTCTCGTTATATTTATCGGCCTTTTCTAGGATATTCTTAAAAAGCCTTATAACCATGGTTTTGAATTCTATATCCAGTCGTTTGTTTTCCTCCATTTCTTTCATTTGTGATCTGATTCTTTGACGCCGCATTTTCACTGCTTCCCTGAGTTGGTAAGGTAGATTTGTGTGCAAGGTTTCCAATATGGCCCAGTGGGTCTGCCTCCCCAGTTAACCTGAGGTGGACACTCTTGGTGCACCCCTTTGTGGACTGTGTGTACAGCCTTGTTGTAATTAAGTCTTGATTGTTGTTGGTATCACTGGGAAGAATTGACCTCCAGGCCAGTTGGCTGTAAGAATCAGCTGTGTCTATGCTGGGAGAAGTTCGGTGCTGGAGACAGCCTTATAGGATTAGACTTGCCAAATTGCAATAGCCTCTGTGCTCAGCTTGGATGGGGTGGAGTCTCAGTCTTGGCTTCCTGTCAGCCTTACCCTTGCGCGCACGCGCGCCTTCAGACCTCCACCTTCCCTGGCTCCTGAGTCTCTGCCCGAGAGTCCAGACTCCCCCCACAAGAGCGTGGGTCCCCAGGGGCTCACCTGGAACCGGGGTTCAGTGCAGTCAGAACTGGGGCCCAGTGGAGTCAGGAATCTCCGACTCCCTTCCACTAGGGAAAGCCTGTGGCAACCTCCGCAGCCTTTGTGTGCACTGGCGCGTGCACGCTTTCAGTCCTCCGCCTTCCCCGGCTCCGGAGTCTCCGCCCGAGAGTCCAGATTCCCCCCACAAGAACGTGGGTCCCCAGGGGCTCGCCTGGAACTGGGGTTCACTGCAGTCAGAACTGGGGCTTAGTGCATTCAGGAGCCTCTGACTCCCTTCCACTAGGGAAAGCCTGTGGCAACCTCCGCAGCCTTTGTGTGCACTGGCGCATGCACGCTTTCAGTCCTCTGCCTTCCCCGGCTCCCGAGTCTCCGCCCGAGAGTCCAGACTCCCCCCGTAAGAGCGTGGGTCCCCAGGGGCTCGCCTGGAACTGGGGTTCAGTGCAGTCAGAACTGGGGTTCAGTGCGGTCGGGGGCTTCCTTCCCCCTTCCGCCAGAGAAAGTCAGCCAGGCTCTCAGCCACCCTTCCTCTCTGCACGCACAAAGACCCTTTGCCGTACCTCCAATTCTCTGTGAGCTTTTCTCTTTCCTTCTAGTTGTAGAATTTTCACTCAGCCAGCTTTCCTGTGGTTCTGGATGGTGTCCGTTCTGTCTTTTAGTTGTAGTTTTGAAATTGTTGTGCGAGGCAGCAGTTTAGGTGCTTACCTATGCCACCATCTTGGTTTCCTCGGTTATTTTCTTTTTTACAACAAGGTAAAACAAGGATGCCAAGGTTATGACAGGAGGAAGGAGACCTTACTATAAACAAAGATCTATAAAATAAAAAAGAAATTAATCTAAATTTACAAATGCTATGATATTATGAGAGTATACTAAGTATTACCTCCATAAAAACTATTAAACACATAGCATAATACCAGCAAAAGCAAACAAGAATAACTAATTCCAAATTCCACTATAAAGTCTGAGTTTAATTTAGCCTATGCGCACCAATATAGTCATCCATGCTTACAACTGACATCCATTCTGATTGGTTAGAGCCCGGGCCAGGCTGATTGGTATAGTTTGTACATTACCCCTATTAGCACTTTGGCAGAACTGAATGTGTCAGATATATGCCCCTTTGGCTATATGGCCAATCTATATGAATCTACAACAGAGCACCTGGTCATTCCCTTTGATCTTTCATCATCATGAGCCACAGAAAATTGAATCAAATATATTGGTCAACCATGACTATATTATAAAAGCAGACACAATCCTTTGAGACCTAATAGCTTATAGTAACACATCTTATAGTAAGCTTCAAAAGATATCACTACTGCTATTCCTTTCTAAATAAAGCTTACATTACACGCAGACAACTCTATAACCATGGCCTTGGACCTGACTTTAGAATATATTCTGCATTGCCACTCCATGGCACTGTGAACCTTCCCACAATGCACACAATGGTTATGTTCAGAATAGAGATTTAATGCAACTGCATTATCCAGAACACTCTCGCTATCCCATTACTATAGCCACAAGTTACTTTACTGGATAAACTTACTGACTCTCTGCATTTATAGGTTTGAAAGTCTGAGATTTTAGCAAGAATATTTCAGTCACGGATCAAGTCATAATTACCTTTGATGTCAAGGGCACAGTTTAAGCACAAGGGACTATAAAACATCAGACCCCCAAACCATCTTTGCTATCAGGGACAAGTTCCCCAGGACCAGGAAAAGCTAACATGCTTATGAAAAGCCCCGCAGTCAAACAACCATTTGGGGAGGGTTGTTTGAATTTTTCTTCAATTAAAATATATTAGAAGATTACTTCTGTAATGAAAAGATAAGTAAACCAGTTTTAAAGTATACTTTTTCTCTAGTTTTTAGGTTTATTTAATATAGGCGAATTTAAATGCATTCCCCCTATTGTCATCATGCTCCTTTTTACCACTTCTTCTCTATTGTGCTAACAGAAAAGATGAAATATCCACAGAAGAGATATTAGGAGAGCCTGGTAAAACCCCTGTGTTTTCAACAGGTAAGCTTAGATCTCATTCCATCTGCTTCTAAACCTTAATTCAAATCATCAGGAAAGCATGCTATTTGAAAAGCCATCCTTAATTGAAGTTGACAAAATTTATAACGTACTTTCTCAAAACTAGCTTGTATGTCTAACCTTATAAAATAAATTAAACTTATTGTATAAAACTTTAAAAATCTAGAAAAGAACAAAAATAAAACCAAATTGGCCATTATCCTACAACTTAGAGGCAATAATTACCAATACTTTTCAACAAACAAATTCAGGATAAACCTCTGTCTATGCATCCTTTATATAGCCACCAAAAGAAAAATTAACTAGATCTACTACTTAGACAGAACTATTTAATTGAAACATATCTAAGAGAGCACCAAACTTGGGTCCTAGAAAGGAAGAATAGTTGGGAGGAATAGTATTAGTTATATTTTGCTCAAGAACATATTTACGTGATCTTAAAATAAAAATGAGCTCAGCATGGATCTAACATTTTTAAATTCCAGAGTGACAGAAAAAGCATGTGAAATGTTTTACCTTGTTCTAATGTCAATTCCTCTAGTCTCATTTTTGTGCCTGTTATTTTTTAAATTCCCACAGATGTTGCCGATGTCTCACTCGGGCCCTTCCCTCTCACTCCGGAGGACACACTCCTCAATGACACCACGATGCCTACAACAGTAAGAAGTTCTGAGAGTCAATCCAGCTCCTCACAGGCCTTTTTTGTCTTAGTAAAATGGACTGGCCGTTCAGTCTTATTAGTGCTTCATTTTTATCAGTCTAGTGAAGAGTCACTGACTTTGTTCTATTCAGTATGCTCACTTCTTCCTAGGGACTGAGGAGTAAAATACATTGAAAACTAAGGGTAAGGTGTGAGGAAGTGCAAGAAGCAACATAATTATAAACTCCAGGAAGGCAGGGGCTCTTTTCCCAGTGCCTAACAGAGCATTATATACAGCAGGTGCTCACCAAGCTTTAGAATGAATGAATGAATGAATGAATGAATGAATCCACCAACCAATCAGGTTCTTTCTCCACTGAAGTGTAATCTCATGCTGACAACAAAGGCAGAAGTTTTGTTCTTAGTCATGTCCAGCAGGAAAAGGTGAGATAAATATCAAAATGATCGAAACCCTTCGTGCCAAATGGGGGAAAATAAAACCAGTGTTCGCAGGTAAAGGGGAGCACTGGCAACTGCTCTGTTTGAGTGAAAAAAGCATGCAGGAGGAGATAATTGTTACAGAAGTTAATGTTGGTTATCAAAAAGGGGTGGCGGGGGCATCTTTAACCTTCCCAAAGGCTTTGAGCCAGACGCTCAGGGCTGAAGCAGGAAACAGTGGTGGAGTTGTGGCAACACAAGGTAGGCCGCAGATCCTCTCAGCCTTACAGGGCCACTGCGACCAGGTCTATGAGCCCCTCTGGTCTGTGAGACTTCTCTAGCCCTTTCTTCTTCCAGATGGTGAGGACAGGAAGTTCAGTCTCGCCAGCTCTACATGAAAATTCGGGGATCAGAATCGTGCTGGCCACTCTCTCCCTGGCCTTTAGGACAGATGGCCACAGATTTGGTGGGAGTATGGTTATGAACAAACAATAAAAGGATTTTATTTTTCTCAAAAATGCCCTTTCATCAACAGTGAAAAGTGCTGTTGAAAAAAATTATTGAGATTAAATATATTCACTGTGAAATGTATACGACAACTACAGTTTGCCATCTCTTTCTCTCTTACCTGTGTCCCACCTTCTTTAAAATTTAATATTCTGCAGTAAATATCTCCTGAATATTTTATTTCACACTCATCGCATCCTCCTCTTAACATCCTTTTTACCAACTTCATCTATTACTTATTCTGTCATTCAGCAAATATTTAACTAAAATTCACTATAATATCTTAGATGAACAAGACACAGTCCCTACCTTTAGGAAATTCATAATGCAAATAAGTACAACAAAATAGTCTAAGTGCAAATATTGAAGATGGCAGATGTATGGACTGGGACTAATGATAGTCTGGGACAGGTTGCAAAGGACATGACTCCAAATCATGTATATTTACTGAGAGTTTCATTCATCAATGGCCTCATGTGTTGTTGTTTTTTTATTTGGGAGAGTCCATGAAGTGTGAGAATCATGCTGGATTCAAGGAGATTATACATGGGATGACAAGATTAGCACATAAAAAGAAGGTTTTAGGTCAGGGGTGGGGAACCTTTATTCTGCCAAGGGCCATATTGATATTTATAACATTATTCACTTAATATAATTCACTTAATATAAATTTATGCTGCTATGAAAGAAAAGCTCCTAGATTTATTAAATTTTGAGTCCTGCCTGAGGTTGCCTTGGCAGGCCCAGACTAAATGATTTTCTAGGCCTTACGTTCCCCTCCACCGCTCTAGGTGAATACATCATAGGTACCAAATGAACAATTCAGATGTTATAGAAAGTCAGAGGAAGGCAAAGTTTTCTGACCTAGATGGCCAGAGAGGATAGTTCTTTTAATGGACTACAAGACTAGGAAATATTAGTAAGAAGTAAAAAAGGATGTGTGTATGAAGTAAAGTGTGTGTGGCGCGTGCACACACTGTTGCTGGAGGGGGTCGTGGGGAGCAGTGAGGAGGGTCTTCAGTCAGGAGACTGCATGGCAGTGTAGTCCTCAGCAGGAGCGAGTGGAGCTCCCTGAATTGGGCAGGGAGAAGTGAGACAGACCAAAGCTGTTCAAGCAGATCGGCATCAGATGGTGGCGAGTCAAATGTCAGGAAAAACAGTTTGGGTTTTATCCCAGAGGTAATTAGGACGTCACTGAGGGTGCTGCGTGAGAGGCATAAAACATGAATAAGTGGTTGAAGGTAAGTTACAAAACTTCTCACTAATACATCTAAAGGATTTACCAAAATGTCTCTTGTGAAGTTCATATTTGCCTAATGGAAGGGTAAGCTTCAAGGATAACACCATATGCCATATATTTTTTCCAATGTCCCATGGGTCCTAGCACTGTGCTATATCCATGCAGATACTCGGTGTGTATCATTCGAATGATTAAATGAGCAAGTGGATGGATGGATGGATGGATGGATGGATGGATGGATGGATGGATGGATGTAAACCTTCCCATTAAACAAATGCCAGTAGCCTGGTGGGTGTAAATACACATCCTCCATGTGTCCTATTAAAGTGAGAGGCTGTTCTGCTGTTCACTGCCCATGCAAGGAGTCTGAGATAAGAAATGAGGAGAAGCTACATCACCTCCAACCAGATGAGTTTTGCCTCTCATGGCATTTTCCATTGGTTGCGCCTGTCTCTGAGCTTCCACAACTCTAATATCACTATAAGAAACTGTACATTCCCAGAGACAGTTGGTTTACCACAGACATATTTTTCACTTTGGAGAAAGCTGTGCAGATCTCAGGATTGTGTGGGTACCCAAGACTGGAAATCTGTCCACCCCAAGTTTGAAACACAGCTCCAGGTTTGTTCTCTGCCCTGGGAGCCCACGTGAGTGGAGAACAATGAGAGACTCCTGCTTGTTCTCAAACCAAATGACAAAAAGGATGAACCCTGGCCCTTTGTGAGCCTCAGAATAGCACTGCTATTCTCAGCCACATGCTTCCAAAGGTGGCCCAGATATGCCACTTTCTCTGAGAGGAATTTCACACCCTCTCTTGACTTGACAGTGCTTTCTAACCAGTTTCAGTATGAAATTTAAGCACAAACAGTCTTATTAAACCAGTCTAGAATCTTCTCTAAAAAGGGTTATATTAAATAATACCAGCGTCCATAGGTTAATTTGTATAATCCAATCCTTATCAAAGAGTGTCTATAAAGTTACACAAGTGTGTAGCACAATCCTACTGATGTTCCAGCAATATATATGAATTATGTGTATGTGTGTGTGTGGATGCTTCCATGAAGAGCATAGTCACAAAATGACTATGTTCTCAAAGATTCTAAGTAGTTAATTCATTGGTGCTTTGTCTCTCAGTGAAATTCACAGGCCACTTCTAGTTAATAGGACTTTTATTCTAAAAATACTAGAGCCTTCATAATCCAATTCTTGAGACAAAGTCAATATATGTTATGTAATATTACCATTTGCTTGTGATTTATATTAATAGAAGATCTTTTTAACTTAGGAAAGAGAAATAGAACCCTCTGAGGTATCTGAGGGCCCACCGGAGCAGAAGGTGGAGCTGTGCATCTCCCTGATGTTCAAGGCAGAGCTCGCTGATGCCCACTCCTCCTATTACCAGGAGCTAGCAGCAAAGTCTCAACTCCAGGTGAGTGAACCACAGCACAAGCCTAGACTCAGAATCTGGGAGCCAACAGGAAACAAACCTTTTTGGTTAATAATTCCAACTTCTTGTGATCAGGCATTCATTTTTAACCATCACAAAATAAATAAATACATCAAAAGCTGCAATGGGTCTCAAAATGTTAGGAAAAAGTGGCTCTCCAGGAAAGTTTTCCATTCCAGCTTTTCCGCCTTACAAGTCATTTACATTTAGATTTTCTTCATATAGTAATAGGTTTTAAATCACGTTTAGCTGAAAGCCACGGAACATATATTCTATATGTCTAAAATGTCCGTGTGGACACCAGCTAGGGAACATGCTGGGGTGAAATATGAATTTTGAACCCATACTACCTTGTCTTCCATAATATTTCCACTTTTGCAGACTGATGCAGCTTAAAGCCATGGCATTTTTCATGGGTGACAGGCAGAAGGCATGTTATCCATGACATCCAGCACTAAACTAAGGACTTGTCCCAAGATGTCTCTTCCATCTCTGACCATCATCCTATCTGCCTATCCCTGATCAAATTAAAATTCTCTTCATTCCCTGAAGGAGAATCCAAATTACTAAGCTGAACGTGGCAGCTGAATATCATCATGATGAGACACTGCCTTTCTTTCCAGCCTCATCTTAACACCAGTTCCTTACCATCTCCCTCCTTTGCACTCTACTTTCTCACCGTTAGTCTTTATAAGTAATGCCTCCTCCATCTGGAATGCCCTTCCCTGAGATTCATTTTGCAAACATCATGAAAAATTCTCTCTATCCTCTGGGCTAATGACTGGGGCCCACTGTTGTCATAACACTATTACTCTGTCTTAAGATTGTTTGTTTTTATGTCTATGACCTCTGTTGTCTCCATTCCTCCTTCCTTGCTCTCCCACCACCCTCCTAACACCAGGCTATGAGCTTCCCCTTATAAGGGCAGAAACTGTTGCTTTCATCTCTGTAGCCTTACCTCCTAATACAGAGCTTGGGATGCAGCGACTACTCAGTACTTGTTTGTAGAAATTCAATGGAAAGTAGAAGCATCCATGAGATTACATAACTGTGAACTATGTTTATGGATAGTCCAAGCATCTTATTGAGCAAGGCCAGGGAAGAAACAGGCCCCTACTTCTCATACTCCAGTGCTTACCCCCTCTCAATTGGAGAAGAGCTAAGAGAAAAACATTCTTAACCCCCAACCTCTCCCTGCATCAGCATAGTCAATAAAATGTAGAACATCATTTCTACAAACTTGAAAGAGAAAGCATCAGCATGGGGTATTCTACGAACCAGAAAAGTACTTAGACATGGACTATTAGATAGAATGCATTTTTAAAATAGTCTGTTATCTTTTCTATTTGTTCTTTGAAATATTCTCTTCAGCAAATCCTTAGCCTAGTCAGAGTAATGTCAGAATTGGATAATTGGCTATAGACTGTCTTCACTCACCTATAAATTTTCTAAGCACCTAAAACTACCTGATGTAGAGTAATACAATTAAATTATAATTTTTTAAAAAATCTTAGTTGTAGTCTTGTTTCTGCCAAGAAATAGCCATTAAAATTTGGGGATCACTTCCCTGACCTTAGATTCCTCATTTAGAAATTAAAAATGACCTCAAAGTCCCTTTCCAAATCTATTTCTACATAGAGAAATAATACCACTGTACTGGTCTTCATGTTTTATATGTATTAACTCATTTTATTTTCGCACAAATCTACAAGTTAAGTAATATTATTTCTATTTTTTTACAAGTCAGGATACTGAGGCAAGATGAAATTAACTAAATGCTCAACAATGTCATACAATAACTGGCAGAGCCAAGATTCAAACTCAGGCAGCCTGGCACCAGAGAACCCCTGCTCTTAGCTACAATGCTCTAGTTTCTATTTTTCCCAAATACGCATATTTATGGGGAAAAGATTTTGTATCATTATCAAATAAACATGCCCCTTCTAGCCTCTGAAATATTCATTAGTCAAAGAAGAGTATATCTCACTTGGTCTAGTTGCAGAGACCTGCTGATTCCATTGCACGGGTCTCTGGCTTCTCTCAAATGGACCCCTGCTTGGAGCATCTGTTCCCCTCCCAGGCCCCTGGGTAGTCTGAACACCTCACAGCCAGCCATCACATAACCAACCAGCCTCACCACAGCCCAACACGTGCATTAGCACAGTCATTTGGACCTAATCGGGAATTAATGGGCAGTGCTTTGCAGTAATTTAATTTCCACAATAAACTTAATGAGCAATTTAATACAGATGTCAAAAGGAATGCATAGTTGTTGTCTGAATGCTTTCTCCTGTGTAAACATTCAGGAGAACTCAACACAGCTGCCTTTTTATAGCCCTGTTAACGTACATTCCGGCAGAATCAGGGAGGCCCCTGTGCATTTAGTGTTATTAATAAGGTTAACTGGACACTTAATTAGTAATTTAGTGGTTAGTGCTCCATGATTGGAAGGTTCCCAGAAGATTATTTAGCAGAATTAACTGAAGGCCTTTGTCATCTCCTCCCTAGACGCCTCCTGCGCCCTCCTAAGCAAAGCTGCTTCTTAATCCATCAGAGGCAGGTTCACCAAGAGGACATAGGCACAGGCAATAAACTCCCTCCACTGGAGCCACTGCCCTGAGCACCCAGGAGGGGAGGACAGTTCTCCCGGCCATGCACCCTCCTGCCTACGTTAATAGCTATGGGATTCCATAGGAGCAGTTCTGTACTTGATTGATTATATTCACATGCATCACAGCATCTCTGGTATCCTGGATGAGAAAGAGAGATGAGTTGGGGTCTGAATCTTCTGCTCCAGAAACTATAGCTCATTCTTCAACACTTAGTCCTAGGTGCTGCAACTGGGATGGCATGACAAACTTTGTGGCTCAAAACTATTTGCCATTGAGCAGACCCAAAGCATGGACACAGCTCTCTCCCACCTGCCCCATAATAAAGACCCGCTCTGCAGAACCCAATCTCCTAGCTAGCTCAGGGTGGATTAGGAGTGACACCACAGAAACTTATTCCAGGCCCCCTGCCGCTGACCACTATGGGGACCCTCTTCCTGTCCTTCCCCATATTGAGTCTTTCTAAAACAACTACTGAAGGCTTACTCTGTCCCTGCCAGGCTCCGTGCTGTGTGGCCCTTGAGGAAGTAAAAGATAATGGGGCAATCAAGGAGCTAGTAATCCAATAGGAGTCTAGTAAATAGACAAAATATTGCTGCCTCTCTCCCCACTGTGTGTCAGGAACGTATTAGTTATTCCTTACAGCAGCCTTATATTACCTTATTTTGGTTAAGGAAACCAAGAGTCAAGGAATTAAGTAATAAACTCAAGGTCATACAACTAGAAAGTTGAGAACCAATATCTGAACTCAAGCTTATACATTTATCTCCACATCACTCAAGCTTATACATTTATCTTCATCACTGTAGTTGCTACACACAGAGTATTTTTAAATTGGTGCGAGAAAATATGACTAAGAAGATAAATCAGTCTGCTGAGAAAAAAAAAAATGATACTTTCCAAAGCCCAATGTAAGTGATTTGGGGATTATCTGTGCATCACCGCTCTAGTCCTTGGCATAGCTAATGTGGACTTGGCAGTAATTTTAGATACAGTGACAATGCAGTGGCATGTTGGTGAGTTTAGAGAAGAAAAGATGCACTCAACTTGATTAAATGAAATTGCTGAGTCCCTGCTATGTGGATGACAATCTGATAGGCCTGGAAAGGAGAGAGATAAAGATGAATAAGTAAACCATGATCCCTGAGCCCAAAGAGCATAATTTCTGTAAGAGACACAACATGCACCTCCCAGACAGTTTAATGGAACATACAATAATATGTTCTAGAGTGGTAGGGAGAAGAAATAATTGAACCTGACTTTAGGGCCCTACAAATACTTTTCAATGGAAAGGATATTTGAGCTGGCTTTGAAAGATGGGTCGGGGGAGGAGGGTGGTCAATGAACAGAAGGTAGAAGATGCACCTTGGACTGAAAAGAAAAAAATGGATAGATGTCTGGAAGAAGTACATACTGTATTTGGGGAGAGACAGTGGTGAGTTTAATGTGACTGGAGGAGACAATATTGGCCAAGGGGGTAAATGGCAGGAAGTGCAAATGGTAAGGTACTTGGGGAGAGAGGGTAAATGGTGGAGGGTCTTAAATGCCATTCTAAATTAGTACTAGTAGATCTTAGTCAATGAGCAGTGCAGCCCATCAAGAGATTTTTAGTGAAGAGCAACAGATATGGAATGATCAATTTGGAAAAATATTGTGATAAAAAAAAACATCTCCCAATTTTCCCCCACCCCAACTCATTAAAAAAAAAAGAAGAACATTTCTCTTTCCCCCTCCCCACCCCCACCCCACACACAGAAAACGATTTTGGTAATACAGGAAGGGCGTTAGGGAGGGGGAGCTGGGCATGGGAAATAAGAAAAATATGATGGAAATAAAAGGCATGTAGGATTCAAACAAACAGGCGAGGTGACTGGATGTGAGGGGCACAGAGGGATGCTGGGCTCTCTGGCATGGAAGGTGAAGGATGTTCATAATCCTGACTGAGATAGAGCACCCAGGAGGAAAGGCAGACTTGGAGGAAGAGAATTACCCTGGTTTGCTCATATGTAATTAGTGACAAATGTTGGGATATTCATGTGGAGAACTCAAAGTTGTATGTCAGGTGGCCATTGAAGCCATGGGAGAAAATGGGATCCCCAAGCAGAGGCAGAGGGAAGTGGGCACAGGGAAGGGAGGACAGGGCCGAGTCCCTATTCACCCCTTCAGCCTCCCTCATTGTCACCCTGCTCTCCCTCCCACGCTTCATGGATAGACTGCCGTGTCTTCCTCTTGGTTTTGCTTGCCTCCCAGGCTTCATACAAGTAAGTAGGATAGTTAGTGCCTGTTCATCTATGTGACAATGTCCGGAGAGCCTAGCACAGAGTCTATAGTCAAGCTTACTGAATAAATGGGCAAGTGAGTGAGATGAAGAGGTTGAGGACGCAAACTTGCAGAATCCTTACAGTTTCAATGGAGAGTGGAGACAGGAATAGGATAAAAACGGACAGAGTTGTCAGAGAGATGGGAGAAGAACCAGAAAAAAGGCAGGGAAACCATGAAGAAAGAAATAAAAATGTCTTAGGATTTGGAGAGAGGCGAGACAATGGCCTAGAGAGAACCTTCCCTCCTGGGGATCGAGGGGCAGAAGCAAGACTGTTGTAGGTTGGGAAGTAATTGAGTATAACAATTGTGAAATATTCTGATAATATGCCTCATTGGCAAGGTCAAATTAAGTGAGAAAATGTATTGTAATTTCACATACATCTAAGAGCCAATGTAATGTATTACATTAGAATCTGCTACTAACATTTTATTTAGGTAATTTGACTTTAATAATTCCTTTAATACTATAGATATTTCCAAATCATATAGCTCAATTCAGAAAATAGCATAGCTACTCTGTGTGTATATATAAAAATACTGTGGCCAAAAAATTTTCCTCTGAGTACCAACTTAAAGTTATTTCATGTTTTATGTAAAGTAACCACTAAAGCAAGTCAGAACTATCCAATTACAGCTTTCCAGCTTTAAAATAAATAGCAAAACACTTTCCTCCAGGTTTCAGAAATAATTAAGAATAAATCTGGCCTCGATCATTATATCAATTTTCTATTTTTATTTTTTCCCCTAACTCATCAAAAGTATTTAGTCTCTTTCTGTTAGTTAAGAACTTACCCAGTAGAACCAAGGAGTATTTCATAATTTTTTTTTTCTCTCTACAGATGCAAAAAGTATTTAAGAAACTTCCAGGATTCAAAGAAATTCATGTGTTAGGATTTAGGTAAGTAAGAGATCAGGACTCTTATCAATTTTTAAGTTACTTTCTTCCTAGCCTCTTTTAAAAGTGACATCATGAGGATTATAAAGTCTCCTTTCCCCCAGCTCTGTTTAGCTCTGCCCAATCCCAAAACTGAACACATTTTAGATAAAGGAATTATCTAATTAGAACATGACCCTAGGTGATGTTTTAAGGGGTAATGCAGGAGCTGCATTCCTTTCTCCCTCTGGAGTCAGAAACATGGCTCTCTCAGAGAGCTCACCTGCTATCCTTGGCAATGTTATTAACAAACTTCTTAGGAAAATTCCTCAGTACAGACAAGTCAAAAAAAGTAGCAACTGGTGTCTGATTGCCTGGCTGCCTATCAATGCTAAATATCATCATTGTTTAAACCAATCAAGTGTGGTGGTTGCCAGAGGGAAGGGGGTGGGGGGACATGGGGGTCCTAATATATGGTGACAGGAGAAGATTTGACTCTGGGTGGTGGGCACATGGTGCAATATACAGATCTTGTAACATAGAAACCCACACCTGAAACCTGTATGATCATGTTGACCAATGTCACCTCAATCAATTTAATTTAAAAAATAAACAATTAATTAATTTTAAAATTTAAAACAATAAATAAATAAAATAAACAAATCAAGCTGAACCAAGAGAGCTAGTAACAGTGGTGCCTACAGCGGAGTGGGGTTGGAGGAATGGGGTGGACAGAGACAGGGGTGGAAGCAGGCCTTCCCAAAATATTTTATGTTATTTTGACGTCTGAACCATAGTAATACAGTACCATGCAAAAACTATTAAGTGAAAAAGTATTATAATAATTATAAAAATTGTTAAGTGAAAATTTTCAATAAAAGAAATGAAATAATCAATAGCATCACACTGCAGCAGGGTCTGATCATATTCCCTTAGCAGGTCTACATCCATCAGCATCGCAACATTCTAATGTGGGTTCATTTGGGGCAAGATTTTTGCATCTTTTTCTTAAGTTCTCATTATTCAAAACATCTACAAGTGGGGCCACACATGTTTTACTTTTTTTCTTAATACTCCACAGGGTAAACATCAGCCCTGGTATGAGAGTGTGATTCCATGCCCCCGGTGATTTGTAAAGAGGGTAAAGCAGCAAGTCCTTCCCGGCTCCCTTACCGTCTATCGTCTTAAAACAAAAAGGTGCCCAGGGCTCCACACACTCACAAAGCATACTTCTGGGGGAGCTCCACCAGTTTATTTCTTTTGAAGTTATCAGACCCCCCCTGATCTGCATAATTCCAGAGGAAGGAAACACTGAAAAGTGAAAGCTATAAAAGATGAAACCCTTCCTATTTGCCAAAGCAGACTCATTTTTCTTTATTTCAACATGCCGCCCCATAGTATTCCATGTGAAATCAGATGGATTTTTTTTTTAAAATGGTGATGTGAGGATATTCTGCATAGATGGCAAGGTCTTCTGGATAAACCACTGCAGTTAAAGAACAAATTTTTAACTTAAAGCTGAGAAAATGATAGGAACGCTTTGGGGAATATTTTTGTGAATGTTCAAGTGCTCATTATTTCCTCCTTTCAAATAAATGGAAAACTAATAATAATAAAAAATATATTTCAGAACAAAATAAAAATGTTAGGCTGATTAACTTTTCAAGGTAAAAGGTTTAAAGATATATCCCTTGAAGCTGCATCTTTCCATTTGTTTATCTCTGTAAGAATTTATTCTTATTTCTTCCAAAGATGTGCTCCCAATGATTTCTATTATGTGATTTCTATTTAGTCTCCAAGAAGAAAAAAACATTTGACCCAAATACAATAAATGCTATGCTATGAGTACCACAAACTTTTAATCATTAATAACGATGCTCAGCATATTGTAGAGTAAACTCATTATGAAGGAAATTGCTTTCTCATGGAGCCAGATCCCTACAGAAAACCTAACACCCTATGTCTCCTAGTACTGTCTCACATCCACTCATTCGTATAAAACCTGATCTACAATTTAATAAGTGCTTTTATATCAGTAACCTCATTCAATCCTCTCAACACAACTGGGAACTAGTTAGGACATCTATTATTAACACCATTAAAGGGATGAACAGTGAAAGATTCACTTTATATATTGCTTTATCTCTTGAAGCATATATGGGAAGCTATTAACAATCATTCAATCTAGTTCGAGGGTATACTCCTTCAAAGACTTGCACACCAATGTTCATAGCAGCATTATTTGTAATAGCCAAGAACTGGAAACAACCCAAATGTCCATCAACAGAGCAATAAATAAACAAATTGTGGCATATTCTTACCATAGACTACTACTTAGCAAAGCAACTATTGGAATACACAACATGAATTTGCCTTAAAATAATTAAGTGAACGATGCCAGACAAAATGGAGTACATTATGATTCCACTTACACTTAACTCTAAAAAAAAAAAAGCAAACTAATCTATAGTGACAGAGAACAGATCAGCAGTTGCTTGGGGAGGGTGAGTCGGGGAAGGAATGGAGGAAAGGATTACACAGGGGTACCAGCAAGCCTTTGGGTGATGAAATGTGCTCACTATCTTGATTGGCATAATTGATTCGCTGGTGTACAGGAGTGTCAATCTTATTAAATTGTATACCTTTAACATGTGAAGTTTGTTTAAAGACAACCTTTAAAAATGAGCAGGACTGGGGTCTTAGCCCAGAAAGCCTGGACCTCTCTCTCATGGATTACAACTACTAGTATTACTGAAATTAAGCAGAAGGCCAGCTCTGGATGAATGTCAAGTTAGTATGGAAAGAATTCCCTCCCCTCAGAGCATCCCAGTGAGATAGTCATAGATTCTCTCTTGTGTTCCCAGAAGGAAAGCAGAGTCCATTCAGTCCTGTTACATCAAGGGATGAAAGCACATGAAACCCCATCCATGTTTAGAGTGCCTTTGTTGGCAATTCTCATTTGCAATGAAAAAAAAAAAATGAATATAGCTTCTACATTAAATTCATATATTTATTTTGGAGGAGTTCAAAATGTAGTTGTCAGTTTGGTGACTACATGACCTTTTTGCAGGCATGAGTGGGTGGTGGTGTGGCAAAATGAGCCCAGGCTTGAGGCAGGCAGGCCAGGATTTGAATCCTGGCTCTGCCTCTTTCCACTGACAAGTTCCCTCTCTACCTGTTTTCTGTGAAATGGGATTGATTGTGATCTGAAGAGATTTAAAAGAGGATGCAAGTGAACTGCCTGATGCAGACCACCCACTCAGTTAACAGCTGTTTGTTTTTTTTGCAACCAGGTCCATGGTGAATTGTACCAGTCCCTCAAGGTTTACTGATTACAGCAATTCAAAAAACAGTCAACAAAACAACAGCTCCAGAGTCCAACCTCAGATAAATTACCTTCAGAATTAAACTAATCATTTAATGCTATTTACAGGGTCTAGAAATTAATTTATAAAATACATTTTAAAAACTTCCTGGCACCAGCACTACCCAAAAATGTAAAGATGTATAGGAGATATTTTTGCAATCTCTTTAGGAGGAATATGAGCAACTCAAAGAGTTTAAGAAGACCAAAAGTACATATAATCTTTTAACTAAAGCTCAAATCCTGATCAGAAACATCAGATAATGATGTTTACTTTCTGAGATATATATGGTTCTCAAAGTTTCCATCCAAATTCTGATAAGAATTTATACATTTCCTTCAAAGCTTTGGGCAAATATAGAAGATAATGGAAAGAATTTTTTGTATATGAAATGATACATTGAATGTCTCCATAAATTTCATAAAAACTTTTACTTCCTTGTATGTTACCATTGTGCATGATGAAATGAAGACCAAAGAAAGAAAGAGATGGGTAATTTGTACTTTTTTTTTAATTTAAATTCTTTATTGTTTAAAGTATTATGGACTTTCCTTTTAATGTTTTGAAATATAGTACATTTTTCCCCATAAATGTATATGCTGATCTTTTACAAATAATGTTTACATATGAAGTTTAGGATAACTCAATGACTTTTTAATGGTTTCTTATTTAAATGGGAGTAACTGACCCATTATTCAGTAGCGGGGGGGGGGGGGGGGGGGGGAGGGGGAGGGAGTAACTCTCAAGTCAAAATCATTCCATGAGATAAAACTCAAAATCTAATTAGATAAACATAAAGGCATATAAGGGTGATGCAAGGATGTTTCACAAAAAATGTCATTTATGATAGGAAGTTGTCTGCCTGAATGCATAGTTGTACATGAAACCAACCTGTCTGGATTAAAGCCGAGAAATTTGCTCCTTGGTTTCAAGGTCAGTTTGACCTGGGAAAGGGCCCACTAGATCTAAGAAAGCTCAGTAATAAGAATCCAGCTTTGGCTCCTATAACTGACTAGTGAAATAATGAACGACAGACTGACTGTATGGCCCAAAGAACTGCCAAGGTTACACATTATCAGTTGATGTGGCCTTTAAAACACTTTGCATCCCTCTGAGTGGATTTAAACGAGAAGGTTAAACCCGATCTTAGAGGACATAGTTACAGAGAATTTGATTTTATTTTTACATGCAAAAAGGCATTGAGTCAATAAATATTATAATAAATATAGTTAATCATATGCTACTTCCCTTTCTCCTTTCTCACACCTTCTTTCCAAGATGTTATTTTAAAAGCACTTTGGGGGAAAGATTATGTTTAATTTAGGGTTTTATTTTTTAATTTATAAATACATCTTGGAAAAAAAGTAGAAGAGAAATATCTCCTTGATTCAGTTAGTATTCCCTCTTTAATGTGGACTTAACACTCATCCTGACATTTTAATTTAGAACTAAAATACATGTCAATTTTTCCCACATTTCAAATTTTTTGTAAACATTGAAATTACTTTTGAAGTGGGATATTCAAGAGGTTGAAGCTGTCCTGAAGTTTTGTAGCGACATAGTAACCATCTTACCAAGGCATAGAACAATGGCCTTGGGTGTGATGTGTCCTCTGCTTCTACAGTTCAAGCTCCATAGAGGTGCAACTTATGGCCGTCTTTAAGAGAGACAGTGCAGAAGCAAAAAGTCCTGCAAGTGACCTGCTGTCTTTTTATTCCAACAAAATTGAAGGCAAAGGAGTCCTTTATGGAATGACAGAGGAGAACAAGCAACCAGAAACCTATCTCACAGCTTTAGACCTCAAAAAGCTGATCAGCAGGGTGCTAGGGGAAGACAAATCCTTGCACATGGGGACAATTCAGTTCACTGACACTCAGTTGGCAATTTCATAGTTCTGGGTTTATCCTCATTCTGACGGAGAGACTAGGAGTTGTGAATGTCTCATGGTCACTGTCATTTTTATTGGGCCTTGCAGAATCTATCATTTCTGTGACAGGCACATCATGTATGGTGTCATTTCTGTCTTTTCCTCACTCCAACCTGTGTCTCATTTGATGAGCCTTTGGTGACCACTTCACACCAAGAATAGCTCTAGGAGAAGCCAAGAATGTCAGTCAAGTCAAGTTCTGTCACCTAGTAGAGCCCAGGGAAAGAGAGGAACCCCTGGACAGTTCTGTCCCCCTGGCAAAACCCAGATTCCCTTATTAGTAAATTGATCAGGTCCCAAAAGGAAACAGATGGCACATTCAAATTAGGGTCATGTGAGACTAGTTTGATAAAGGGACTATTTATAAAGGTTTCCCTAATGTCCAAAGGAATAGAACAGTTCCCTAGGCCTGGAAGCAGCAAGGCCCCATTACCACCTCCTGGCCTGAAGGGTTGCCTAATGAACTAAGCCATCCCAAAATACAGAGGACAAGCAATCATTGATATAGCCCATATAAGACAACCTCCTGGAGCAGAAAGCAGTGGGAAGAGAAGAGAAGCGTGGATCTAAAGAAGTCAACCAGGTAATCAGGCACACTCAAAATCTTCAGTGGGTGCCTGGAGGGACCCAGGAGCCTGGAACTTAACTCCTCAGTAGGCCCAGTACTCCTGGCTTAGTAGATGGACAACAGAAATGCCATTTTAGTGTGACATGCATGAAACTAGCATTCTCCGCCAGTTCTGTCTCTCTGGTGTATATAGTCAAACTCAACACTGAAAAGCACAAAAATCTCTTGCTACAATGCGCAGGGTAAGAGAATCTACTAGACAAAAAAAGGTGAACTTCAGACTCATCTCAGAGACCATCTGGTTTGTCTCTTTGTTGAATCCTCTACAGCCATGGGCAAACTACAGCCCGCGGGCCGAATCCGGCCCGTTCGGCTGTTCTATCCAGCCCGCGGAGCCGAAAGAGCGGAGGGTTCTCTTGCTCTCCCCCCTCCGCTCCTTTACTTTGAATTTATATTAGTTCACACAAACACTCCATCCATGCTTTTGTTCTGGCCCTCCGGTCCAGTTTAAGAACCCATTGTGGCCCTCGAGTCAAAAAGTTTGCCCACCCCTGCTCTAGGAGGTTCTGAGAATCAGGCTTTGGCTTTTTTTTTTTTTCAATATATTTTATTGATTTTTTACAGAGAGGAAGGGAGAGGGATAGAGAGATAGAAACATTGATGAGAGAGAAACATCAATCAGTTGCCTCCTGCACACTCCCCACTGGGTATGTGCCCGCAACCAAGGTACATGCCCTTAACCGGAATCGAACCTGGGACCCTTGAGTCCACAGGCCGATGCTCTATCCACTGAGCCAAACCAGTTAGGGCTTTGGCTTGAAAGTAGGACTCTGCAAATGGTTCTTGGTTGCAGTATTTATTCGAGCCATTTCTTTCTTTGTCAGTTCACTTATGTTTTCACCCTCACTGGCCTAGCCAATCACCCTGTCGGCTTAGTCCGAATCTGTACAATAAAACTAAACACCCTAAAAATCCACCTTAATAACTGCTCTTATCACGTAAGCATGCAAGACACACTCCTTGCATCTGTCCTTCAATCTATCATTCAGATCAATGACTCTTAGCTTATGTGACATGACTTCTTAATGATCTGTTGCACCATTCCTTAAGAACTGATTGATGTCACATTTTCCACCCTAACTGTTTTACTGCCCAAACACAAAAGGAAAGTGAGAAAATAAAAAAACACTCAAATTTTGTGATTTTTCATCCACAGAAATTGTTGGGTCATTGCCTGGCTCTGATCCCAACACCCAGTCAGTGCTGCCTACACTCCTTGCTGTTTCACAAAGGTGAGTTTGTTGTCCTTTTGTTCTTCAAATAGAAACAAAGCCTCAAAAATATTCCAACAACAAAAAAGACTGAACAGAGCAAACTCTCCTCTGCAGTACTTAGTGCTTTTTATAGGAAGTACTTGATTACCCACTTTTCATATCTGTATTCATAAAACACAGAAAATGTATATACACTTTAACAGCTAATAGGTCAATTTTGAAAATGAAATGTATTTTTAACAAACACTGCCTTTATACTTATTCAAAGGTGTGTATACTTTTTTAAGGGACATCCTAAAATTTAAAGTTTCCTTCAATGTAGTCAGATCTTTGTTTCAATTAGAGTCAAGATTTGCTCTGTTTTTGATAAAAATAAACACATGTTCATGAACTGAAAAGAATACTTAAAGCAGAATATTTCATTTAACTTCCAGAAACAAACATAAACATAATTTACAAGTTGGTTCTTTTTTTATTTTTTTAAATAAATCTTTATTCAGATTATTACAATTGTTTCTCCTTTTTCCCCCCATAGCTCCCCTCCACCCATTTCCCACCCCACCTTCTGCCCTTACATCCCCCCCCCACTGTCCTCATCCATAGGTGTATGATTTTTGTCCAGTCTCTTCATGAACCCCCCATACCCCTTTCCCCCTGAGAATTATCATTCCACTCCCTTTCTATGCCCCTGATTCTATTATATTCACCAGATTATTCTGTTCCTCAGGTTTTTAATTCACTTGATTTTTAGGTTCACTTGTTGAGAGATATGTATTTGTTTTTCATAATTTTTATCTTTACTTTTTCTTCTTCCTCTTCTTTAAAAATACCTTTCAGCATTTCATATAATACTGGTTTGGTGGTGATGAACTCCTTCAGCTTTTTCTTATCTGTGAAGCTCTTTATCTGCCCTTCAATTCCGAATGATAGCTTTGCTGGGTAGAGTAATCTTGGTTGTAGGTTCTTGCTATTCATCACATTGAAAATTTCTTGCCACTCCCATCTGGCCTGCATAGTTTCTGTTGAGAAATCAGCTGACAGTCGTATGGGTGCTCCCTTGTAGGTAATTAACTGTTTTTCTCTTGCTGCTTTTAAGATTCTCTCTTTGCCTTTTGCTCTTGGCATTTTAATTATGATGTGTCTTGGTGTGGTCCTCTTTGGATTCCTGTGCGCTTCCTGGACTTGTAAGTCTATTTCTTTCACCAGGTGGGTGAAGTTTTCAGTCATTATTTCTTCAAATAGGTTTTCAGTATCTTGCTCTCTCTCTTCTTCTGGCACCCCCATAATTCTGATGTTGGTACGCTTGAAGTTGTCCCAGAGTCTTCTTACACTATCTTCAACTTTTTGGATTTTTTTTTTTTGCTTTTTGCTTTTTCGGTTGAGTGTTTTTTGCTTCTTTGTATTTCAATTCTTTGACTTGATTCTTGTGTTCCTCTAGTCTGTTTTTGGGTCTCTGTATAATATTTTTTATTTCAGTCAGTGTATGTTTAATTTCTAGTTGGTCCTTTTTCATATCTTCGAGGGTCTCGTTATATTTATCGGCCTTTTCTAGGATATTCTTGAAAAGCCTTATAACTGTGGTTTTGAATTCTATATCCAGTCGTTTGTTTTCCTCCATTTCTTTAGTTTGTGATCTGTTTCGTTGACGCCGCATTTTCACTGCTTCCCTGAGTTGGTAGGGTAAATTTGTGTGCTAGGTTTCCTATATGGCCCAGTGGGTCGCCTCCCCAGTTAACCTGAGGTGGATACTCTTGTTGCACCCCTTTGTGGACTGTGTGTACAGCCTTGTTGTAATGAAGTCTTGATTGTTGTTGGTATCACTGGGAGGAATTGACCTCCAGGCCAGTTGGCTGTAAGGATCAGCTGGGTCTATGCTGGGAGGAGTTCGGTGCTGGAGACAGCCTTATAGGATTAGACTTGCCAAATTGCAATAGCCTCTGTGCTCAGCTTGGATGGGGTGGAGTCTCAGGGCGGAGCAGACAGTCTTGGCTTCCCGTCAGCCTTGCCCTTGCGCGCACTCGTAGACCTCTGCCTTCCCCAGCTCCCAAGTCTCCGCCCGAGAGTCCAGACTCCCCCCACAAGAGCGTGGGTCCCCAGGGGCTCGCCTGGAACTGGGGTTCAGTGCAGTCAGAACTGGGGCCCAGTGCAGTCAGGAGCCTCCGACTCCCTTCCACTAGGGAAAGCCTGTGGCAACCTCCGCAGCCTTTGTGCGCACTGGCATGCGTGCGCCTTCAGACCTCTGCCTTCCACGGCTCCCGAGTCTCCACCGGAGAGTCCAGACTCCCCCCGTAAGAGCGTGGGTCCCCAGAGGCTCGCCCGAAACTGGGGTTCAGTGCAGTCAGAACTGAGGTTCAGTGCAGTCGGGGGCTTCCTTCCCCCCTCTGCCAGAGAAAGTCAGCCAGGCTCTCAGCCACCCTTCCTCTCTGTGCGCACAAAGACCCTTTGCCGTACCTCCAATTCTCTGTTAGCTTTTCTCTTTCCTTCTAGTTGTAGAATTTTCACTCAGCCAGCTTTCCTGTGGTTCTGGATGGTGTCCATTCTGTCTTTTAGTTGTAGTTTTGAAATTGTTGTGCGAGGCAGCAGTTTAGGTGCTTACCTATGCCGCCATCTTGGTTTCTCACAAGTTCTTAAGGTCTTATCTATATACTGGTATTTATTTATGGGGATCTCGTAAGTACAAAGTAACATCTTAGGAAGTAAAAATAATAAATTCAGTAATAGTTTTTGTGTTTCGTTTAAAGCTATGTTCATTTAATTTATGCCAAAAGTTGTCACTAGGATATTCATAAATGAAAGTGCTGACTAAGCTTTATTTCTTCTTTAAATAAAGAATTCATAAATTCAAATATGACTGACATAATTCAAAGTATTTCAGTTATGAGTTAACTCTGCATAGGCAGAGTCAATTAGCCACCCCAATAGAGTTCATATTACCACTGTATTAGTGCATGCATCCTGTTCAGGACATATTGCTCCATCAGAACCTATATCAGAATCCACAGTAGATTCAAGTCAACTAAACTGACTTGCTTAAATTTAAATGAAAAAAATATATATAGATTATAGCCCTTCTCATATTTAAAAAAAAAAATGTCCCTTCTCCACATGTCTCTCTAAATTCATTCTTCAGGGTGCTACTTTGAGTCCAGAACTTCCTCTTGGTCAGCCCAGGCTCGAGACAGTAGACAGAGAAGGACACAGTCTACCTGGTGAGTTTTTCCTTCCCACAAAGTCTATGTCAGATAACAACATCTTCTTTGAGAAATCCATTTATGACACTACCTCAAAGACCAGTGATAAAGCCCCCCTTGACCCAGAGAAGCTTTCCTCACCCAGCATTGCCAACAGGACAGTAGTTCATTGACTTACCCTCCTCTGAAAAGGAGGACACCCTGGGTGTCCTTCCCTCAGCTCTAGTCCCAGGATCACGGAGAGCACTAGCAGCCCTTTCCTCGTGGACCTGGGGAGAGAAACTCAAACCAAAGCAGCTCCAACAGCTACCTACACAGAACAGCCACCTCTACTGGGCTTCAAAACTGAGAGTCCATCGGGACAAGGTAGGTCATAAGGCCCAAGTCCACAATGAGGGACTACGGCGACACAGGATTGGGCCTTCACAATCAGTATATGGAGTCCTACTTGCCACATACAGACTGACCATTGATACCGTCTGTTCTGCTTCATGTGTTTCTTTAGCACCAGTTAGGTCATATGTAATTGATCCATAGGGTGTCAACAAACATTGAAATCTTCGTGGTTCACTTCTGAATTTCCAAACATGTTCATTTTTGAGGCAATAGGGTCAAACATTCTCACAATTAAAGAGAAATATTTAATAATATATGAAGATCTTTAAAAACACCCCCCTGAAAATTCTGAAGAAGAGTCTATTTAGTGCAAGAAGTAGCTAATTTAGTGGTTTCAGAAACCCCTATGCTTTCCACTTTATACAGTTCTGTGATGAAACCGTAAGTAAAAATGTCTTTAAGGAAACATGAACCCCAAGATGCAAGGTGGTTAAGGATACATTGTGGTTCTAAGTGCAAAAGCTGGTGGAGATGTGTTATGGCTGATATTTTTAATAGGATTGTTCCTGTCTTAGAGTTCTTCTTTACGAAAGTTTATAGGTTTTGAGTGGTCCACCTCAATCCTATTTTCCTCATAAACCCTGTATGCAATTTTATGGAATACTAAGTTTTTCACAAATACATACATGATACAATAGCAGAACCACCTATACAGATTATATTTTATTTGCATGATTACCAGTGAATAAATGTTAACCAACATTTGTTACAAACCAATTCTGCTGTTAGTGGTTTAAAACAACAATTTATTTTTTCCATAAATCTGAAATTTGGGCAGGGACCAGTGGCAACAACTCTTCTCTGCCCTATTATGTAAACTAGAGTATCTCAACTGATGTTGAAGATCTTTTCCAAAATGTTCTCTTTCTTGGCTGGCAAATCAGTGCTCAACCAGAGCTGTTGGCAGGGCTCTCATTTCTGCTCTATCTAGGCCTCTCCCAGGGGCTGCTTGGGCTTCCTCACAGCATAACAGCTGGGTACAAAGAGTTAGTATTGCAAGACACAGACAGCTGTCACTCTCTTAAGGGCCAAGAAATAGAGTCACTTGCTCACATTCTAGTGACGAAGCAGCCATGGAGCCCATCTTGATTCAAAAGGAGGGCACACAGAACTTACCTCTTGATGGGAGAGGTATCAAAGAATTTATGGCCAATTTTAATCAACCACATTTCACATCAACCACTATATTGACTTTTAAATCATTTGAAAGTTAGTTTGATAAAACAAAATTAATCTTTTGGTGAAATAATTGATATTAAGTGCTCACTGGATATAATAACAATTTTATATCATAGAACCTTATTATCATAAGATCAGCCTTTCAGATAGATTCATAAAAATAATAGTACATCTATGATGAAAGTATTATTGTATTTTCAAAATTGCTTTACTGTTCTCATTTTATTTACACATTCCTTTTACTCATGAATATAGCATAGATATAATCTAGTTAAGCTACTGTGTTTCACAGCTCAGAAAACCAAGCCTAGAGATGTGAAGTCCTTGCTTATGGTCACACTACAGCTGGTTGCACAACCAAGGTCATTCACGTTTTCTCCACCTATTATACTATGTTTGACTTAGTATTATATATATACTAGAGGCCTGGTGCACGAAATTTGTGCATGGGAGGTGTGTGTCTGTCAGCCCAGCCTGCACTCTCTCCAATCTGGGACCCCTCGAGGGATGTCCGACTGCCCGTTTAGGCCCGATCTCAGTAGGATTGGGCCTAAACGGGCAGTCGGACATCCCTCTCACAATCCAGGACTGCTGGCTCCCAACTGCTCGCCTACCTGCCTGCCTGATTTCCCCTAACCACTTCTGCCTGCCAGCCTGATCACCCCCTAACCACTCTCCTGCCAGCCTGATTGATGCCTAACTGCTCCCTGCCAGACTGTTTGCCCCTAACTACCCTCCCCTGCAGGCCTGGTCACCCCTAACTGCCCTCCCTTACAGGCCTGGTCCCCTCCAATTGCTCTCCCCTGCAGGCCTGGGTCCCCCCAACCTGCCCTTCCCTGCAGGCCTGGTTGCCCCCAACTTCCCTCCTCTGATGGCCTGGTCACCCCTAACTGCCCTCTCCTGCAGGCTTGATTGCCCCCAACTGCCCTCCCTTGCAGGCCTGGCCCCTCCTAACTGCCCTTCCCTGCTGGCCATCTTGTGGTGGCCATCTTGTGTACACTTGGGGTCAGTCATCTTTGACCACGTGGGGGAAGCCATCTTGTATGTTACAGTGACGGTCAATTTGCATATTACTCTTTTATTAGATAGGATAGAGGTCTGGTGCACAGGTGGGGGCTGGCTGGTTTGCCCTGAAGTGTGTCCCGGATCAGGGGGGTTCCCTTGGGACATGGGGCGGCCTGAATGAAGGGCCTGTGGTGGTTTGCAGGCTGGCCACGCCCCCTGGGGACCCAAGCAGAGGCCCTGGTATCTGGGATTTATTTATCTTCCATAATTGAAACTTTGTAGCCTTCAGCAGAGCCAAGCCTCCTGCTCGCTCCGTGGCCACAGCCATTTTTGTTGGGATTTATTTATCTTCTACTAGAGGCCCATCGCAGGAAGATTCCTGCAAATAGGGCTTCGTGCTGCGGTATCCCCCACCCTGCCTGCTTCCCTCCCTTCTCCCCTGCCCCGCCTGCTTCCCTCCAGTCTCTGCTGCCCCACTTGCTTCTCTGCAGCTTCACTCCCTTCTGCAGTGCTTGGCTTCCTTACTACACTGTCTTCAGTCTTCGCTCTGCGCCTAGATATGCAAATTAACCGTCATCTTGGGTGGGTTAATTTGCATATTTGCTCCTGATTGCCTGGTGGGTGTGGCTGGTGGGCCGTAGCAGAGGTACGGTCAATTTGCATATTTCTCTTTTATTAGATAGGATAATTGAAACTTTGTAGCCTTAAGCGGAGACCAAGGCAGGCCAGGGCTGCAGAAACTTGTCTTACTCCATCGCCAGGGACAACTCAAGCCTCCTGCTCTCTCCAGCTTTGTGGCTGCCACCACTTTTGTTGGGATTTATTTACCTTCTATAATTGAAACTTTGTAGCCTTAAGCAGAGGCCAAGGCAGGCCAGGGCAAGCGGAAAGCTTGGCTTCCTCCATTGTGGGGGAAACCCAAGCCTCCTGCTCTCTCTGTGGCCGCAGGATCTTGGTTGGGTTAATTTGCATACTCGCTCCTGATTGGCTGGTGGGCGTAGCTTGTGGGTGTAGCAGAGGTATGGTCAATTTGCATATTACTCTTTTATTAGATAGGATATACTCATCATTAAAATATATATTCTCTCAAACTTACTTTTCCCTCAAACCCAGCCTCTTCTTCTCTATTCCATATGCTGTCTTTTTTATTTTTTTAATAGACTTCTGGGTCTTTACTATCTTACTTCTTAATCACCACAAAGTTTCACAAGTTTTCACTTCTAATCACAGAATACAGGGACAGAGTTTTCACAAATGGCTTATTAATCAATTAATCAATTTAGCAACCTCATTTCCATCTTCATTTTACTTGATGTTTCTGGTGTGTGGCTCTTGTTAACCACTCTCATCTTGAAACTTTCCTTTGGTTCTCACAAATGCCTTCCTTCCTGGTTCTCCTACTCCCTGACTCCTCCTCCTTCTCAGTCTCCTGCACTGGGGCCTGTCATTAGGTGTTTTTTTATAATTTGTTTATTAAAATCCTACCTTAGTAAAAAAAAAAAAAGAAAGAAAAAGAAAAAACTGTGATGACTTACAGACATGCATAAAATACAATAAGATTTTATTTTTAAAGACTTGAATAACAATGGAAGAAAAGATAAAACAAAAATAAGTCAGATGGCAGAGTAATGAAAATGCTTTGGAACTAGGTAGAGGTGGTAGTTACACAACACTGTGAATTTACTAATTTACAATTACTGAATTTAAAGTGATGGATTTTATGTCATGTTTCACCTCAATATGTCTTTTTAAAAATCAGATGACTATATAGGGAAACTTGTGTACAAAATAAACATCATAAAGCTCTTTCAACTTGTTTTAGGTGGTTGATGAATTCGGCTGGGAGCTTCTTAGCAGACTGTGCAATGAGGATAACACAAGTCATGTAATTCCGTGTCTGCATGCTTTCAGCATGGTAATTGCTTGGAGAAAGAATTTCTCCTATGAATCCTCATAAGGAAGAGAGCCCTGTCTGCCATCAACCTCCCTACTGTATAAAATCAGTGTCAGACGTTTCCTTTAAGACCCTCACTGGAGATGTGTAATGAATGCCAGAGCCCAATTTACAGCATTTCTCTGAGGGGCTGGGTTCTGACAGTCCACCTTAATTCCAGGATTGATTTTAGAGTATCTAGAGGAATGAATGTGCTTCATAACCTTCCGTCAATGTTCTATAAATAGATATTAGATCTCATAACTGAGTTTTTGATTAGTATTGACCAAGAAGCGCTATATCTGCTGACATGAGCCTAGAGTGCAAATATTCTGTGGCCAATTAAAGGCAGATCCATACGCCTTCATAATCAGCCCAAGTAGAGATAGAAATGACATATCCTAATGAAAAATAAAGTCCCTCACTAGGAAAAATTCTTGATAAAAAGGCATTCCTTTTACACACATGGAAATGGGAGGGGGAAGAGCACTCTAGGCAAGACTGAGCGTTCCTCCCTCATGAAAACAGTTCTGGGTCTGACCAACGCACAGGTAAAGGACAACTAAGACTCCAAAGTTCTACACCATGGAATTACTGAGATAATTTTAGCCTGGAAAAATTTTAAGGTTAGTGTCACCAAACGCCCACCAAGCCATTAAAATCTTAGTAAAGTGCTCATAAAAAATCTCTCAGCTTAAGCAGTTTAATGTAGTAGCTAATCCTCCTGAGATAAAGTACTTGTAAAAATATGCCTCTAGAACACTAAATGAATTGGTACCTTGTATAAAATTCTGAGGTCTTCTATTATTAATATTTTAGGGCAGTTTATCCCAAGCCATTTTTTCTTGCAGAGCTAGTTATCTGTTAAAATTACTCCTGTTTCATATAAATAAGAGTCAGAAACATATAGGAGAAACTCAACATTCTTCCTCCACATAGCATGCATCCCATTTGTTCAAAAATAATATTAAATCATTAGGATAGAATTTTTGTATGGTTTGTTTTGGTTTGGTTTAGGTGTGTGTAGGCAGCAATACATTTTTCTTTTTGCTCATTAGAACGATCATCTCATCTATCAAAAGAGAAGCTCTTTAGTGTTCTTCCAAATTACAGACTTTTTCACTTGCTAGACATTCCATTTAAAATGCCAGCCTTAATAAATTGCAACATTTTAAGTGATGAAGAAGCAAACTTTAGGCAGAACTATTTCACTATCAAACATTTTGGTTTTTATTCCCCTGTATTAGTTTGGGTTCTCCAGAGAAACAGGACCAATGGGAGCTTTTATACATGTATAAAGAGATTTCATATAAGGAATTGGCTCACGTGGTTAGGGATGCTGAGACGTTCCAAGATCTGCAGTCAGAAAACTGGAGATCAGGAGAGCTGATGGTAGAAGTCTCAGTCCAACTTTTGGGCCAAAGGCAGAAGAAGGTCATGTCCCAGCTCAGACAGCCAGGCAAAGTATGGATTCTCCCTGACCCGTTTTTGTCCTATTCCAGTCTCACATTGGGGAGGACAATCTGCTTGACTAATCTACTGATTCAAATGTTATTCTCATCCAGAAGCACCCTTACAGACACACAAAAATAATGTTTAACCAACTATCTGGGCACCCGTGGCACAGTCAAGTTAGCCATCACCGGCCCATGCGGCTCAGTGGTTGAGCATCAATCTATGAACCAGGAGGTCATAGTGCTCTTCAAATTTTCAGTTGGGGATATTCAGGGCACTGCCCCATATTTTGGCTCCATATTGAACAATAGTCCTCCATTCCCTGTTGCACCTGCTGCCAAACCCTCACTCTCTCAGAATTCCAGGCTTTTCCCCATTCCCTCTCAAGGTACGATCCGGTTTCTTATGGAGAGTAGTCGTCTACTTAATCTCCTTTAAACATTTTACTGAACAGTGACCACGTGTTTCTGAGATAAATGCTGCCACTTCTGCAAAAGCAAAAGTAGGTAGAAGCAGCTGTCGTTAGAAATTGTAGCCTTCCCTTCCTCCCAGGCTCACAGTCCTTTATAAGAACACACATACATATTTAGATGATTCTATGTTTTCAGTAGCTCTGGCAACATCTCACCTTAATGCCACCATTTCTCCTTCTTTTCTCTTTTCTCAAAGGAGCTCTTTTTCTCCTTCCACATCACACTAATTTCATTCTCTGGTTTTACCTCATTTGGCGCTAGGGCACACTGCTTTCCCCAAGGGCGCATCCTTAGCTGGGAGACTGGTCTATCACGGGTGACTTCCAGGGGCACTGGGGGCCACAGATCCAAGGAAACTCTTCATGTGCCAGTAAACCAGAGTCTATAAGGTTCACTTAAGTAGTAGTGGATCTCTGGGATGCTGTGTTTATTCATCTGTTCATTCAACAGTTATTTATGTTGTACTCATTTGGTACAGGGGATAAAACAGATACAGTTTATGACCATCACAGTCTGAGTCTTCCCCCTAACAGACCCTGAGATGAGGATTTGATCATAAGGAGCTTACTTCAGAGGTGATCCCAGGAAACACAGTAAAGTAACGGGGAACTGAAACAGGGAAGGGATGGAAACCAATACAGCCAGTTAGCCCTGTGACCACTGGAGCTTATCCGTGGTGCGCTGGTGACTGTTTAACAACCAATCTCAAAAAAAAAAAAAAAAAAAACTAGTGGGATATATATGCATACAGAAGTTTATTATAAAAGTTTGCTGATACAGGATATTATAGCACACAATTTATAAATAACAAAATATATATACTCTTTATTATTAATTCTACAGAGCCCATTGATTCTCCTAAGAAAGTAATATTTAAACTGAGATCTGAGTGGCAGGAAGGCAAACATTAAAATTGGGGAGGGATGGTAAATTGGGGAGTTTGGGCAGAAGAGAGTGGCTGAAGCTGGCGTATTGAAGGAAAGTGAAGAACCCCAGTGTAGCCAGAGCACAAAGAATTGGAGAGAAGTAGAAAACAATGAAGTTCTAGAAACAGAACTTGTCAAGAATAATTTTAAGCAAAGGAATGACACATGAAATTTAAGTTGGAATAGATCTTCTGACTGCATTGTGGAGAATTAGCTGGAGGTGGTCTTATAAAGGACTGTGAGCCTGGGAGGAAGGGAAGGCTACAATTTCTAACGACAGCTGCTTCTACCTATTTTTGCTTTTGCAGAAGTGGCAGCATTTATCTCAGAAACACGTGGTCACTGTTCAGTAAAATGTTTAAAGGAGATTAAGTAGACGACTACTCTCCATAAGAAACTGGATCGTACCTTGAGAGGGAATGGGGAAAAGCCTGGAATTCTGAGAGAGTGAGGGTTTGGCAGCAGGTGCAACAGGGGAGGGGTAATATATGTGTCTGCAGGGACTGGTTTTGGCCACACCTCTCAGCTGTCCAAAATATTGCCTTCCTTTTACCGCTTTATGATCGTGAGACTAGTAAGCACAGCCAAGAAATGCCAGCCTTCACTGGTTCTCAGATCTGTGACATGGTCCCTTTTAATATTTCCATCCTTTTTTGTTGGCTCACATTTTCATAACTAGGAAGTTTAAGTATCCATTATTAGCAGTGCTTTTTATTTATCTGTCCAGTATTTTACAGAGAAGAGAAAAGGAGAGGTCGATAAATACAGGAAACTATGCCACATTAATAGATAAATATAATGATTCATGAGGACTCAGGAATTCTCTTTATGACCAGCTTTAGGAAACTATTTCCAAGGTTACTTTAAATCTATAGAGCTATTAGCATAGCATTTGACCCTCCTATGCATCCCAATTTAAATGAATTTTTAAAATATATTTTTTTATTGATTTCAGAGAGGGAGAGGAAGAGAGAGATAGAAACAACAATGATGAGAGAGAATCATTGATCCCCTGCCTCCTGCACGCCCCCTACCGGGGATCAGCCCACAACCCAGGTGTGCCCTAACAGGGAATCAAACCGTGACCTCCTGCCGAAACCGTTTTGGCTCAGTGGATAGAGCGTCGGCCTGCGGACTGAAGGGTCCCGGGTTTGATTCCGGTCAAGGGCATGTACCTTGGTTGCGGACACATCCCCAGTGGGAGGTGTGCAGGAGGCAGCTGGTCGATGTTTCTCTCTCATTGATGTTTCTAACTCTCTCTCCCTCTCTCTTCCTCTCTGTAAAAAAACATCAATAAAATATATTAAAAATAATAATAATAAAAAATATATATATAAAAAAAAAAAAACCTCCTGGTTCATAGGTCGACGCTCAAGCACTGAGTCACACCGGTCGGGCTACACATCCCAATTTAGAGGTTCCATTCTAAAAACCCCGTGGTTTTTGTTTGGTTTTGGTTTTTAATTCTAGGTTTTTGGCATCTATCACATTTTTTTACTTTCAGTTTAGCATCTACGTTCCATCCCTTTTCATTTCTTGGAGTGGCCAATAACAGACTGCAGGAGTTGAATTTGTATCCTCCCCGCTGTAGCTGAGATGCCAGCACCTCCGCCTGCCAGGCTCAGCGAGAAGTGTTCTCCACACCACAGAGCCCTGAGGAGCCCAGCAGTCCCGCAGGTGTTATCTGGGTGCCTCTGGGCTCAGTTCTGTTTCCTTTCCCACTGATGGAACTGAAACAATTAGCATAAACCTATTGAGCACTCGTCCCTGGATCTTCCCTTGGTGGAAAATAGCTTTAATGGCAAGGAAAATGTCTCTGCATGAATAAACCCTTAAATGCATTTCAAAATTAAGCCATTAAGGCAATTTTAACAGCAATCTTAGCTTAAAAACATCTCTCACCATATGTGAAAAATTGAGAAAGTGCTCAGGAAAAAAAAAAAAAAAAGACCAAAGGAAGAAAGAGATTAAGGTGACATTGATGGAGGAAATATGAAAGGAAATAGATCGCCGTCAAAAATGCAACCCCATCTTCAGGATAAGAATGCACCGTCTGCCTTGGCCGGCTTGGCTCAGTGGGTAGAGCATCGGCCTGCGGACTGAAGGATCCCAGGTTCAATTCCAGCCAAGGGCACGTGCCTGGGTTGCTGGCTTGATCCCCAGTAGGAGGCATGCAGGAGGCAGTTGATCAATGATTCTCTCTCATCATTGATGTTTCTATCTCTCTCTCCTCCCTTCCTCTCTGAAATCAATAAAGAAATATATTTATTAAAAATAAAAGAATGCACCGTCACATATGTCAGTGATGTTTCCAAGGCCTAGATTTAGTGATAAATTAAAATGTCATGCTGGATGGATGGACCTGGAGAGCATTATGCTAAGTGAAATAAGCCAGGCAATGAAAGAAAAATACCACATTATCTCACTCATTTATGGAAAATAAAGAACACTAAAACCTGATGAACAAAAAGATAGATACAGAGGCAGAAAAGAACAGACTGTCAAATTACAGCAGTAAGGCTGGGGAGTGTTGGGGAGGGGGAAAAGAGATCAACCAAAGGACTTGTATGCATGCATATAAGCACAACCAATGGACACAAGACACTGCGGGGAGGAATGATGGCATGTGACAGGAGGTAGGGGAGGCTGGGGGAAGGTCAATGGCGGGGGGGAAGGAGATATATGTAGTACTATATGTAATACTTTAAACATTAAATAAATAAATAAATAAATAAATAAATAAATAAATAAATAAACAAACAAATAAATTCATGCTGGAGAACTCTTAATACCACCGCTTTAGCATTGTTCAGCAAGCAGAGAGAATGACTCTGAGAAAAGAAGATTAAGTTTACCCTAAGCCACAGTGCACTTTCCATTTATTTTCTTTATTTGAGACCTACACACATGAAATAAGTACAATGTAAGATTTATTTATAAAACATAGAGACTACTTTTAATTTTTTATGTAGACTAAACATATGTATGTAACTGCTTAGATCAGAGGAGAAGAAAATCAGGGAGAAGCAGAGGCATCAAAGAAGGCATCCCTGGAGTTTCAGTGGGTCCCGTGGTGCACACGACTTTGCTGAAGGGAAGCGAAATGACCGTCCAGGTAGAACATGTTTCATAAGCAAAGAGGCAGAGGGGGGCGTGAGATTCAGAGAGGAATGCAGATAAATAAGTAGGGAAAGGATATATATTATGCAGGGCCTTAAAGTTGGGGGGAGAGTTTGTTCTGAGTTTTCAGGAAATGAAGGGGGATGATGAAAATGGAGCTTAGGAAAGTAAATCTGGCCACAGATTGGTGGATAAAAAGTAGGGCAATGAGGGATTTTGTCCCACATGTAGTGGGAAGCTTTCGAGGCATAAGTGATGGTAGGAGCAGAGGGAGAGGAGGAGAAAGAAGAGACACAGAGATTTATATTTTTAAATAAAATAAACAAGAGACAACTTTGGCTAATGGTGGATGGAGAAGAGTCTGGATCACCATGAGGTTGAACACCTCCACATCATGTATGCCTGGATTTTAAAACCTAATGGAACACAATGAGCAGCATTCTCTCTCTCTCTCTCTCTCTCTCTCTCTCTCTCTCTCTCTCTCTTTCTCTTCACTCCTTCCCATTCTCTTCTTTATTTCTTTAAAAAATCAGTACAAGTCAGAGAATAGGGTTTTTTTAATATATATTTGGGAAGGGCCCACTTAAATGGTTTGAACTTTACATAGAAGTGAGTTGGATTTTACATAGAGGTAAGTTAAATGTTCAGTATATGTATTAGTCAGGGTTCTTCAGAAAAACAGAACCAATATGGGGTGTGTGTCAGGGGGCGGTGTGGGGGAGCAATGATGATGAGGAGAGAGAGACTTTAAGGAATTGGCTCCTATAGAGTCTGGCAAGTCCCAAACCAGCAGGGTGCACCAGCAGGCTGGAGACTCAGGGAAGAAGTTTGCTGCCAGAATTTTTTTTCCCTCGGGAGAAGTCATTTTTTTTTTTTTTTAATTAAGAACTTCAGTTAGTTGGATGAGTCTCATCCACATTATGGTGGTTAATCTGCTTTATACAAAGTCTACTGATTTAAATGTTAATTTCATCTTACTGGTAAAAATACCTTCACAGAAACATCTAGAATAATGTTTGACCAAATATCTGGGTCCTGTGGCCCAGCCAACATGACACATAAACTTAACCATCACAGTAGGTCTTGACTGAACTCAGCAGGGCAGGTAAGAACGAGGGGCGCTTCATACCTTGGGTCAGCAGGAAAAAATGCAAAGCCAGGACTAGAACAGGCAGAATCAGGTCATAGCTCAACAATTCACCTGGCACAAAGAGAACGCAGGGTTGCCTGATGGAATGCCCTCAGTCAGTGTAACAGGTGTGCTTGTCGTCAGTAACAATAGGTAGCCAGCATTTGTAGAACTGGAAAGAGCCCATGGTAGAAGAAGAGGGCCCAGGAAATGGAATGGGACCACAGAGAAAGTTGCCCCGAAGAAAGCCGTGGGGAGAGAAGCACAGAGGTAACAAGGCTAACTGGTCAAAGTGGCAGCTCACTCATTCCAGTCACCTATGCCCACAGGATATCACTTCTCAAATGTTCATAGCTACAAGGATTTCTGCTTCATGTACCCTTATCTTTTTGTGTTTGTGGGTTTTTTTTAATATATTTTTATTGATTCAGAGAGGAAAGGAGAGGTAGAAACATCAATGATGAGAGAGAATCATTGATCAGTTGCCTCCTGCACACTCTCCCCCTACCCCCCTCTGGGGATCAAGCTTGCAACCCGGGCATGTGCCCTGACTAGGAATCGAACCATAACCTCTTGGGTCGATGCTTAACTACTGAGCCATGCTGGTGGGGCTACTCTTATCTTGATCCACGCAAGGTAACATCAGAATCTGGATGAGAAGGTAAATGTTTCTGCCCTACTTTTGCCATTTTCACAGAGAATGTGAAGCAATGGTTATGCAAATGGTTTGAGGCCAGAGAGTAATCAGGAGCAGACAGAGCCAACTCTGAAACTATGGGGAAGGAATGTCACCTTGGGTCCTGTTATGGAGAATTGTATTTATAATACAATCAGCATTTTAATCAAAGAAACAACTTTTGCATTGAGAGAAAGTGACATCTTAGCAATACTAAGTTAGGAATAGCAAAATCATTTGTAAATGGATTGAGGGGCATGGATGGAAACTCTCATGACTCATTTCCTTTAGTTTTTAAGTTTTGAGAAGGTGAAACTGCATTTCTGAAGCATCAGTAGGTTACAAGTTGCATGCCATGGTCAGCTTACACTAGTAAAAGGGGAGTGTACATAGGTGACTGAGCAAGTTTCTGTAATTGTCATGCCCTCCAGCTCAAAGTGACCAGTCACATCATCCACCAGACCCTAAAAAATGTAAATGTAAGGAAAATTGGATCTTCATCCTTAAATAGATCCTATTAATTTCAGAGAGAATTTAACATCTTTTGACCATTGAGTAAACCAAGTGATAAGAGAATTTTCGGTTTCTCTTCTATTTTTCTTGTTTGGCAATGAATGAGATAGAAAAATAACAACTCTCCATTGCTATTTGGCAAGTTTTCTGTATTGTCAGATTAAGTCATTATTTATCTGTGTGTTTTTTTAATTATATCTTTAAATTCTCAATCCAGATTTTCATTCTGCAGGATGACAAATTACCATTGACTTGGGTCTTTATGTAGAGTGTATGTATGCAATAATTTTAGTCAGGATTTTCAGTTGTATATATGTGACATTCCTGAATGATCTTTCAGTAAATTTCATCAACTTTGAAAGCCAGAGACACTCAAGGGTACTAAGCAAATTGTGGGCACCACTTTTTATAAACATCTTTTGTATGTTAAATTTAAATAGAGGTAGTTAGACATGATGCTTTATTCAAAAATCGAACAAGAAATATTACAGCTGGGAGAACTGGGCAGTGGGGAGGAGGAGGAAGGCCAGGGGAGGGAAAATGAGATAGACAGACTACAACTGAAGTAGCTAAAAGGACCTTTTAGTTGTGGGAAATATTCGTTTTAATCGGGGGATCTGGAGGACAACAAAACAGAAGCTAAACACGGAGAGAGACCTTGGGGATAGAACAGTAGAAATTCAGGGGCTTCCTGAAAGGGAGGCTGCGGCTGCAATTCAAGCATTTTCCTGGGAGAACCATTAAAAAAGATGAACATCTGATGGAGGGCCAGGAGTAGGGAAGAGCGCCTAGGAGCTCAGGGAAAGGAGAAAAGCAGAATTAACTCAAGGAAGCAGATTCATCTTTTAAGTAGGACAAAGTCGCACTGCTCCTGTGCGGTGTGCTTGTGATTTACTAACTCTCTTGTAAACTTTACTCATGATTCCCACATTGCTCCATGGGGCAGAGTCCTTTGAATGGCTCCCATGGAAATGAGAGTGAGAATTTAAGCAAGACTTTACCATCAGACTGATGTTCAGAAGAAGACCTGCCTCTCCTCCTGGGGATGACAGAGAGGGTAAGACTTGTGGGAGCCCTTGCTGACAGCCTGTGTTTCATCCCAGCTGAGCCTTTTCACCTAATGCGTCTGGCAATGAGGTTTGTTCTTCTTAGGCAAAGAGAAAGTTAAGCATAACCAAAGAAAACCAGGAAATGAGTACTGCATTGCCTAGCCAGGGGTGGGCAAACTTTTTGACTCGAGGGCCACAATGGGTTCTTAAACTGGACCGGAGGGCCGGAACAAAAGCATGGATGGAGTGTTTGTGTGAACTAATATAAATTCAAAGTAAAGGAGCGGAGGGGAGAGCAAGAGAACCGGATAGAACAGCCGGATCCGGCCCGCGGGCCATAGTTTGCCCACGGCTGGTAGGCCCTCACTGCCTTAATAGTCATTATGGAAAGTGGAACCTGCTGCTTGAGTCATCTATGAGTGCCCAGAATTCCTGGATTTTTTTATTTTTAAGGGAAAAGAAAAAATGATTTTGAGAATATTTTTCTTACATTTAATTCTATGTAAAAAGTCTCATTTCTGGAGCAATTTAATCCATGCTTCATCATATACAAAAGATATGAAACTCTCCTGCTTTCATGAGAATCATCTGAGGTCTTGTTGGTTTGTAGGCTTGTTTTGTTTTTAAGTTTATAGCCTTCACATACCAACTAGTGAATTCTCCCCGGGGGCGTCTCCTTTTCTCTCCTCATCGCTAAGTTTTCTGCTTCCTCTTATGAAACACGGGCTGGTGAAGAGATCCAGTGTGACATGTTACGCAGCTTGTAGCAGCATCCCCACAATGGTGATTTTCAGCCCTCGTTTTTGGTACCTACTTTGCTTTAAAAGGACAAGTTGTATTACAAGTGTCATTCTCTTCTACTCTCAAGGCTTTTTCCCATTTCAAATTTTCTTGGCAAACCTATAATCTCAGTGAAGTATCTTTATGCAGATTCCTATCTAGGCCATTGTTTGCAGTGACTTCACCACCAATTCAAAGCCAACGTACTCAACATTGGATCGACCAGGTGTTTTTCCTCAGACTTTATTATAATAATTTTTTTTAAATATAGTTTTATTGATTTCAGAGAAAAAGAGAGAGGGGGAGGGAGAGGGAGATAGAAACATCAATGATGAAAGAGAATCATTGATCGGCTGCCTCCCGCACACCCCACACTGGGGATGGAGCCAACAACAGGGCATGTACCCTGACCTGGAATCGAACCATGACCTCCTAGCTCATAGGTCGATGCTCAACCACTGAGACACACCCACTGGGCATAATTTTAAGGCCTCTAATCTAGTCTGGCCGGTGTGGTTCAGTGGTGGGTTTTTTTACCATAATGGTTCTATTAACATTTTTTATTTGGTTCACAATACAGAAGGATACTTTGTTAAGTCTATACAGGGGCACACATTTTTGCGTTTCCTCAGGATCCAATAGATTCAGCACAAACAGAACTAAGTCTTGCTGAAAGCACCATCTATAAGCAGAACTGCTCTTGAAAACTTGTCCCGCAGCTGGTGCCAGATAGCGGAGTAGAGGCAAAACAGTCCAAACAAAAACATAAACAATATAGACAGGGTATTTATAAGGATGACAGAGGATTTGTTGTAAATCACTCAAGCATTATGTTGGATGAGAAATGTATTAATTTTTCCATGCGTTTATTGAAATATAAATTCTTTTCAGTAGGGTTCTGGAGTCCCTAATGACTCAGCCACTCTATTTAAGATTATACGCTCTGATATGGCCCGACCTGGAAAACACTGGCTGCCGTGTGCCTTGCCTGGGTTGGCCTGGTGATTCTGCTGCTCCCTGTCTGCTTGCCCATCCCAGCTGCATCCTGGGCCCCGTGCTCTCTGCCCACTGCATCTCCTCAGCCAGGCCTAGCATTTTAATGTCCCTTTTTGGTGGGAAGGTTCCCTTCCTTAGTTGACCCATAGCAGTCGGAATCTAACCAGAAAAAAAAAGCAAGAAACTACTTCAGGCATGAGATTGCCATTTTTATAGGTCAAACAGGTGAATATCGGCAGTTTTTAATGGTTCAAACTATTATTTACGACAGAGAGAGAGAGAGAGAGAGAGAGAGAGAGAGAGAGAGAGAGAGAGAGAGAGAGAGAGAAACATCGATGTGAGAGGCAAACATCAATTGATTGCCTCCCTGACCTAGGTATGTGCCTAGAGAATTGAAGGCAGGGAATGGGTTACTCAGCTGGAGGAGGAGCTTACCAAACAGGAAAGAGAGCTCCCAGAGATCAGGAGGAGCAGGTGCTGCCACCACTCCTGCCTAGAGAAACAGAAGAAGGAGAAGGTATTACCAGCATCCAGGGGGCTCCCTGAGGAAAGCTGAAGCCTGGAGTGCCTATCCAGAGGGAACTGGAGACACAGAGGAGATGAATTGTGGCCAGAATAGAGTCTTGAGACACACAGGGAGGAGGATAAATAACCCCCACTCTTTTCTACCCCTGCCCACCAGTGCTCACATTGACCAAACCGAGCCAGAAACCAGATGGTTCAGAGGCCTCTCAAATGCAATCAACAGGAATCACCCTCTGCCCCCACGTCCCTAACACTGAGCAAAAGGAAGGGCAAGGGCTGCCTGAGGGAAACCAAGCCCAGGTCAGCTCAGAGCCCATTTCATTAAGGGGTCCCATCAGCAAGTGGCAATATGTATTTGTAGTGACTTCATGAAATATGGCTCACCTGGCAGCAACCAAGTGCTCTTGCTATCCAACCACTTCATTTCCAATTTTGTGAGAGCCAGCACACACAGGTCTTTGTACTTCAAAAATATTCCCTTATTGTTTGCACTTCATTAAAAACAAGAGGCTTTCTCCCTATGTGTTCAGTAATTTAAAAGTTGCTACAGAATTGTTTGCTTTCTTAGGAAAATATCTCCTTGTATACCTAATCTATCAGTTATAGTTATCAATTCTGAAAACATATATTTATCAATTATAGTTATCCATTTTAGTTGCCCTTGAATTGAAGCAATCTCACTCTCTATTCTTTCTTTCTTGAGAGAGAGAGATGTGAGAGGCAAACATCAATTGATTGCCTCCCTGACCTAGGTATGTGCCCTGACTAGGAATCAAACCTGCAATGTGTGTGTGTGTGTGTGTGTGTGTGTGTGTTTGTGTACGGGATGACACCCCAACCAACTGAGCCACTCGGTCAGGGCACACACCCCATGATCTTGTTTTCCTCTGCTCCAGTCAGACAAATGGATGGAGGGATGGGTGATAGAAGGTGGATCAATGTTAATGATAATGATCATGTCCTGGATTTTAAATATGGGGATGCTCCCAGCATTGTTTTTGGTGGCAGTGAGAATCATAGAGTGCTATGGCTGGTGCAGGGTCATACATACAAAATGTGAACCTCATCAGTGTAACACTTTATCTTCTCACCCTGGTTAAAATGTTCAATTAAAAGTGAAAGAGATGATTTGCTCAAAAAGATAGCAATGCTTCAGGCATTCTTCATGGCAGGTAAGGAGAGTTTGAATATATATTTTCTTTATTCAGATAGTAAATAATAAACTCTCACATGAATTATTCAGGATTTCTTCTTAATGTTCACATTCCCTATGCTTTCAGCCTTAGCAGGATGCTACAAATCTTACCCCTATACCACCTACACTGGCCTATGGAATTGAATTTTTGAATAGCTTAATGTTACGATTTATTCAGATATAATTCATTACTCTTAATAAATCTTGCAGATTCTTCAAAATCTTTCATTACTCTTAATAAATCTTGCAGATTCTTCAAAATCTTGTGTAAAATTAAAGCAGCTGAAATATTATACTGTAGATACAATTGACAATATCAAGAGCTTGAAATTAACCAGGCACCTAATGCACTAATGGCAGTGCAGGTACTTTTTGCAAATCACCTGAGTATCACTGGTGCTTAGAAATTTGAATTTGAAATAATTCCAACTGGCACTATTTATGTATCCCCCCAAAAGTTCATGCTTCCAAACTATCTTTTAAAAACAGAAATTTAGAAACAGACTCTTGCATTCTTCTCTTCTTTGCACACAATGATTCCCTCTGATAGCTGATAGAATATGATGAAATCCAGAAATAACCTCAAAATATGTATTTTCAGAACCAACTTTCAGCATGAATTGATGCAGGAAGGGGTTGTTTTTAAGTGGCTGAAATACAAATATCTCTTGCAACCATAACTTGGCAAAAGCCACTAAAAACTATCATACTGGTGTTCTCCCTGTGAGGGATTTATATTCCATTAAGAAGTAAGCAAAGCAAGATGTTAACCAGCTGGAATCGACAACATCCTGGAAATTCAAACATGCGTTTTAACATGTATTTGCTTTTTTAACAGGTTCTATAGATATACAGCAGAAAATGTCATATTTTTTCCAAAGTGGCATTCATGGATATAAAAAGCATTTTAAATGTCAAATGGAAGAACTTTCCTAAAGGAACTTCAATGTGACCACTTTACAGATTTCTTCCACTTCAGAGTTCAAAGCTACTGCCTAGAGTTGAATTTCTTTGCCTTTAATTAAATTCATTTTATTATTTTTAAAATATATTTTTATTGATTTCATAGAGGAAGGGAGAGGGACAGGGAGAGAGTGATAGAAACATCAATGATGAGAGAATCATTTATCGGCTGCCTCCTGCATGCCTCCTACTTGGGAGCAAGCTGCAACCAGGAATGTGCCCATGACTGGAATCGAACCCAGGACCCTTCAGTCTACAGGCCAACACTCTATCCACTGAGCCAAACCAGCTAGGGCTAATTAAATTCATTTTAAAGAAGAGCTCCCCTTTTATGGACTTCAACCGATTTTGTTGTTCAACATAAATGTCCATAGCTCTTCTTTTTCTTTTTTAATATATTTTATTGATTTTTTACAGAGAGGAAGGAAGAGGGATAGAGAGTTAGAAACATTGATGAGAGAGAAACATCGATCAGCTGCCTCCTGCACACTCCCTACTGGGTATGTGCCCACAACCAAGGTACATGCCCTTGACCGGAATCGAACCTGGGACCCTTGAATCCGCAGGCCGACACTCTATCCACTGAGTCAAACCAGTTAGAGCTCCATAGCTCTTCTTGACCCAAGTCTTGACCAACAAAATATAAGAAAGAGGCACCTGTGGATAGAGCAGGAACTAGGGGGGTTTAGGGCAGGAGAACGTTTTTCACAGCCTCTTCTGGGGTAGATCCAGGCTCAGCTGCATCACTGGACTTCAGTCAATATATACTTTCCCACAACAAACTGGACAACCTATCTATCCCTGCCAGTATTCTCAGACCTCTCCTGGGCACCGAATCCCTGGAGAGCTTGTTAAACAGGTTGCTGGGCCCTTCCCACAGAGTTTCTGATTCACTGGGCCTGGGGTGGGGCAAATTCTATTTCTAACAAACTTCCAGGTGATTCTAATGCGACTGGAAGGCCTCAGGCACATTGAGAAAACCACTGCTCCGCAGCGATGGAGGCCACTATAACTTACATTCGGGCTTTAACATTTTCAAAGCTCCTTCATGCCTTTTTATGTAATTAACTTAGTTCTCCAGCACGCCATGAAATGCACAGGATAGCTGCTACTCTCTCCATTTCCTAGATAATAACTGAGAAACACTGAGGCTTTCCCCCACCATAGTCCCTGTCACAAATGAAGACTACCACCATCAATGAAAGTGTCCCTCCCCAGGCTGGACACCTGTAAGTCACCACAGATTTTTCTTCTCACACCACTCACATCTAGCCATTGTCCAAGTCAGGTTGATTTTACTATCTCTCTTACGGTTATCTTGCTCTCTTCCATTTTTGAGCCTTTGCATACAGGATGGGGCAAAAGTAGGTTTATAGTTGTTTGAATGGAAAATCCATACTAATAAAAGGGTAATATGCTAATTAGACCGGGAGACCTTCCAGGAGACCTTCCGGATGTCCTTTCGGACAAAGCCATGGTGGTGGGGCCGAGGCAGAGGCGGTTAGGGGCAATCAGGCCAGGAGGGGAAGGCAGTTGGGGGTGATCAGGCAGGCGGAGGGGGGGCAGTTGGGGGTGATCAGGCAGGCGGAGGGGGGGCAGTTGGGGGCGAGCAGGCCAGCAAGGCAGTTGGGGGTGATCAGGTTGGCAGGGGAGGGCAGTTGGGGGCAAGTAGGCTGGCAGGGGAAGGCAGTTGGGGGTGATTAGGCCAGCGGGGGTGCAGTTGGGGGTGAGCATGCTGGCAGGGGTACAGTTGGGGGAGAGCAGGCAGGCAGGCAGGTGAGCAGTTAGGAGCCAGTGGTCCCGGATAGCGAGAGGGATGTTCGGACATCCTCCAAGGGGTCCCAGATTGGAGAGGGTGCAGGCCAGGCTGTGGGGAACCCTCCCCCACCCCTGTGCACAAATTTCATGCACTGGACCACTAGTAATACAATAATTAATAAATGATAATACAAGAATAAACTCTGTGTTTCGTGTACTCACAACTGTAAACTTACTTTTGCCCAACCTGGTATATTTTCCTCTTACTGATAACCTTGCTATTCATGTTTAAAAATTTCTGGGAAAATGTTTCACATGATTTTATATATAATATTGAGTCAGGATGAGTAGACCTTTTATAAATATCTAATATAATTTGTTCTCTTTTTAGCATTTGAAAACCCAATTTCTCCTTCAAATTTGCTCATTCTGTGGTCATCTTTTTTTAAAGTCCCCATTCTGGAAGTGTGTGATTGTGTCTGAAACTATGTTGCTTGAAACACATGAGACATGGTCTTCCTGTGGGAACCTGAGCAGCTAATCCGCCAATGCACTGTGGAATCACATGCCCATTTCTCATACTGTATTCAACTTGCTTATTCTTCTCACAAGCACCGTGGCTCCACAGTCTTTCCATTTCCACTTGGTTCATTAATTTCTGCACCAGCCTCCTCAAGACCTGGGGTTTAAACAGGGTGAACAGCTCTTGGGAGAAAATGTTTATTGCTAATAGATGCAATTGCTCTTTTATTGTGAGGTTTTCTGAGGAATATAAACAGACTCACAACTGTGCAAATGCACTTGATGTAATTTTCCTTAACTCACAATGCCTGCAGTCTGTGTTTTCCATGTAAAAAGGCCTCTCTGCCCCCTTGCTTAGAGATGGCTTACATCCCAGCTCGCCGACTCTCCCTAACCGGAACGGACAGGGGCGACCTGTCAGCAGGCCTCCCGCTCCCAGCACTTGAAGACTTGGTGGCTTAGAGGTTCATTATTTAAAAGTGAAAGGCTGGCCCTTTTGTTTTGTATCACAGATTAATAGACCCATGTGGCCCTGATTGGCAGGGTCACGGCTTGTGCTGTAAGCAGCTGTGAGTCAGCAGCGCCCCTTCACCAGATGTCCCCCCTCACCTCTTTCCTTCCAACTCCTCACTACACGTGTTAGATCCAGCATCTTTCTAAGCTACCTGTTGTTCTTTGAGACCGTGGGTATAGTGCCGCAGTAACTAGATAGTCTTAAGTACCTCATCACTGGCACTGTATTAAGAGTTTATTAATCTTTCTATGATACAGTTTCTGTATCTGCACAGTAGAGGTGATAGCACCTCATAATTTGCATGTGACCTTTAGGTATGATGACCTACACAGAAGGTGCCCAATAAATTGGAGCTATTGCCACATTTTCAGCTACTATAAGCACCAGGGAAGTGTTTCTCTTGTTCATTAGTATTGTCCCAGTGCCTTACAAGTACCTGGTAGATGGTAGGTATTTGTTAATTCTGTTGAATGAATGTAAGCATGTATAATGAATGAATGCATGAAGCCCCTACAAAGAGGGAAACATGAACAGCGTTTGGCTTTTTTTGAGAAATAAAATGGGTATGTTAAGAAAATTGAGTTTCAGTGCTGTGCCTGTCATAAGTTAGTTTTGAGAAGGACTTGTAGGTTTTCTCAGCCTCAGATTCTTTAGCTGTAGATGGGGGTACAGTGCCTACCTGGCCTTTCTCAAAGGGCTGATAATAGGCAATTGTGTATAAAAAATTTTAAATGAGCATAGGGAAAAGAAAGCAATAGCACAATATGCCAGCAATGAGAGTGTGTATTGGGACCCATTAAAAGGAAGGATGGAGAAAGCACAAAAATGCATAATCTTGGATGCCAAGTCTCCCTGGTGCCGCAGATGAGCTGCACTGTGTGTGAATGAGACAGAATCAGGAGAGAGGGGCCTGACACAGCAGCACAGGAAACAGAGGAGAGAGAACCAGGAAAGGTTTATTGAGTATTTAAGTAACTGATGCTGAATCAAATAGTGGGGAAAAGTTTGGTTAGATACGGGGAATAAATTATAAATGAGTATGCAATTGTAAGTACCTTTTATAATCCTATATAATAAAACCCTAATATGCAAATCGACCGAGCAGCAGAATGACCAGTCACTATGATGCGCACTGACCACCAGGGGGCAGATGCTCAAAGCAGGAACTGTTCCCAACCGGAGCGTCTGCCCCCAGAGAGGGAGGCGACTGGCAACGGCGGCAATGGAAGAAGGGGGGGCCAGTGAGTGCCCAGCCAGTCGCCTCCCGCAAACCAGCAGTCATACATCCCCCGAGAGCACAGGCCAGGCTGAGGGACATCCCCTCCCGCCCTGTGTACAAATTTTGTGCACCGGGCCTCTAGTATGTATTAAAACCTTTGAGGATCATTTTGTATGAAATATGTAGAAATATTTGCAAGGTATAAGATGTCAGATAGGAATAAAATTACTTGGTATTTTTTAGCTAAGCCATCCAATTAGTGAGTCATTTAAAACTTTGAGACTGGGAGTATTAACAGCTCCTGCTTAACAAAGACTCAGTGTCTTCCCCATTGAAACAACTAAGAATGCCAAGAGATGGGGTGGAAATCACAGCGCTTCACAGGTTCCTATTAGACATTAGGTCTTTCGTCCACCTCGAATTCCTTAAGGAATGAAGTAAGGCTTTAATAAATAAAATGTATGCTTAAGTCTTCAGCAATAATCTTAATGTGCCAATTTCTAAACAATTAGAAAAACTTTAAGAAGAGATTAATTAAGTCAACCTATAATCTCTTTGAGATAGTTGGATCTTTCTTTATACCTTAAACTAAAGGAATATTAATAAACAACATTATTAATACACAAGCATTCTATCCATTATTTACTGTATGTTGTACATCTTCAAGTAGCAACTTGCCTTTGGTTTACTAAGACATTTTTATATACCACGTCTCCAAGTGCGCTGGTTCTCAACCCTGGCTGCACCTGGGCATCACCGAGCCACTGTTCAAACCCACAAATGCAGGACCTTCCTGAGGGTCTCCAATCGTCTCGTTCAATTTGTCTGCAGAAAAGCCCAGATACTGGTAAGCTTCCCAGGATTCTAATATCCACTCAGGGCAGAGACTCTATCCCCCTTCTGATTCATGTTCTCCAAATAGCTGAACTGAATTTTATTAACTGCCTTTGCTAAATGTTAAAGAATACTTTTTTTAAAGGGTGAAATCTTGGTTCTCATTCAAATATAAAATGAAGACATGTTGAAGATTCTATTTAACTCATTAAGTTAATGAGGGAATCAGTGAAATGTTACAATGGGTTAAAAGAGAATCCTAAAACAAACAAAATATAAGCCAGCAGTCAGCAAACTACAGCCCGTGGGCCTAATCCAGCCTACTGCTGTTTCTCTGCAGCCAGCAAGTGAAGTATGGTTTTTACATTTCTAAATTGTTTAGGTTGGAAAAAATAAAAAATATGTTAATATTTTGTGGCATGTGAAAACTATGTAAAACTTCAATTTCATCACCCATTAATAAAGTTTTAGTGGAACTTAGCCCGGCCTATGGTTACTTTAGAGCTATAACAGCATAATTAAGTAGTTGCAATAGAGACCATATTTACAATTTGCCTAAAATATTTACTATTTGGCTCTTTCAGAAAAAGTTTGCCAAACCTTGAGTCAGGCAATCAGGAATGCTGACTCAAATTTGCAAATTGCTGCAAAACTGGTCAAAATCCACCTAGCAGTAAAATATGACGTTTGAAATTATGTCTTTCACAGAAGGGAAATCAATGGCATCTTCATCGGTCAAAATTGCTTACATCTCTATGGACTAGAATTATTTAGTTTATCATTAATTTTCTATAGTTATGGGGTTATAGCCCAAAGACAATGAAAAGGACTTTCTAAAATTAGATAATCCCCAAAGTTCTGCTGGCTGAAGCCCAGTATACACTTGAAAAGACACCCAGTTATTTTTTTATATTTTTTATTGATTTCAGAGAGGAGGGGAGAGATAGAAATCAATAATGAGAGAATCATTGATCGGCTGCGTCCTGCACACCCCGGATTTTGGATTGAGCCCGCAACCCAGGCATGTGCCCTGACTGAGAATTGAACCATGACCTCCTGGTTCACAGGTCGATGCTCAACCACTGAGCCATGCCAGCATCTTTTAAACACATTTCACATTCTTTCACAATATTTTCCCAACACAAACTAAAACCACATTAACTTTTCCAAGACATCAGAGATGTGTTGAAAATCTGAACAGAACTTACTGTATGGTTGGGATGTGGACAGAGCCCTTTTTTTTAAAACACATCTTCTCAGCCTGCTCCCAGATCTTGACACATACCACTGACCCACAACCTCTAACTGAACCAATTGTCAACTTCTCATTCAAAGACCGAACATGAGTCCTTACTGGGCATGTGCAGAGTACTCTATGCAAAGTGCTCCAGCATTCCTCTAAAATTCTTATTCATACTGCATTTCTTTCATTTACTGGTAGGTAAACAACTCTACATACAAACCAAGTATCTGGTCATTCTTTAAAATGCTTATTTGACTTTTAAATCAACTTTATTTTCATTTAAACTGTTGACTATTTATTTGCAATTCAGGAAATCCTCCAGTGTTTTTACGATATTCTTAAGAAAACTTTTTGTGAAGTAAACAATTTTCCAAATGTGCATGGAAATATTTGTATTGTTTTAAAAATTAATACTTGCTTTTATCTTAGCTATGCACAATCAAAATTGCTTAAGGTGGTTCTGTGAAGAGACTCTCTCCTGAAACCGGACTGGCATCTCCAATGTACCACCAGTCTGTTTTCTACAAACGATCACAGCTTGTGGTTCAAAGAATTGCTCTTGCTAAAATTTGCCTTTTTAGATCATGTTTGGCTGTGCTCCTCACCACATCCCTAAAGCCAAAGGGCAGGTCTTACCAGCCTCATTTCACCAACATAGATCCACCAGCTAATAAGTGTTGGGTCTCCCTTTATGCTTCCGAAGGCACCATGGGTGTTCTCCTTTACAGCACTTGGCATAGAATTTGTGATTATACACTTAATCCCTGAAAACAAGGGCTAGATTCTTTGTGCTATTCTGATAAAAGCCAGAGTCAGAAACTGGTAGACTTGAATCCTGCAATGCCATGTCTTTAAGGGTTTTTATATGTATCAGTTATCTATTGCTGCACATAAAATGACTCTATGACTTAGTACAAAAGAAGCATTTATTATCTCTCCCAGTTTCTGTAGGTTAGAAATCTAGGAATGACTTACCTGAGTGGTTTGGGCTCTGATGAGGTTGCAGTCAAAGTGTCAACTGAGACTATAGTCCTTAATAGGGCTGATAGATTTATTTCCAAGGTGACTTATTCACGTATTTGGCAAATTGGCTACAAGAAAGCATCAGTTGTTCCTCATATGAGCCTCTGCACATGTCTGCTTGAGTGTCCTCATAATATGGCTGCTGATACCCTCCAGAACAATTGACTCAAGAGAGTGAGGTGGAAGAAGTAATACCTTTATGACTTAGTCTCAAAACATATATCATCTATTCCATCGCATTCTATGGAAAACAGCCCCATGCAGTGTGGGAGGGGACTATACAGGGATATGAATAACAGGAAGTAAGGATCATCAATGACCCTGTTAGAAACTACCATACCATGTAAGGTTTTGTGTGCCTTTCACAATCCCAAATTCACACTTTATGTAATCTTAAGCTATATTCACCAACATGGGTTCTCCTAAGAATGCAAAGTTGGTTCAACATTAGATAATCAATGCAATCTGCAATCTACTATGTAACTGTCTAAAAAAGAAAAACCACATTGATGCACAAAAGGCATTGGAGAAAATTCAACATCCACTCACAATAATAAAACTCAGCAAACCAGAACTAGCAGGGAACTTCCTTATCCTGATAAAAAGCATCTACAGAAAACTTATGGCTAATATCATATGTAATGGTGAAAGACAGAAGGCTTTCTCCCTGAAATTTGCAACAGAACAAGTGTGTCTAAAAATAAAAATAAAAAAACAAAGACAAGGATGTCTACTCCCACCACTTCCATCCACATCAGACTGAAAGTCCTAATCAGCACAAGAAGTCAACATAAGAAAAGGCATAAGAATCATAAAAAAAGAAATAAAACTACACTTATTTGAAGATGACATAATTGTCTATGTAGAAAACCCCAAAGAACCTAAAAAAAAAAAATCAAATAAGTTTAGCAAGATTGCAGGTTACAATATCAGCATGCACATCTATTGTATTTCCATATGCTAGCAATAAATAGAAACAAAAAACTTTCTTTTATTAGATATATATGAAGTTATTAATAGAAAAAAATAATATATTATTTCACTTTGTAAGTCAAAGCTGGAAAAACACAACTTGTTCAATAATCTTGAAATAAATAATTCAGAATTGAACTACAGCCATACTATTAAAAGGTACATCACTACATGTCAAATTCATATCAAAATTACTTCATTTATTCCAAAATGTTCATTTCTCCAGAGAAGGCAATAACAAATGTTATTATGGACACCAAAAAAACAAGGAAAGACATTGATGGGCTATTTTTCCAAATGCATACTCACAATTTCCTTATATAGGGCTGATTTTAAATTAAAAGCTGTTAGAAATGATGTTACTCATGATGAAGAGAAAGTAATCAGGGTGATGCAGCTCTGAGCTCTGTAGTTTTTATATTATACTAGAGGCCCAATGCACGAAATTTGTGCAAGTGGGCCGGCCCTCACAATCCCTTGCAGCCCCAGCTTCATCTGGAAGGTCATCCGGATGGTTGTTCTGCTATTTGGTCTAATTAGCATATTAGCTCTTTACGGTATTATATAGGATGAAGTAGGGTTTAAGTTCAGTAAGATTTCACAGATTCAGCATTTTTGTTAGTGAAGGGAAAATGTAATGTACCAGACTGGGGGAAAAAATGTGCCTTTGATGTGTTATTTGAGCAGACGAATGCCTCATGTTAAAATATATAGACATGCATAGTCCATTCCACAGATGACCCTTGGTCAAGAGGACACTCATCTTTTTAGCTTTGGGCTACCTCTCTGAGTGATCCACTTTATTCATTTAAAAAGACATAATTAGGTAGATAGTTTGAAGACTACTATTTCACATCAAGTAGGAAGTGCAGAATGTATAATCAATTGGAAGCTTATAAAATGGCTTAAAGTAAATGGAAATTTAAAAAGTATCTCCTGTACAGTACCTAGAACATAACAGGTGCCAAATAAATTAGTTTCTTTCCATCTCATCCTCAATCTAGCCTCTCAAAATTTTAAGACAAGATTTTGCGGCTATAACCTGGTTGAAACATCTAACTAACTAGTAAGAAAGCACAATGATGTCCTCCAGGGCTTAGGAATTAAGTTTCATACAAGGTTCAGTTTTATTATTTTTTAATTTAATAAATCTTTATTGTTCAGATTATTACAATTGTTCCTTTTTTCCCCCCATAGCTCCCCTCCACCTGGTTCCCAGCCCACCCTCTGCCCTTACCTCCCCCCCACATTGTCCTCATCCATAGGTGTACGATTTTTGTCCAGTCTCTTCCCACACCCCACACACCCCTTTCCCCCTGAGAATTGTCAGTCCACTCCCCTTCTATGACCCTGATTCTATTATATTCACCAGTTTATTCTGTTCATTAGATTTTTAATTCACTTGATTTTTAGATTCACTTGTTGATAGATATGTATTTGTTGTTCATAATTTTTATCTTTACCTTTTACTTCTTCTTCCTCTTCTTAAAGAATACCTTTCAGAATCCTATCTAATAAAAGAGTAAAATGCAAATTGACTGTCACTCCAACACACAAGATGGCTGCCCCCATGTGGTCAAAGATGGCTGCTCCCATGTGGACACAAGATGGCCACCAGGGGAGGGCAGTTGGGAGGGACCAGTCCTGCAAGGGAGGGAAGTTGGGGGCAATCAAGCCTGCAGGGGAAGGCAGTTAGGGGTTACCAGGCCAGCAGAGGAGGGAAGTTGGGGGCGACCGGGCCTGCAGGGAAGGGCAGTTGGGGGGGATCCAGGTGTGCAGGGGAGAGCCATTGGGGGGGACCAGGCCTGCAGGGGAGGGCAGTTAGAGGCAAACAGGCTGGCAGGGGAGCAGTTAGGCATCAATCAGGCTGGCAGGGGAGTGGTTAGGGGGTGATCAGGTTGGCAGGCAGAAGCAGTTAGGGGCAATCAGGAAGGCAAGTAGGCGAGCAGTTGGGAGCCAGCAGTCCTGGATTGTGAGAGGGATGTCCGACTGCCCGTTTAGGCCCGATCCTGGTAGGACATCCAGGGGTCCCAGATTGGAGAGGGTGCAGGCTGGGCTGAGGGACACCCCCCCCCCTTCACAAATTTCATGCACCGGGCCTCTAGTTTCATATAATACTGGTTTGGTGTTGATGAACTCCTTTAGCAATTTCTTATTTGTGAAGCTCTTTATCTGACCTTCAATTCTGAATGATAGCTTTGCTGGGTAGAGTAATCTTGGTTGTAGGTTCTTGCTATTCATCACTTGGAATATTTCTTGCCACTCCCGTCTGGCCTGCATAGTTTCTGTTGAGAAATCAGCTGACAATCGTATGGGTGCTCCCTTGTAGGTAATTAACTGTTTTTCTCTTGCTGCTTTTAATATTCTCTCTTTGTCTTTTGCCCTTGGCATTTTAATTATGATGTGTCTTGGTGTAGTCCTCTTTGGATTCCTTTTGTTTGGGGTTCTGTGCACTTCCTGGACTTGTAAGTCTATTTCTTTCACCATGTGGGGGAAGTTTTCAGTCATTATTTCTTCAAATAGGTTTTCAGTATCTTGCTCTCTCTCTTCTTCTGACACCCCCATAATTCTGATGTTGGTATGCTTGAAGTTGTCCCAGAGGCTCCTTACACTATCTTCATATTTTTGAATTCTTTTTTTCTTTTTGCTTTTCTGGCTGAGTGTTTTTTGCTTCTTTGTATTTCAAATCTTTGACTTGATTCTTGCGGTCCTCTAGTCTGCTGTTAGGTCTCTGTATAATGTTTTTTATTTCAGTCAGTGTATGCTTAATTTCTAGTTGGTCCTTTTTCATATCCTCAAGGGTCTCGCTAAATTTATCAAACTTTTCTAGGAAATTCTTGAAAAACCTTATAACCGTGGTTTTGAACTCTATATCCAGTTGTTTGCTTTCCTCCATTTCTTTCATTTGTGACCTTTTTCTTTGTCTCTGCATTTTCACTGCTTCCTTGAGTTGGTAGAGTAGCTTTGTGTGCTAGGAGTCCTATAGGGCCCAGTGGCTCAGCCTCCCTAGTTACCTGAGGTGGACACTCTTGGTGCACCCCTTTGTGGACTGTGTGCACAGCCTTGCTATAGTTAAGTCTTGATTGTTGTTGGTATCACTGGGAGGAATTAACCTCCAAGTCAAATGGCTGTGAGGATCAGCTGTGTCTATGCTGGGAGAACTTCTGTGCTGGAGCCACCCTTATGGGACAAGACTTGCAAAATTGCAAAAGCCTCTGTGCTCAGCTTGGATGGGGCGGAGTCTCAGGGTGGTGCAGACAGCCTTGGTTTCCCATCAGCCCTGCCCTATGAGGCCCCTGGGTCTCAGTGTCCCTCAGTAATCGCTGCAAGCACCTCTGAGAGAAAGCCGCCCTTGAGTTTCGCCCACTGCCAGACAGTCCAGTTTCTCCCCAAATGGGTCTGGGTTCCCAGATTCTTGCCCGGAACTGGAGTTCAGCACAGTCGGGAGCTTCCATCTCCTTCCTGCTTGAGAAAGCCAGCCACGTACTTTGTTGCCCACCCTCTCCGCACGTGCGCCTTGGTTCCTCTGTGAGTAAAATGTTTTATATGTATATAAATGTAAATTTATGTAACGTGTATTTATGTATTTCATGGAGCAGAAGAAATAACATTGGAGATTACAGCAACCTCAAACTTTATCCCCCACCCAAAAAAAAATGTATATTTATGTTGAGTGATTAAACAATAATCTTTTTTAAAATAGTAATTACCACTATTTTTAATAATATGTGCTCATTATATAAAATGTTAAAGGATGGAGAAAATTACTCAAAAAATAGGAAAATAAAATGTTGCTACTTAGAAATAACTAAATGACATCTATCATTCCAGATGTCTCTCAATACATTTTAAAAGATAGGCTACTAGAAATACTTTCATAAACAAAGAATTTTTCTGTAATACCATTCTAAAAAAGATGGATTACATTTAATTTTACTTGGTTTTTAATAGAAGAAAAAGAAACTAAAATGGCACTTAAGAAATTGCTGATTTTCAGATAAATATTTCCTTACTTCATGAGATATTCCTTCCTAAAAGATCCCTAAAGGCTTGTAAGAAATATTACCTAAAAGTTTAATATGGAGTCATTATAATTTATACTCTACATATCAAAGTTAGGCAGCATTTTTTACGTATTCCTATGGAAGATAAAATTATCAGAACACTCTTAATCCAACCATCTTCACTCTCCCACACCCCAAGTGTTGGTAATTAGGTGAGTATTTTAACATTGTCAAGGTTTATAGATTTAAAATTGGTTCTGCAACCATAACTCTTCAGCTTCTTGGACAAATTTCCACTTTTAAATCGATTTAGGGCTCACTCTCAAGCCTTCTACCACAGCTTGTACATTCCAGAGGCCTCTGTTTTGATTTAATTTCAGTCAACTGGAATCTATCATCAGATAATTATTTCAATAGGGCTTGTGGGCACCAAAACTCCTGAGGGCTTGGCTACTAAAAGGAAAACTATTTCTCTATTCAGAACACTTCTGATATCCAATGTGTAGGGTTGGGTTTTGGTGTGTGTGTGTGTGTGTGTGTGTGTGTGTGTGTGTGTGTGTGTGTGTGTTTCACATAAACAAATTTTCCAATTATCTAGCCACCAAATGGGTGTCCTACAATTCAGTTATCACACGAACTACCTGGAGCAGGCACAGACCTCACGGGTAAAGAGCTCAGTTCTACAAGACTATCCCCCATTGCAGATGTCGGTCACAAGTCCCAGGCTGCCACTTGTCTGATCAATCAGCTATAAATTGGGGTTCCCAACTTCTATGCGGCACCTGAGGGACTGGCTCCAAATCACCCAGCTCTGAGAGCCAAAGGGGCTCAGCCTTCACAAATCCCTGGAACCACAGAAAACAAAGAGGGTGTTTCAAATGGTTATTCAAGGACTTCCCATGGCCATAACCCAGGCCCAGCATAGAGGGAGCGGGCAAAAATGCATAGCTCCAGCCCGGCTGGTGTGGCTAAGTGGTTGAGATTCGACCCATGAACCAGGAGGTCACGGTTCTATTCCTGGCCAGGGAACACGCCTGGGTTGCGGCTCAATCCCCAGCAGGGCATGTGCAGGAAGCAGCTGATCAATGATTCTCTCTCATCATTGATGTTTCTATCTCTCTCTCCCTCTCCCTTCCTCTCTCTGAAATCAATAAAAAGTTATTTGTTTTTTTAATGCACAGCTCCCAGTTTCTCCCTGGAATGGGTTTGACTGCATACTTTCCCAGTTACTACCCCAAAATCAGAAATTTAGGAGCTCTGTGTCAGGAACTGAAGCCAAAGACCAAATACTAGTACATGAGGGAGGGTGGCGGGGGGGAGGGAGTAGCAGGGATGGGTAGCAAAAATAGGATTACAGTTGTGAATATGGGAAAGTTTGTTATTTATTAATTATTGCATTATTTTTCAGGTGAACAACTGTAAACCTACTTTTGTCCCATCCTGTATATATTACCTCAGAGCTACTTACTACCTGTAACTTTCGAATATGTAGGATAACTTGACTTGTAGAGTTGCTTCCTCTGCCATTTTCGGTGCTGCCCCTCTATTATTCCTTAGAACTGCATTTGAATGTAAAATTGTCTCAAAATAAAACATTTCATTTTTTTAAAGTCAAATTATATTAAAGTGTTCTGACAAGTACAGCCTTTGCTATCTCACACCTCCCCACTGTGCAGCCCCACTTACCTAAAGTAGTGCCTTTTGATCCCATTAGCTATTTTTGTGGTATTTGCCCTTCCCATATTTTTCAGTAATATGTATATTTTACATTATCAGTCCCCTGTGTTATTTGACTTTTTATTATTTTAAATAAGGATTTAAGTTTCTTATAATACTATCTCTTCTCAATATGGTGATAACTATTATTAAATCAATAGTCAGTGCCTACATTACATATCACAGTTGACCTATTTGCTCTATGTTTTCTTTCTATTTTCCTGGAGTTAATGTCTTCTTTTCTTTCATTTACTTAGTTTCTTTGTACTTTTGCCAATTCTTCCCAAATTTTTCATTTTAGTTTTCCAGTATAGTTTTCTACATCAGGTTACTTACCACTTCCAATTTCCAGAGACCTTCTCTTTCTCTCTGGACCACTATGCTTTAGGTTTTTTTGGACAGCTGTCACCTGAGACTTCCCTTTGCTATCATCCCTAGAATTTCCTTTCTCCTGAGTTGGAGTCCCAGATCCCTAGATCTCAAGCCTTCTCTCTCTGGGCTTATTCTTTTGCTCTGTGGAGCACACTCTTCAGCAGTTTTGTCAAGTTAAAAATTTGGTACAATTCGGAAGGCTTGGTGATATGAGCATTGCATATACCTGTCTCTTGAGACTAATCTAATTTTAACTAGCTGCCTTTTACACCTGGGTCAACTAACTCCCTAAGATACCCCTTCAGCATCTTCCTGGATACTTCCCTAACTTACTTTCAGTATCCCATTTCTTCCTATCTCTTGGTTTACCCTTTTAGGTAAACACATTCTAGCAAAGGCTTCCTGGGAGGAATTTGTTGAGACTGTGTGCTTGAAATATCTTTAGTCACCCTCACACTTGGATTGATAGTATAGAACTTCATTATAGCCATGCTGCTCTCCCAGCTATTCCTGGAACATGAAAGACACCCTTCTTTAGCTTTCTCATTTGCATTTACTGCATGGCTAAACTCTCTCACCTCCTTCAGGTCTTGCTCAGATACTATACATATACTCATAAATTGCCCACCCAGAAATCCCAGCCACTTCCCGGCTTCATTTTACTTCCAGAGCACCTATCACATGTGGTATACTATGTATTTCCCTTGGTTTATTTTTATTTATCCCAACACCTGGAACAGTGCCTGGCACATAGTAGGCTATCAACTCATTTGTTGAATGAATGAATAATAAACACTTGTTCTATACCTATAATATGCCAAAACGGAAGAAGATAATTTTCTTGTTATGATAAGAATAGATTCGTTTGATATATAATTAAGAATTTGCTGATCACATGGCACTTGAAAATAGAGATAAGATTTTGGAATCTTTTCCTTTTAGATTTTTAAACATAAATAGGTGACCACTTGATGCTTATGATTTAGTGTATGTATGTGTATATGTGACCTTTCTGGCAGAATTTAAAATAGCCTTTCATCTGCACTTGTCCTTCACACCTTGCTCATCTTCTACCTGGCCTTCCTCTGTCTACTAGTGAGGCCTTCGCTTTTTGATGGGCCCTGCCCAGAGCATGACCACAGTAGCCTTCTCTCTATCCCCAACAGCCGGGCTTTTAATCACACCCCATAATACACACATATAAATATTCCTCACACCCTCACAGGAACCCCGCACACATATTTGAACAGAATAGCTAAAAAGTCAAGTTATTCTGAGACTGTTTCTACTGCATACCTCATGATGGAATGAATGGCCTTGGTCTTTAGGACTTCCCCATTGCAGCATAAAAAACTTCATGTCCAAATGACCTGTGTCACTGCCGTATCTAATTTGTACATAAGAATCTGATGAAAATGTAATTACTTAAAATACATTTATAACTAGTGGTAAGATTTAGATGATAATTTTATTTCAAAGGAATTAACGATGGCCTTGGTAGTTTCAATTTCAAGCCAAGAAAGAGTAGGAGTCTTTTCAAATCACATTTAAATAGGACTGCTAGATTCGGCAAAGAAAAATACAAGCTTCCCAGTTAAATTTGAATTTCAGATCAGCAACAATTAATATTTTAGTGTGTGCGTTCCAATGGGAATCCTATATTTTATCTAACAACCCTACATCTAAATAGCCAACTGCTCTTATCAGGAAAATAACTTGGACAGGTTTATTTTGGATGTGAAAGATTAATGTTAAGATGCCACAGAGTTAGAAATTCATTTTTATTGGTTCATGACATAATACAGGGAACTATTTAATCTGGCTAATGATAGACTGGGTGGTTTAAACAACAGAACTTTACTTGTCACTATTCTGAAGGCTTTGAAGTCCAAGATAAGTTGCCAGATGTTTCCTGGTGAGGGCCCTCTTTCTGAGGGTCTTCTTGCTGTATCCTCACATGACAGAGAGAAAGTGAGACAGAGAGCAGAGAGAGATCATTTCTCTCATGTCTGTTCTTGCAAAGGCTCTAATACCAATAATGAGGCTCCACCCCCACGCCCCAAATACTGTCACACCTCACCTCCAAATACCGTCACACTGAAGATTAGGGCTTCAACATATGAATTGGGGAGGATACAAACATTCAGTTGATGGCAATGGATTTGAATACAAGTACAGTGTGAATGCAGAGAGCTTGGCTGTTAGAAACATCATTTCTCGCAGTGGACTGAATTCTAGGTGGACACATCCAGGCACCCTCCCCAGGTTAGAGAAAAGAGGGTGCTTCTCTGAAAGCTACGTACAATTCACCAACAGGCAGGTTTTATTTTAAGAACCTAACAAACCTAATATGATTCCATCTCTCAGAGCTGTTTATCACTTAGAATTTCAGTTAGGGTGGTTGCACTCTAGTAAATTAGCTGGCTGAGAGTCCAAAGATTATATCTGCACCCAGACAGTCCATTCATCATGCTTAACATTTAGATTTCAGTACAGCTTTCCCTCACATTTGCCAAAATGACACTGAAGTAATCATAGAAAGCTCCCTGTTCTGTTGTGTCTAATGCCTTAAATATTGTCAGTGGCCCTAGACGTAGGTTTGTTGGAATATTTTAATAACCCACCAATCTCTTATCTGATAGTTTCATTTAACCACTTTTTATAAACACTTACTGATTTTAATTTATCACCAAAGTGGGATTGGACTTCAGTAGTTCAATGTGTACTTACCTAAGAAAGCAATGCAAAATGGTGATAAAAATTATCAGGGTATAATCTTGTAAAAGTGACAAAACCTTTAAATATTACCAAATATTTAGCAAGTTGTATGGTGAATATAAAGTTCAAATTATATGTGTAACCAACACCTTTACTCTTTCAATATTATTTTGTAAATTGGCAAGTTATTCAGTCAGATTATACAGTTTTGGAAAAGCATAATTTAAATTTCAATTGTTAAAACCACCAAAATAGAATAACTAGAATACCAAAAAAAATGCAGCTGAAGAAAAGTACAGGCTTCCATGATTGGAAGGTGAATAAAATGTCTGGCCCAAAACTGCACAGCTGGGTGAGCAGGCATTCCAGATGGGGATGTGGGACCCCGATACAGTCAACGCCATTTGTGGTTTGGCACCAGCTGGCGACCTAGTCAGCTTTTACCACCTGGTTCCTAGATGTACTGTGCCGGGCTGAGTATAATTCCAGAAATTCTGGGTACCTGGCTATCTTTTAGTCTCATACACGTAGAAGTTTTGGGCCTGAATAAAATGGTTTCAGGGCCCACCTGCTGTCTACATAGGTTTAGACATAGGGTTGCCTGCCCCTTTCTGTACCAATTTATTTTTTTTTAAATATGACACTAAGTAATCAGCGTAAATATTATTTTTTAAAAGTTAACTTTAACTTTGGATTTTTTTTCTGTTCTTTGGGGCAATGCTTGGATGTAATGAATTGATCTCAGGAGCTTTCTCCCTGGACAGTTCTTCATCCTCACCTGCTATGGCCTCTACCTCCCTACCAGAAACTCTACCTTCCTTGGCTGCATCAAGCATCTTCTCTCTGATTGATCAAAGTGCCACAGACATAATGTCCCTTGACCAGACACTAACCATCCCCGCTGATGATTATTCTGCCATCAGCAATCAGCTCTGGAGATTTCACATTTGCCTGCATCTTCAGAAGACAGCAGGCTGAGCACAGTCAGCCAAGATATCGCCCAAGGCTTAGAAGAAATGGACCTACCTAACTCTCCTGCCTTCTCTGAGGTACCAGGATTCAGCGGATATGTTTCCACCCCAGACCGTTTCTTGGAGAATACCACTCCCGTCCCAGCCTTACAGTATATAACTGCCAGCTCTGTGACCATGTCCGCCGAGGGCCAGGAGCTGGTGGTGTTCTTCAGTCTGCATGTGGCTAACATGCCCTCTTCGATGACCTGTGCAACAAGAGCTCTCTGGAGTACCAAGCTCTGGAGCAACGATTCACACAGCTGATGAGTAGGCACTACTTACTATTCTCTGTGTCTCTTCTTTCTGTTGTTGTTGTTGTTACTTCATACTACCATCACAGGCTGTCTTGAGCAATCACAGGCTGGTTGGAAGAGGCAAGCCTCTGACGAGGCTGTTGCTGAAGGCATTCAGCTGGAGTGTTGAGATGGATTCAGATCCAAGAGGCAAGTGAATTCTCTGGTGGACACATGAGCAGACATTGCCACACAGACTCCTGGGAACAAACTTACACTGAACAACCTTTCCTTAGAGTTTTTCCTAATTTAGTTTTCCCAGGAATAATACATAGCTACTCACGTTCTGAACTTTAGATTTAAAAGCAGGATGAGCAGACTTTCCCCAAGTTATAATGTCACTGTTTGCCAGCCGTCTGACCACAGGGCTCTAAGCTAGGAAGGTCCAGCACAGAGCAGGCCAAGAGCTCAAGTGTAAACACTCTTTTTTCAGTCCCTCTTAAGTTTTTGTTTTTAACTAAAAAATGGTTAAATCACCCATGATCCCTAACAAAGAAAATGAGAAGATGAGCATGATGACATATACCTATGATTATAAAACACCCCTCCCCCAAACTCACATTTGTTTTGTTTCTACATGTGGGATAAGAAATGCATGTACAGTAAGAAATGCTGAATTTCTGAAAATGACAGAAAAATATTTGTAAGCTTTACATAAGTTAAATTTTTATATAAATTAAAACCACATAAAAACTAATTCTTCGAGTGAACTTTAAAGGAAGACTTTGTGCAATCTAACCTCCCACTGCCACCCACAATGAGGTGAGTAGATAATTGGAATAATCTCAGGGAATGGAATCCCAGTGGACCTAGCACCGGTGTTTTCCTTAGGGTACATGCTAAGTTGCCATCATGAAGAAATCAACAATATAGTAACCTAAATAAGATACAAGTTCATTTCTCTTTCAGTTGGTGGGTGGGATAGCTCCACTCTACACCATCCAGGAACCCACTTTCCTTACATCTTGTAACTCTGTCAGCCCCAAGGGTGTTTCCTCGTTCACGCAGTCAAATCTGGGTCACTACAGCCGTTTCCACTTGTGAGAAGGGGAAAGAGAGAAAGCCCAGGGCAAGCAATTTCCAAAGCAAGTGATACCAAAGTTGCCCACATCTCTTCCATTCCTATTCCATTGGTGGGAACTAGTCATGTGGCCACACCTTGCTGCAAGGGAGGCTGGGAAATGTGGTCTCTAGCTAGGCAGCCTCTTTTTCATAAAAAAAGAGGAGGATGGATTTTGGAGAAAGGAGCAGCTAATCATTTGCACAGTAGGTGAAGACAGGGAATTCCCCACAGAGCTAAGACACAAAGAATGAATTCAAAGTTAAGTAGGCAAAATCATGAGAGCCTAAATTGGGAAAAAAAAGTTCCAAGCTCTGTGTAAAATTTCATTTCATTGTATTTAATTTTTTTTTACAATGACCTTGAGGCACGGGGAGTGCACAAGGATGGGGATCAGGGTCATAGTCAGAACTCTGGTAGGGCACAGGGACAAAATCAAAGCCGGTCGGGGCCGGGCCTGGGAGGTTGCAGCTTACACCTGTATGCTCCCTGGCCTCACAGGTGTCAGTTCGTGGATGAGTGGCTCACTTTCCGGGAATGAACAAGGCAGGCATTGCTGAGTTTCAAACATTTCTGAGAAGAGATCTCAAGGATGGCCGTGGCTCACAAGAGGCAGGTGTGGAAGCCTGAAGTACATTGCCCTGGGGCTTACTTTTATATTATCACATTATGGTTTGGAAAAGGTTCTTAGGGAACCACTTTCTCTTCTCCCTCGCCGTTCAGATAAGGGCACTGAGGTACAACACAATGCTAAGTGTCTCAGTGAAGGTCACACAGCTGGTTGGGAACAGTTCCAGGGCTGACTGCCAGTTCCCTGCTATTTCCACCGTGCCGCGTTTGTGTTGACCGTGAAACGTAACCTGCAAAAACAGACGAGCTGGTGTTTAAGCTGTTGTTTGTTTCAGTGGGTCATTTCAAGCTGGGTGCTCCCAAACAGACAGCCCATTTACACAGGCGTAGGGCAGTCTGCTCCCGAGCTCAGTTTGGAACGTGTTTTTATTTACATGGATTTAAAAAAAAATAAATAAATAAGCAAAACTGAACTTGGCATTCCTGCTTTGCTGATAGCATAGGCCTGGGTTTTTAAAATCCTCTGTTTTCACAATTCATTCTGAACAAAACCACTGCCCATCCATCTCAATACACAGACAGAAAGGTGGAAATGTGGAACATAATCACTGCAAATAGATCATTAAGTAGTGGTGTTCTGGTCTCCCGTTAAATCCAAACACACAAAAATAAACAAATACGTGGAAATTTATGCCTCAGGTAATGAGAAGTGAGTTTGAATGGCATTAGCAGCAGCTGAGCGCTTAGAACACACTTCTGAGTAAACCATCTTTTATTTTGCAGCTGGTTCCGTATCTACGATCCAATCTTACAGGATTTAAGCAACTTGAAATACTTAACTTCAGAAATGGGAGTGTGATGGTGAATAGCAAAATGACGTTTGCTACGTCGGTGCCCTACAACCTCACCAAGGCCGTGCAGCGGGTCTTGGAGGATTTCTGTTCTGCTGCAGCCCAACTACTTGACATGGAAATAGACAGCTACTCTCCCAACACTGAACCAGGTAAAAGAATTCAATTCAGAAGTAGGTGGGAGTTTGGGGAGTTTGTCTCTTTGTTTGTGTACACTTGCAGCTCGACCTTGAGGTCACAAAAATCAAACTAAAATCACACTTGATAAAATAATCGTTTGGAATCTATGGATCGCCTTATTCAAAAAGTAGAGTCCTAAGACATGCAGGTTAAATTTTTCCTACATCAAGAAGCAAAGAACAAGCGCACCTCCTGCTTCACAATCTGAGAGCTTTAATTTCCCATCAGAGCAAAACTTCCGCAGAGTTTTAAGAGATTTTTAAAAAATATAGTCCACAACCAAGCTAACTTACATTCTGCTAAAAGCCCAAAGCACCTTCTCAGGGAACTGAAGCAACCTGGGGATTCCTACCTAAGAAAGCTGCCCGTCATAGCTAACTGCGGGAGTCACCTCTTCCTAGCACAGCTCAGGATGAAACTGAAGCAGCATCCTGAGGACAGACATAATCATTCGACCCAAATTCAAACTTGGAAAAAAAGCCCATCATGAAAGAAAGAAGGAAATAATGTCCCTTCTGGTCTCTGCACCCTAGATGAGCTTCCATCTCAGATCAAAACAGAGTTGGATATGAAGAAAACTCTTAAACGATATGGGGGCTCAGCCCAAAGCTACACAGTGGAAAGCACACATTTGTTCGGGTAAGAAAGCTAGTATAATTACCATTGTAACCAGCTGTGCCCAAAGTGGGAACTATTTCCACCATTAGTTTCAAAGTTCTGTTTTCTAAACTACAAAAAATTATTTGTTTGTGTTTTGTTTTCTTTCATTCCCTGGAGTGCAAGGGTCCAAGGCTCCACATCTACTGCCAATGCAACCTGCCAGTCAGGCTGCAAACAAGGCCGCCTGATAGGCTATGAATTAGTAAAGTGAATCTTGAACAGCCTCTCTGGCTGTCTGTGGACTAACAATGAAGGCAGAGAGAAAGGCCTTGAGCAAAATCCAAACAAAAAGGCTCAATTGGGAGACACTTATCTTTCACGGAGCAGAACTTTGTGCAACTTTAAGAAAATTGCCTCCTACCTGGTAAACAGGTTCATTAAAATGACAGAGTGCCCTTAGGCACTAAACCTGGGACTGTTTACCTCTGAACTGGGTGGCTCAGCAAGCCCTCTGGCTCCCCTAAGAAATCAAAGACCTCCTAAAGGCTAGTAAAATACTGCCTCTCCCCCCGGAAACTTCCTCAGAACTAAGAAGGAGCCAGGGGTCCTTGCCAGCTAAGACCAGGAGACCAGTTTCCTCCGTGGATTGAAAATGATAACAGGGGCGTGTATAGGGAGAACTTGGAAAGCGTAAGGGAGGTGAGGGCCCAGTCGCCCTCTTCCTGACTCCCTCCAGGAGCTCAGTTTACTTAGAGACCCAGCCCAACAACATGAGATGGTAAATGTAGGGAGCCAAGTTGCAGCAGGGGAGAATGCGGGTGCTCCTGTGGGGACAGGCTTCTCAAAGCAGCCCCCACCCCCCAGTGGTGCCTTAGAAAGGGGCCAGGGATGTGGAAGGGACCCTGGTGATATTGGGGAAAAAGCACAGAATGACATTGCCCTTGGAGGGCTCCTGAATGTGAATCCTGTGTGCTAACAGCAGCAGCACTGAATTTTCACAACTGGAAAATGGAAATAGTAACAGGTGTGAGGATTAACTAAAATAATAGAGTCGTCCCTCCATATCTGCAGGGGGATGGATTCCAGGATGCCCGAGGATATCAAAATTTAAAGATGCTTAAGTCCCTTATATAAAACTAGGGGCCCAGTGCACGAATTCATGCACCTTGAAAGGAACTGTGGGCTGCGGGGCTGCGGTAGGCACAGGGGTGGGTCTCAGCCCATCCTCCATGCCCCGCCTAGCCCCTCCGCCACAGCCCCACTCCCACTACTGCCACTCCCATGCGCTGACAGCGCTGGCCCCGCTTGCACCCACTGAAGGCGCGGACCTATTGGGTGCCAGCTGCTGCCCTGATGGCTCCTCAGGAGCAGGGAGAGGTGGAGAAGCCCCTAGGGGTGATCAGGGCCAGCAGCCGCCGCTCGCACCTGCTGATGGCACCAAGCGATCAGGACCGGCACTGGGCACTGGCAGCGGGTGCAAGCAGTGACTCCAGCACTGGCTGCAGGTGCTAGCAGGGCTGGCACTGGCAGTGGGTATGAGCAGCGGCTCTGGCACTGGCAGCAGGTGCAAGTGGAGCTGTTGCCAGCAGTGGGTGCGAGAGGCAGCTGCTGGCCCCAGTCTCCCCTCAGGAGCAGGGGGAGGTGGAGAAGCCCTGAGGAGCGATAGGGGCCAGCAGGGGCTGCTCGCACCCACTAATGGCACTGAGCAATCAGGACCAGCACCAAGTGCTGGCAGTGGGTGTGAGCAACGGCTCCGGTGCCAACAGCGGGTGCGAGCAGGGCTGGTGCTGGCAGCAGGTGCAAGCACTGGGCGGGACCATGGCGTGCGGGAGCAAAGAATTTTCAGTAACCACCAGAGGCTTGCCCCATGACAGCAACTGGTGCCCCGCCTTGGTCTGGCGCCCTCATCCACCTGCGCCACCATCCCACCGCAGCTGATGCCCACCATGTTCCGTGCTCGCCCCCTGGTGGTCAGTGCACATCATAGCGACCATTATATATTGCACTTATAATGCCCAATACAATGTAAATGCTATGTAAATAGTTGTTATATTGTATTATTTAGGGAATAACGACAAGAAAAAAAGTCTGTATATGTTGGGTATAGTTGCAACCACTGTAGGCAACAACATAACTTTTTTAAAAAATATTTTCTATTCAAGGTTGGTTGAATCTGTGAATGCAGAATCCATAGATACAGAGGGGACTATATTTACAACACTTAACATAACTCTTAACAATTGCAGTTGACTAATATAAATGTTTACTTATTGTGGCAACATCGTCATTATTAACTTGACTAACAATCTGTGACCTGCATAGGGTACCAGTGAGAACAGTAACAAGTACCCTGACAAGGTATTTGTGTGGAGGTTGGAACTGAAATTATTTTCACTGATTTCTTAGGAGAACTCATAAGAAATATATAGCTTTCCTCTAAGAAGCCAATGGCAGTAAAAATGAAATGGTGCTAACATCAGCTTGGATCCCTGCTGGAGCCAAATTTATGCTGAGCTACCTAATAATGCCCCAGACTGCCCAGTATACAGTGGGGTAGCGTGCCCAATTTATCTTTTAATAGTAGAACAATAGGGAAAGCCAGAGTGTGCTGGACAACCTGAGCAATTACCTTACTCTATTTTTCACCAGATACTTGGAGAGTGAGAAAATCTAAGTTGAAAATTCATAGAACGAATGAATGACTGAGAAGTTCTGCCGAGAAATGACTGTAGTGAGCCAGCTAGGACATGAGTACTGCCTGAACCAAAGGGCTTGAGGACAGCAGAATTAGAAAATCAAATGTGGATTTTATAAAAGTTAAAAATAAACAACCATGGACTTTATTAACTTCTCTATATGAATGGAAATAGATAAATCCAATATCCAAAAGGGTTCCTATTTAGTGTGGTAAGCCACTGTTGCCGACCTGCCCCAAAAGAGTTTCTTCCAATCAACGTTTGGACTTGGGGTGCAAGATGTAAGGAGCAAGAAGGGAGGGACAGGCAAGGTGTAGAGTGGGCTTCCTAACTGACAGCTAGGGACCCTCGTTTAGTTATTTCAGCAAGGGCAAAGGGTAGATTCATCCACTTAGAACCAGCAAGTGCTTGATGATTCGGCCTTGACCATCTTCTACATGCTTAATACAAAGCAATAAGCAGTCATCCACCATCATGTAACATGTTAATGTACGAAAGTCAGTCCCTGCCCAAAGAATCTTCCAATGCGGCCAAAAAGGGACACCTTAGAATGATGCTGGGATCAAAGCTATGCCTTGTTCACTCAAAAGGACTTTCTAAGGAGCACTTTTCTGATAAGCTGTACTTGGTTGCAAATTCCTGTGCGTCTGGAAATCACTCAGTGAGCCCATAATGAAGAAAGCCCTGACTTTCCTTTAAATTGAGGCCTGGTGCCTGAGCAGAAAGAGAATGTAGTGATTGAGATTAATACAGAGACTTCTAGCCCCTCTGGGCTGGTGTTGGTGGTGAGGGCTGAGCTTCCTGCCACAGCCACAAAGACAACCAGCACTGGTAAAGAAACCATTATTCGATGGTACTTGTTAAAGACTATCTTGATGGGTATAGGTACCCTGCAATGGGATCTTGGGGTGAGGGAGGGTGAATGGACTCAACTTTGAATACAGCAAGTTGGAATGGGGGGAGGGGGACGGTTGGCTAAACTGACCTAAAAGGATTCTGGAGGAAGGCAGGTCAGGGTGATCAGACATCACCTGGAGGATGTGGAGGATGAGGAACCTGATGAGATATTGAGGGTGATCAGATGTGGAGGGTGGGGGAGGGGGCATTCTAGCTAAACCAATTTAGCAGGACTTGCTAAAACTGAGCAATAAAGAGACAAACACGAAGTCCAAACGTTGAGGCTGAGTGGAAAATTTCAGTGGAGGCTGAGTAGACCTCGATCAAGTAGACAATCTTTGTGAACACCAGAGCTGAAGAGTAGGGAACCAGCCACACAGGTATCAGTGGCAGCAGTACAAGCTACCATTGGTGGCAGGGGCTGCTGAGGAGAGGAAGGTGGCCATCCAAGAGTGAGCCATGGTCAGGGACCCACTCAGATACAGACTCATAAACACCCTACACCCTCGAGAGGGAATAATGGCGGCGGAATAGACAGACGTGTTCCAAGCCTTGTCCCGGAGCAGAAAGAAAGAACAGCTGAGGGTCGCACAAGGAGTGTTTGTTGGCTGGTTGGGAGACAGCTGAATTCCAGAAGGAGGTGGGGGACTGCTGAACGGGGTTCCCCTGACCTGGCAGCACCAACTGCGGCTGGGTCCCCTCCCGGAGCTGCGGGCTTGGACGCGGAGTCTGCGCCATCTTGATCTGGAAAGTGGAGCTTATCTGAAGCCTGAGAATCCACAACTGCGGCACCCCAGGAACAGCTGCGAGCCCCAGAACAACGCTCCCCAACTGGCGCAAGCACACGGGTTCAGAGGAGCTCTACACTCCACCACGGAAAGGTCAGATTTCGCCTGGGATAAGGAGAGAGAGAACTACATAACCAGACACCCAGAGAAGAGAGACCATGGGGAGACAAAGAAGCAGCCCACATATGAAAGAAAAGCAGGCATCACCAGAAAAGGAAGTAAACGAAATGGAGGCAAGCAACCTTCCAGAAAAAGAATTCAGAGAAATGGTCATAAGGTGGCTGAAAAGAATGGAAGACAAATTCGACAATATGAGCAAGAACCAAGAGGAAATGAAGAAGAACCAAGAAGAAATGAAAAATGACATCGCTGCTGTAAAGAACTCAATAGAAAGCATCAAGAGTAGACTAGAAGAAGCAGAGGACCGCATCAGTGAGCTAGAAGACAAGATGGAAAAAAATACCCAAGAAAAGCAACTTCTAGAAAAAAAAATTAAAAGGCAGGAGGAGAGTCTAAGGGAACTTTGGGACAACACGAAACAAAACAACATCCGCATAATAGGGGTTCCAGAAGGAAAGGAAGCTGAGCAAGGAATAGAAAACCTCTTTGAAGAAATAATGACAGAAAATTTCCCAGATATAGGGAAGAAAAAACCCACACAAATCCAAGAAGCTCACAGAGTCCCAAGCAAAATGAACCCCAAAAGACCGACGCCAAGGCACATTATAATTAAATTGGCAAACACCAACGACAAAGTAAGAATCTTAAAAGCAGCAAGAGAGAGACAGAAAGTTACATACAAAGGAACCCCCATCAGACTAGCAACTGATTTCTCAACAGAAACTCATCAGGCCAGAAGAGAATGGAATGAAATATACAAAGTCATGCAAAGAAAGGGGCTGAATCCAAGAATACTGTACCCAGCAAGGCTGTCAATCAAAATTGAAGGTGAAATCAGGAGCTTCACAGACAAAAAAGGACTAAGGGAATTTATTACCACCAAACCAGCAATGCAAGAAATGCTAAAGGGTCTACTGTAAAAAAAAAAAAAAAAAAAAAAAAGAAAGAAAGAAACAGGAAGCGAAGAAGTAACACAGGGGTAAAGAATAGGAATGGCGACAAATAAGTACCTATCAATAATAACTTTAAATGTAAATGGATTAAATGCCCCAATCAAAAGACATAGGGTAACGGATTGGATAAGAAAACACGACCCATATATCTGCTGTCTACAAGGAACCCACCTCAGAAAAAAAGACGCACACAGACTGAGGGTGAAGGGATGGAAAAAGGTTTTCCAGGCAAATGGAACTGAAAAAAAAGCTGGGGTAGCAATACTTATTTCTGACAAATTAGATCTCAAACTGAAGGACATAACAAGAGATAAGGAAGGCCATTTCATAATACTAAAGGGAGCAATCCAACAAGAAGAAATAACTCTGGTAAACATATATGCACCCAATACAGGAGCACCCAAATACATAAAAAAACTCCTGGAGGATATCAAGGGAGACATTGACAGCAATACAATCATAGTAGGAGACTTTAATACCCCACTATCACCATTGGACAAATCCTCTAAACAAAACATCAGCAAAGAAACATCAATCCTAAATGACTCACTAGACCAGATGGAATTAATTGACATCTTCAGAACATTTCACCCCAAAGCCACAGAATATACATTCTTCTCAAGTGCACATGGGTCATTTTCAAAGATAGACCATATGTTGGGACATAGGCAAAGTCTCTTCAAATTCAAGAAGATAGAAATCATATCAAGCATCTTCTCAGACCACAGTGGCATAAAACTGGAAATCAACTACAATAAAAACAACCCAAAGAAATCAAACACATGGAGACTAAACAGCATGCTATTAAACCATGACTGGGTTACCAGAGAGATCAAAGAAGAAATAATAAACATCATGACAACAAATGACAATGAAAACACTACAATCCAAAATCTATGGGACACAGCGAAAGCAGTCTTGAGAGGGAAGTTCATAGCTCTACAAGCCTACTGCAAAAAACAAGAAACAGGGTTAATAAATTACCTAACCCAACAACTCAAAGAGTTAGAAAAAGAGCAACAAGAAAAGCCCAGTGTAAGCAGAAGGAAGGAAATAATAAAGATCAGAGCACAGATAAACGACATAGAGACCAAAGAAACAATACAAAAGATCAACAAAACCAAGAGCTGGTTCTTTGAAAGGATAAACAAGATTGATGAACCTCTAGCCAGGCTCACCAAGAAGCAAAGGGAGAGGACCCAAATAAACAATATCAGAAATGAAAGAGGTGAAATAACAACAGATCCCGCCGAAATACAAAGGATCGTTAAAAAATACTACGAACAACTCTATTCCAACAAACTGGACAACCTGGAGGAAATGGACATATTCCTAGAAAAATATAACCTTCCAAAACTCAATCAGGAAGAATCTAAACAGCTCAACATGCCAGTAACTATGGAAGAAATTGAAGCAGTCATCAAAGAGCTTCCGGCAAACAAAAGCCCGGGGCCAGACGGCTTCACAGGAGAGTTCTACCAAACATTCAAGGAAGAACTAAAACCTATCCTCCTCAGACTATTCCAAAAAATTCAAGAGGAAGGAACACTTCCCAGCTCCTTCTATGAAGCCAGCATCACCCTAATACCAAAACCAGATAAAGACAACACAATGAAGGAGAATTACAGGCCAATATCCCTCATGAATGTAGATGCCAAAATCCTCAATAAAATTCTAGCAAATAGGATCCAGCAGTACATCAGAAAGATCATACACCATGACCAAGTAGGATTTATCCCAGGAATGCAAGGATGGTTCAATATCCGCAAATCAATAAATGTGATACATCACATAAACAAATTGAGAGATAAAAATCACATAGTCATATCAATTGATGCAGAAAAAGCATTTGACAAAATCCAACACCCTTTCTTGATAAAAACTCTCAACAAGGTGGGAATAGAAGGATCATACCTCAACATCATAAAAGCTATATATGATAAACCCACAGCTAACATCATACTCAATGGGCAAAAACTAAAACCATTTCCCCTAAGAACAGGAACAAGACAGGGATGCCCACTCTCACCACTCCTGTTTGACATAGTACTGGAAGTATTAGCCATTGCAATTAGACAAGAAGAAGAAATAAAAGGCATCCAAATTGGAAAAGAAGAAGTAAAGCTGTCCTTATTTGCAGATGACATGATATTGTACATAAAAAACCCGAAAGACTCCATCAAAAAACTAACAGACTTAATAAATGAATTCGGCAATGTAACAGGATACAAAATTAACACCAAGAAATCTATGGCATTTCTATACACCAACAATGAACTTACAGAAAGAGAGACTAAAAAAGCAATCCCATTTTCCATCGCACCAAAAAAATTAAGATACTTAGGAATAAACCTAACCAAGGAGGTAAAAGACCTATATGCGGAAAACTACAGGACACTGAAAAAAGAGATAGAGGAAGATGTAAACAGATGGAAGAACATACCATGTTCATGGATTGGTAGAATCAACATCATTAAAATGTCCATACTACCCAAAGCAATCTATAGATTCAATGCACTCCCCATTAAAATACCAACGGCGTACTTCACAGACCTAGAAAGAACTCTCCAAAAATTCATCTGGAATAAAAAAAGACCCCGAATAGCCACAGCAATCCTGAGAAAGAAGAATAAAGTAGGAGGGATCTCAATACCAGATTTCAAGCTGTATTACAAAGCCACTGTCATCAAAACAGCCTGGTACTGGCACAAGAACAGACATATAGATCAATGGAACAGAATAGAGAATCCAGATATCTACCCAAACCAATATGCACATTTAATATTTGACAAAGGAGGCATGAGCATACAATGGAGTCAAGACAGTCTCTTTAATAAATGGTGTTGGGAAAATTGGACAGATACATGCAAAAAAATGAAACTAGATCACCAACTTACACCATACACAAAAATAAACTCAAAATGGGTACAGGACTTAAATATAAGACGGGAAACCATAAAAATACTAGAGGAATCCACAGGCAGCAAAATCTCAGACATATGCCAAAAGAACTTTTTCAGTGATACTGCCCCTAGGGCAATGGAAGCCAAACAGAAAATAAACAAATGGGACTACATCAAAATAAAAAGCTTTTGCACAGCAAAAGAAACCATCAACAAAACAACAAGAAACCCCACTGTATGGGAGAACATATTTGCAAATGGTATCACTGATAAAGGTTTAATTTCCAACATCTACAGGCAGCTTATACAACTTAATAAAAGGAAGATAAATGATCCAATAAAAAAATGGGCAACGGACCTAAATAGAAGCTTTTCGAAAGAAGACAGAAGGAAGGCCAAGAGACACATGAAAACATGCTCAAAGTCACTAATTATCCGAGAGATGCAAATCAAAACAACAATGCGATACCATCTCACACCTGTCAGAATGTCTATCATCAACAAATCAACAAACGACAAGTGTTGGCGAGGATGCGGAGAAAAAGGAACCCTCGTGCACTGCTGGTGGGAATGCAGACTGGTGCAGCCACTGTGGAGAACAGTATGGAGTTTCCTCAAAAAACTGAAAATGGAACTCCCATTTGACCCAGTAATCCCACTCCTAGGAATATATCCTAAGAAACAAGAAACACCAATCAGAAAGGATATATGCACCCCTATGTTCATAGCAGCACAATTTACAATAGCTAAGATTTGGAAACAGCCTAAATGCCCATCAGCAGATGACTGGATCAGAAAACTATGGTACATCTACACAATGGAATACTATGCTGCCATAAAAAAGAAGGAATTACTACCATTTGTAGGCACTTGGATGGAATTAGAGAACATTATGCTAAGTGAAATAAGCCAGTCAATGAAAGAAAAATACCACATGATCCCACTCATTTGGGGATAATGAAAAACATTATAAACTGATGAACAAAATGATAGTTACAGAGGCAGTAAAGCATCAAACAGACTGTCAAATTACAGTGGTAAGGTTAGGGAGAGGTGGGGGAAATAAGAGATCAACTGAAGGACTTATATGCATGTATATAAGAGTAACCAACGGATGCAAAACATTGGGGGGTGAGGGCATGTATGGGAGTGGGGTGGGGGTGGGGGGCAATGGTAAGATATGTACACATATAATACCTTAATAAAAATTTGAAAAAAAAAAAAAAAAAAAAAAACACCCTACACCCTCATTTTCACATTATTCACAGCTCCTCCTCCCTTTTTATAGCCTGTTCCAATCCAGGCAGAGACAGCCCAAAATCCCCAAACACTCACAAACCATTGCTTCTGAGCAGAGCTAATTAACTTCTCACTTCTATGAATCTGTATAGCTTATAAAACTTCTTGAACCTGAAATTTAAAATGTCATTCTAAAATAAACCTGTGAAGTGTTTCTAACATCAGTTCTCCTGCCCAATTTTAGATTGGGGAAATATGCACAAAATTAGTATTTTGATTATGGAAGAAATGGGTGTCTAGATTTTAAAATAAATTAAGAAAAAATATGCAGATAATTTTCAATAGCATTTTTCCCCTTTTCTAAAAAAAAAAAAAAAAATACTAGAACATGACAGCTCTTTTGCTCCTAATTTTTCAGCACAACTGAGCGACCCAGATGTTCTCCTTCTGGGGTATATTTGAGCGTAAGCTGTCATGGTGATTGACAATCGAGCTGATTAAAATGTCCTCCAAGTACAACCAACTTATCATGCTGCCTCTCAGGTTCCTGGACCCTGAATGAAGATAATTACTTCTGATTCCCAGAGAACAAGGACTCAAATTCCAGTTTACACAGCCCATGCTCTATCCCCGGCGTGGTCTTTTCAGCGGTAAGACTTGGGCTGACACATGGCAGAGCTCTTCCCCCAGCATGTAGTAACAGAACTCTGAGGGGTGCTGATCATCAGAAGCCCAGACAATACTGGAAGTTCATTTCAGCAAATACGAGAAACCTCCCTGATCCAGGTTCAATCTTGCCAGTATTTCGATTGAACTCACTGGCGTTAGTCCAATCTGTTGAGAAAACTCCTTGAAAGAGAATTGAGAGGGGAAATCTTGAGAGAGAAAAGGAGCAGCTGCTAGAAATACTGTGTGTCAGGAATGAATACCTAGCTTTGTCTATGGGAGAAGATCTAGAGAATCTGGAGAATCTATCCTTGGAAAAGGGAATGGCATCCTATAATTTTAACCCTTTCCCAATCAGGATGGACAAATACAGCAAAACTGAGTCCCTGGGTGTCTTACTCCTTGGCCCTTTTCTTATCACCTTCTTGGGAGGAAATGGAGATTAGCCCTAAAACCATACCACACTGGAGGCTCCCCCACCTCATGGCCACTGTCCCCTTAGCCTGGGAGATGCTGCCCCTAACTACCCTTTGTTCCTAACAACCCTTGTCAAAGAATAACCCTCAAAATATGAAAATCGTGAGTTTCATACTGGTAGTGAGCATATGTTAAAGTTTATTTAACTAACTGATAAGGGAATTATTAGGTTGACAAATCTGATTTAAAGGGAATATGGAAATAGGAAATTTTTTTAATGCTTTCATTGATTTTTTTTTTTTTTTGAGAGTAAGGAAGAGGGAGAGAGAGATAGAAACATCAATGAGAAACATCCATTGGCTGCCTCCTGCATGCCCCCTACTGGGGAGAGAGCCAGTAACCCTGGAATGTGCCCTGACCAGGGATTGAAGGGGTGAGCTCTTGGTGATTGCATGTGTCAATGCTTATCCACTGAGCCATACCAGCCAGGTGGAACAGGAATTTTATATAACCAGAGAACAAAGGAGAATTATGAAATAATATTGTTAAGCTAAATATAAAACAGAAAATACAATCATTGTATGTTATCTATTTTCTATAACTTCTAACTTTATAGAGTTGTAAAATGCCATAATCAATATTAAATGGTAAGTCAAACAAAGTTATTGCCTCCTAGGGTAGGGCTCAGCTGCATATTTCTTAAAGAACTGGATAGTAAATATTTTAGGCTTTGTGAGCCAAAAGGTAAAATTGGGGATATTATGAAGTGGTAAACACTGAGAAACCTAAAAACCATACTGAGCTTGCGGGCTGTAAAAGAGCAGACAGCTGGCTGGGTTGGCCCATAGGTGATCCCTGTTTACTAAGGGGACTGTTATTGCTCTAGCATGACATTGAAGATCATATGGTCAGCTTTTCTCCTTAATTTCCAAATGTTGAATGATTTTTCTTAAACCATCCAAGATTTCTCAGCCTCTTAGTCCCTCTGGCCCTTGTCTTTGCTGTTATAGAAAAGTTAGACAAGTAATAATGCAACCATAATTTGGATCTCTGTTCATTCAGACACTCAGTAAGCACTTAGGGATCACCTGCCAACAGTTAGGCACTATTATAGGCACCAGGACCCAAAGGCAAATGGAACTAAATGTCTACCAAGAGAAAAAGGCACGTATACAAAAAGCTATAATACAGTCTGCTAAATACTATACTCAGGATATGAACAGAAAAGTTATGAAGCACAGAGGTGAGAGCAATTAATTCTACAGAGGCAAGGGGATGCCATGGCAGGCTTCCTAGACAGATGGCAATATGGAGTTATGATACCTTGGTATATGATGATGGGGCCCAGGCAGAGAAGGTGGGGAGGGGCTATTCCAGAAAGGGTAAGGGGAAGATGCAGATATTTCTGAGAGTGATAGAGTGCTTCAGTTATTCCACTGTGATGAAAGCTTTGGATACACAGCAGGGAGGTATATGGGAGCTCAGCCTAGAAGGAAGGGAGAAGCATGCTGAACCAGCTCATTTAAAGCCAGGTTGTGATGCTCGGCTGGTGTGGGTCAGTGGCTAAGTGTCAACCTATAAACCAGAAGGTAATGGGTTGATTCCAGGTCAAGGAACATACCTGGGTTGCAGGCTCAATCTCCAGCAGGGGGCATGTAGGAGGCAACCGGAGAATGATTTTGTCTCATCATTGATGTTTCTCTCTCTCCCTTCCTTTTTGAAATCAATAAAAATTGTGGGGTTGTTTTTTTTAATAAAAATGAAGCCAGGTTGCCTAAGAGTCCCTGCTCAATCTATTTGCATCCACTTAGGTGTTCTATTTTTTTCTTTAAAGTTGAACTTTAATAAAATTTTGTAAAACTCAAAAAGTCTTCAAATTTAATACTAAACAGTCCTTAAAGTATTCTCAAGATTATAAAATAAAAACATATAGGAGAAACCAAGATGGCGGCATAAGTAAGCACCTAAACTGCTGCCTCGCACAACAATTTCAAAACTACAACTAAAAGATAGAACAGACACCATCCAGAACCACAAAAAAGCTGGCTGAGTGAAAATTCTACAACTAGAAGGAAAGAGAAAAGCTCACAGAGAATTGGAGGTACGGCAAAGGGTCTTTGTGTGCGCAGAGAGGAAGGGCGGCTGAGAGCCTGGCTGACTTTCTCTGGCGGAAGGGGGAAGGAAGCCACCGACCGCACTGAACCCCAGTTCTGACTGCACTGAACCCCAGTCCTGGGCGAAACCCCGTGGACCCAGGCTCATACAGGGGGAGTCTGGACTGTCAGGTAGAGAGAAAGGCACCCGGAGACTCGGAGACCCGGGGGAGACCCGGGGGAGCCCCGGCAGGCAGGGTTCTGGAGGCACGCGTGCCAGTGCGCACAAAGGCTGCAGAGGTTGCCACAGGCTTTCCCTAGCAGAAGGGAGTCGGAAGCTCCTGACTGCACTGAGCACCAATTCTGACTGCACTGAACCCCAGTTCCAGGCGAGCCCCTGGGGACCCACGCTCTTATGGGGGGAGTCTGGACTCTCGGGCGGAGACTCGGGAGCCGGGGAAGGCAGAGGTCTGAAGGCGCGTGCGTGCGCGCAAGAGCAAGGCTGACTGGAAGCCAAGACTGTCTACTCTGCCCTGAGACTCCACCCCATCCAAGCTGAGCACAGAAGCTATTGCAATTTGGCAAGTCTAATCCTATAAGGCTCTCTCCAGCACCGAACTTCTCCCAGCATAGACACAGCTGATCCTTACAGCCAACTGACCTGGAGGTCAATTCCTCCCAGTGATACCAACAACAATCAAGACTTAATTACAACAAGGCTGTACACACAGTCCACAAAGGGGTGCACCAAGAGTGTCCACCTCAGGTTACCTGGGGAGGCTGACCCACTGGGCCATATAGGAAACCTAGCACACAAATCTACCTTACCAACTCAGGGAAGCAATGAAAATGCAGCGTCAAAGAAACAGATCACAAACTAAAGAAATGGAGGAAAACAAACGACTGGATATAGAATTCAAAACCACAGTTATAAGGCTTTTCAAGAATATCCTAGAAAAGGCCAATAAATATAACGAGACCCTCGAAGATATGAAAAAGGACCAACTAGAAATTAAACATACACTGACTGAAATAAAAAATATTATACAGAGACCCAAAAACAGACTAGAGGAACACAAGAATCAAGTCAAAGAATTGAAATACAAAGAAGCAAAAAACACTCAACCGAAAAAGCAAAAAGCAAAAAAAAAAAAAAAATCAAAAAAGTTGAAGATAGTGTAAGAAGACTCTGGGACAACTTCAAGCGTACCAACATCAGAATTATGGGGGTGCCAGAAGAAGAGAGAGAGCAAGATACTGAAAACCTATTTGAAGAAATAATGACCGAAACTTCCCCCACCTGGTGAAAGAAATAGACTTACAAGTCCAGGGAGCCCACAGAACCCCAAACAAAAGGAATCCAAAGAGGACCACACCAAGACACATCATAATTAAAATGCCAAGAGCAAAAGACAAAGACAGAATATTAAAAGCAGCAAGAGAAAAACAGTTAATTACCTACAAGGGAGCACCCATACAATTGTCAGCTGATTTCTCAACAGAAACTATGCAGGCCAGACAGGAGTGGCAAGAAATTTTCAATGTGATGAATAGCAAGAACCTACAACCAAGATTACTCTACCCAGCAAAGCTATCATTCAGAATTGAAGAGCAGATAAAGAGCTTCACAGATAAGAAAAAGCTAAAGGAGTTCATCACCACCAAACCAGTATTATATGAAATGCTGAAAGGTATTCTTAAAGAAGAGGAAGAAGAAAAAAGTAAAGAGAAAAATTATGAACAACAAATACATATCTCTCAACAAGTGAACCTAAAAATCAAGTGAATTAAAAACCGGAGGAACAGAATAATCTGGTGAATATAATAGAATCAGGGGCATAGAAAGAGAGTGGACTGATAATTCTCAGTGGGAAAGGGGTGTGAGGGGCGAGGGAAGAGACTGGACAAAAATCATACACCTATGGATGAGGACAGTGGGGGCGGGAGGTAAGGGCAGAAGGTGGGGTGGGAACCGGGTGGAGGGGAGCTATGGGGGGATAAAGGAGAAACAATTGTAATAATCTGAATAAAGATTTATTAAAAATAAAAATAAAAATAAAAAAACATATAGTTGTTTATCATTCATAAAATACTGCACATTTGGAAGATACTTAGAAAAAATATATAACTAATAACAAAGGGTACATAGATAAATTCCTTCTTTAAAATGTTTAAATGCAAAAAAATTAAGCAAAAATGAATATGCTATCTTAAGGATATACTAGTAAATATACTCCAAAAATTGTTTCTTTTTTTTGGGGGGGGGAGGGGAGACCAGTTTTAAGAAAATGGACATTAGATCAGCTGATCTCTGGTCTATAAAGTAGGTGTCTAGAGGCCAGAGACAAGGCCAGGACTGAAAATATACATTTGGGAAAGTATACATTTCTTTTTTTTTTATTAAGGTATTATATGTGTACATATCTTACCATTACCCCCCCCATGCCCTCGCCCCCCAATGTTTTGCATCCATTGATTATTCTTATATGCATGCATATAAGTCCTTCGGTTGATCTCTTATTTCCCCCACTTCTCCCTAACCTTCCCACTGTAATTTGACAGTCTGTTTGATGCTTTACTGCCTCTGTATCTATCTTTTTGTTCATCAGTTTATAATGTTTTTTATTATCCACAAATGAGTGAGATCATGTGGTATTTTTCTTTCATTGACTGGCTTATTTCACTTAGCATAATGTTCTGCAATTCCATCCAGGTTCCTACAAACGGTAATAATTCCTTCTTTTTATGGCAGCATAGTATTCCATTGTGTAGATGTACCATAGTTTTCTGACTCCTAGGAATATATCCTAACAAACTAGAAACACCAATCAGAAAGGATATATGCACCCCTATGTTCATAGCAGCAAAATTTACAATAGCTAAGATTTGGAAACAGCCTAGGTGCCCGTCAGCAGATGACTGGATCAGAAAACCAGGAAGGTATACATTTCAATTACACAACTTGAAAACAGAGAACAGGTGAGAATGGCTCAGGGCCGTGTGTAGAGGGGAGGAAAAGAGAACTGGGAATGGAACTCTGAGATTGCCCAACACTTAGTGGGGAAACAGGGCTGTGGGGGTTGAAGAAAGCAGGAGAAGATGCTGCAGAAAGACACGGCAGCAACTTCTGCAGCTGTGAGTGAGAGTGGATGGAGGTCAAGTTGCCAGTTCGGAGGTCATTGCAACACTGTGCAAAAGGAACCTAGTGGAGTGGCAAGGGCCGGCTCTCCGGGAGGTTGGGATGAGATGGAAAATGAGAAGGTCAACCTGCCCTGTCCACCTCCTGTCGTGCCACTTGGAGCAGGATTCCCAACCTCCCACAGAGACTGGGAGGCGGGGACCACTAATTTCTCTGATGGTAACATCTCAAAAGAATGGCGCCCAGGTGCTGGAGAGAGACGGTCCTGGCTAATACTGTCAGGAAGCCTGAAAGAGATAAAAGGGGCAACTACAGGGTTTCTAAACTAACTAACTGCTGTAAGAAAAGGGAATCAGGGCCCAGAGTCCGGAAGAAGCCTGCGGAAAGCTTAGGCAGGCTGAGGGGAATGTATGACAGTCTTGGTCAGAAGGATTAGCGTTTCTTTTCTACGCCCCAATTTTATTGCATTTACAGGCAATGCCCAGACAACAGATCAATTGTTTAGTTCCACTTCCAAACTTGCAATAAAATCCAATCAAGTGTTTCTCATTTCTTTCCTTCTGGCCTAAGGTCAGGGTGGAAAAGGGGTTTGTGGTAGTCATACTGGGAGGAGGGAATAGTATTCCATTACTAGTTCTGGAATAAAAAGAAGAGAGATTTTGAAAATTCCCCTGAGATTTCTAGGTGAGTATCATTCCACTTTCAGAGCAGCATCTGAATTCCTGGATGCGTCCTCTAAATGAGGGTCGGCAATCAGTTCAGCAGAATGACATCCGCAGAGGTGCCGACATGGGCGAAGGGACACACTGTTATTACTGTGTGTGGTTTGCTATTCGCCTTTTGAAAACTCCCTGAATGAATAAATCTGTGATATAAAAAGTATAAACCAATGTTAGAACTACCTGTGATTTATCAACTGAAAACCCGAATAAATCACGGCTTGCTCAGTATTCTGCCAGCATCCCTGGCAACTAGAGCCATCGTCCCTTGAGGCTGCTATGAAAAGTCTTCAGAAGCAGGTAGGGCTTTCATTCCAGTTAGCTGTGCAGGTTGAAGATTTCAAATATGCAAAACTACTTATTCTAGCAGATTCTCTCCTTGAATTCCTAAGAAGCCTCCTCAAAAATGAGCAGACTACAAAGCTAGTGAGTAGTAAACACTGAAATTAATTACAGTCGGCATCTAGGATGCTTCCAGCCAGAATGTGGATAAACAATCATTTTCTCTGGAAAGTTGCATAATTTATAAGATTCCCATGTGGTCATCAGCTCTCCAAAGGTGGTAGATGTCACTCATCACAATAATGACAACAAAAACAGTAGTAGCCTCTACTGACACTATTTTTAATCTTAATAACTACATACAGCAGGGACTATCAGTCCTGCCCATCACACAGCTGGGGAGGCTGGGACTCTGAGAAGGGTGAGCGCCTTCCCTCTGACTGGTCACACGGTCAGCACGTGCTGCAGCGGGGCCTCGGCAGCAGTGTCCTGTGCTCCCTCCCGCTCTATCTACTGCCTTTTCCTAAAAAGAAGTCTTATCAACCTTCCGACCGGTGTACAGAGGCTGTTTAATCTACTTAGGAAAAGTGACAGCACCTTTCAGTTTAATTCATCCTACATGAATGGTTAGGTTCTACATTTCACCAAGTGAAATTCCCTATAAAACTGTCATATTCTTAAAATGCCAAATAAACAAACAAATTAAAAACAAACAAAAAACCAACTTCACTCTCAGAAACAATAGTCCCAAACTTCCAGATGTCACCTTTATATGTACAGGTGGTGCTTATTCAATTCCACAAATACGTATTCATCTCCAGTCACATGCAAGGGAGAATAATTATTCAAATTATTCTCCCTTGAATCCTACCCTTCAGCAATAAGCCAAAAGCAAAACATTTTTGGCCAATCATAAAATAACATAAAGTAATGAAACAATAACTGAAATATAAATGTTTTAAGTGGTTTTAATCTTTGCATTCATTGCATCAGCAATCCTGGAGGGACGTGCCAGCATGTCGGCTAATGCTCTTGCTGCCTTTGTTCAGGTACAACACCTAGAACTGGAGGGATATTAGTGATCACCTGGTTTAAATGCCCCATTTTATAGAAGGGACTAATGAGACCTAAAGATGCTAACCTACACCCCCAAGGCCACCGACCCTCCCCACCCAGGGTGCTTTCCTGGAGGCGTCAGCGTTGACAGCAGGGATGAGCCCTCTGCAGGTGCAGTCAAATCCCAGAATGTTCTCTGGACTGGAGAAAGTAAGCCCCATGGGCCTCTGTGCAAGGCGAGTCCCTGCCTTACATCTCAGGTGAGCCCTGGGCAGAGGGCCGTGTTTATTCCATCACCAAGCAGCGCGCCAGCCAGCGCCGTGTTACAGGGAGGTTGGGGCCTGGAGACTGACCACGGCTGGGCTCCAGGCCCTTTGCCTTCAATAATACTGGCTAATAACAACATTCAACATTATACCTTACGATTGTGCTGGTATAGAGAAGAGTATAATCCAGTTTGGGTTATATTACAATTTTTATTTTAAAGCGTTTAAAGCATGTTGGTGAGCCCCTAAAGGTGCGGTGGGCTAAGGCTGTGAGGCCTGTGCCCCGCAGATTAGCACTGATGGGGAATGTGTAGGTTTGTCATTCTCTGATGGCCCAGGCCAAGGAAGGACCCTCGGCTCCTCCCCACCAACAAAACCGCCACCGGGACAAGCCTTGGTTAAGTGCGGGGGTGGCCGGCTTTATCCTAGCGCTGACCCGCGGGAAATCTGTTCGCTCCGTTCTGGAGTGGCGCTTGGTGTCTCGGCACCACGGGCAGCGCCTTCGCCTGCCTCGGGACTCCAGAGCCCTAACGCTGCCTTTTTGAAATGAGAAAAGATGGTCCGGGAATTTCCAGCACATCTCCCCAACCAGCCAGACCTGCCCTGCCGCGGTAATCACGCGGTAATAAGGGCTCTGTCAGCTGTCCCCGGGAGCTGCCCCCGCGCCAGGTCCTTCCAGACCTCACTGCCCTTCACCGATGTGCACCGCGCAGTGGTTTTTAAGGAGACAGAAATCGGACTTAAAATTTCACCCCCTGAATCTATTCCTACTTCTTTTGCTATTGAGCGCCACCTAGTGAACACCAGGTTTCATTACATTGAAATGAATAAAGACCCAATAGGCCGGCAGCCCAGGGAGTCCAGGTGAAGCCCGAGTTACAGGCAAACTGGGCTGAAACCTGCCCTGGGACAGGCCGGCCGAGAGAGATGCTTCACTTCCGGGCCACAAGTGTTGAGAAGGAGATGATGAAAGGACAGAGAATGACAACGTAATGGTAAAGGAAGATAAAAGGGCAGGAAAGCAATCCATGCTCAAGGTGTAGAGCAAGGGAAGGGGAGAGGGTAATGAACTGAAGTTGGTGAAATGCAGGCTTGGGACCCTCGGAGGCCTATTTTCAGGCCTGAGAAGCATGAGAGCACTTGGAACCGCAAACAGGAGAGTGGAGAGACCGTCTTAGACCATCAAGGACCTATGATCTCCCTGAACTTGTGAACTTCTTGATGACCAGGACTATCGTCTTTTAAACTTTAACTGTAAAATGCCTCGACGTGTTCCCTGTAGGCAGGCGCATTCATTTGAATGCTTTTTTTATCACGTGATGGAGAGCTGAGAGACATACATCCTCCCTCCGTCAGCCAAGTGGAAATGCTCTTAAGGACCTGTGAAATGCATACGGAAGACATTATATAAGCAAATGCGAGGGAGAAGCTGATACAGAAAATGTGCTTACACTGGAAATCTCAGAGCAATGCAATATTTCCAAGCCCCACATGCAACTCTCTCATTTCCAGCCATCTGCATTGATGTCACACAGGAACAACAGAAGCAAATGTGGAGCCGCTGTAGTGTCAGACTATACTTTCCACAAGGAAACATGAAACATTCTGCCGCAGAAAGGAGTGGTGGCAGACAGTGATTCTCAGCTTCTGTTTAGTTGGGAGAGCCTTCGTTTCAATGGAAAGCATTTGTGGAAGGAAGTCTGATATGAAAACGAGTGAGAGTGGAGATGCTGGCAGTGGCCGGGCGGGACCCACTGTCCCTGGCCTCCTTTTAGCCCTTGGAGGCCTGAAATGTCTCCTGAAAACCCCATATTTGAAAGCCACTAGAACAATGTTAAAGCCAAACACTGTAAAGAGACATACAGATGTTAATCTTGAGTTACACTCTCTAGTTACAATGGGCTTTAATTTTCAGTGATATCGACTTCGAAGGGTTGTATGAATATCCATGAAGACTTGTTTAAAGTGTCCAGCACAAAACTAAGTCATAGTTAAGAATTACAAAATAACAGTTGAAGTTAATATTGGTTAAACTTCTATAATGTTGCATGTTGCTTTTATTGAGGTCAAATTGGTCATTCATTTTATGCATAAAATACACAGGTGATTACAAATGATATTAGCTTAAATAATCATTTAAAGATGTTTCCAAAGTAATGTAATCACTATGATTAGACTGAAAATATTTCCCCTCAAAATTATGTGTTCCAAATACTTATTTGATGTTAGCTTTGTTTTTACAAATATCCTTCTAAGTTCAGTGTAAATCTATCATATTTGGAATTTATTCTGCATAAATCTTTTCCCAGTTAAAAAATAATAATAATCCTATATAATAAAAGCCAAATATGCTAAGTGTCCAGTCATCCATTCAACCAATCAAAGCGTAATATGCTAATGATATGCTAAGGCTGCTCAACTGCTCCTTATGACGTGCACTGACCACCAGGGGGCAGATGCTCTGACCAGTAGGTTAGCTTGCTGCTGGGGTCCAGCTGATCAGGACTGAGTGAGATGGGCCAGACATGCCCTGGAGCCCTCCCACAGTCCCTCCCTGGCTGGCCAACCTCCCGGGTCCCTCCCCGGCCCCAATCATGCACTATTGGGGTCCCTCGGCGTGGCCTGCACCCTCTCTCAATCTGGGACCCCTCAGGGTATGTCGGAGAGCCGGTTTGGGCCCAATCCTGCAGGCCAGGCTGAGGGACCCCATTGGTGCACAAATTCGTGCACCGGGCTTTTAGTAAAAAATAAAGTGCCGAGCACAGTACCAAACACAGAATGGCCTTCAATAAATGTGAACTCCCTGTTCATGCAGTAGTCCCTCCTTACCCATAGTTTCTTTTACTCCAGTTTCAGGCACCTATAGTCAACTGCAGTCTGAAAATATGAAGTGGAAATTTTCAGAAATAAAAAATTTCTAAGTTTTAAATTTCACACCTTTCTGAGTAGCATGATGAGATCTCAAACCATATCAATCTTAAGACATGAATCATCCCTTCGTCCGGTGTATCCCCACCCTTTAGTCACTTAGTAGTTGTCTTGATTATCATATTGGTTACCAGAGGGAGACCACACTCACATAACTTTAAGTATGTTGTTATGATTACTCTCTTTTATTGTTAGTTATTGTTGTTAATCTCTCCCTGTGCCTAATTTACAAATTAAACTTTATCATAGGTATGTATAGGGGAAAACTCAGTATTATCTCTGGTTTCAGGCATCCACTGGGGGTATTGGAAGATATTCCCCTTGGAAAAGGGGGTGAGGGGGCTACTACATAAATAATTGTCATTGTGCTCCTGGTGAAGTTCCTGGTGAAGGTTCAGGATCATGATCCCTGAGGCACATCAGGGACAAGGCTTGACATAGAATGACATTAATGCTCTGATTACAGCCAGAATTCACATGAGAAGCTAAAGACGAAGCCAGAATAAAATATCTGGATGCAGGATGGACCTGGACCTTTCCCATCACTTGCAAATGAGCAGTTACTGACACCACTGGACTCTCTCAGGCCAAATGCCCTGGGCTGCCTCTACAGAGAGATTGTCAAACTTGATCTACAGAAAACCTACCCAGATGGGTTAAGAACAATAAGTGATTTTGTCAGCAAGCAATTGTAGTAAGCCCAGAGGGTGCCCCTAACCATACCAGGTGTTTGGTGGGTGTGGTACAGGCTCATAGAGAAATATTTGCATAGTGCCCACAAAAAAAAAAAATAATAATATCTTTGGGATATGACATATTGGGAAAGCTTTCTTAAGAAATTTCTACTGGTTAAACTTTCATTCGTTGTAAAATCACTCTCTTCTCTTTCATGGTGCTTCCTCCCCAGAATCAGATCACATCCAGGTCTTAGTCTTTGCCTAAAGCCCAAAGTTAGAGGTATCCCTCAAAGAATGACATGGACATTAAAAGGATCATTAACATACCTAGGGAAAATATGTTTAAGGTATGAAAGTGGAAGCAGTATGATTTGCTTCACAAATTGTTGTAAATGGTCTCTTCTGTTATGATTCTAATTGATTGCAATTAGCTTTTTAGGCTATGCTATGGTCCACCAGCTCCCCCTTGGGGTTCCTTCCTTCCCGGGAACGCCTCACACAGTCCGCAAGTCGAGGGACTGAGCACAAACAGGCATGATCTTGGCAATACTCAACTTCACTGAGTTTCAGCTTCCTCATCTGCAAAGTGAGCAAATTATTAAAGAAGGTCTCTGAAATACCTTCTAGCTCCAAAATTTTATCTAAAGTGTAGAATCTTATGTATGGATAAAATAAAAATCTAAAGCAATTAGTTCGTCTGAAATTCCCAGTGCTGAAGATTTTGAAGGGCCAAATTGATATTTATTGAATAAATGGATCTTCTCTTAATTCCCAGGAAGAGTATACAGCAAACAAAAACTCAGCTGTGTGATTTCAAGTCTCCTACTTCTTGTTTGTAGACTGATCCTGAATAAATAACATGGGAAAAGCAAGTAATTGATAAACTATACCTGACTCAGGCCCCCAAATTTGGATAGTCATTTCTTCAGCCTTACCTTATTGTGTTTAGTTCAGCTTTACTGCTGCATAGAGCATGCCTGGCTGGGCTGAAGGAAATCATGATGAAACAGAAACCTTTTTCAAACAGAAAACTCATTTGGTTATCTCACATTTCCTATGAGTCCTCAGCAGGGCAGAATCTGTGCATTCCATCAGCTTTCCACATAAGTATACTGTATTTCCCCTCTGCAGAGAGGGCAATGGAGCTCTGATCATTCCCTCCTGGCTTCTGTTTTCAAGACAAAAGTCTTGAGAGTAAAGTTGCTGACAGCTGTTATTTATTAAACCAGGCCCTGAGTGTGAATCATCTGGGTTATCAGGATAAATTTGAATTATTTTCCAAACAGTGATAAGGATCCCATAACATGGCCAGCTGTGAGGCAGAGAAAACCAGTTCACTTTAGCCAGGCCTGGCTGTCCAGAAAGGTCCCTGGACCTGCAGAGAAATATAACTTCACGTAGACTTTTGACAGATCTACCTTGCTGGGAAACCCAAAACTGTTCTCCGGGGCTTGCTCCTGCCCTCAGCTTTTGGGTTGGTCTCACTCATCTCTCTTGCTCTCCCTTCGTCCACCACTAGGAGGTGCTGGACCAGGACAGTGAACAAAGAGGGTCTTTGAAATTCTCACTCCACAAGGTGTCCCCAAACGACACATCTAAAGAGCTTCTGAGGTCAGTCAATTTGGCAAAGCAACTATGTTCTCTGATCGAAGATTCACAATAGATATTAGCTTATTTATGACCACCAGGGACTTAAAAGCAAAAGGAGAAGGGGGTGAGGTTGGAGGGAGAGAAAGGGTAAAAGAGAACAGAGGAAAGGGAGAGAAACCTGTTATATTTATTTCAACCTGCACTAAAACACACACACACACACACACACACACACACACACACACACACATCTGAAAATGTTCCCACTTGGGAAATACTGGACCAGATGATTACTGAAATGATCCTAGTTTTGAAAATTCTAAGTTGTATTTACATATCTTCTAAAGCACAATACTGGTCATACCCTTCCCTTGCCCAAAATCCACTGTGGCTCCCACCTGCCTAGAAAGTCCAAATTCCTTAGCACAGCATTCAACACCTCCCAGCGTTTGGCTCTAACTTTCCCAGGCGTAGTTCCCTTCCTTCCATCCACGAGTCTGCTCTTTCCACACTGGGCTTCCCCTGCTCCATCTTCACGTCCACTGCTCTCACCTCCCTGCCTCTGCTCCTGCCGCTGGTCCAATTAGAATGCCTTTGTGGCCTTTGCACATACAGATGCAACCCACCTTACTCAGCTCAAACGATCCCCTCCATGGAGATCTCTTCTCTAACATAACTGGAGCTCATATGTAGGACTATTATGCTAGACAAGGTACTGGGCTTCTTGTATAGAAGCTCTCTGTGCCTTCCCCTAAGCTTCTTGCGAGAACAACTTTATACACAGTTACCGGTCCCCTAGTTCCTTCCTGGCACGTAACGTGTTTTTTGAAAGAATAATCTGAAGGATAAATGGCTGGTGTAACAGGAAACCCTCTAGAGTAGAAAGAACAATGGTCTCAGGCCCTGAGCCCCAGTGTGATTCTGCCATCTGCCCTTTGCTTCTCCGCCTGAGAGCTCAGTGTGCCAGCTCATACAGGCAGAGAGAGGCTTCCGGAGCCTCGGTCCTTACAGAACTAAATACCATGAGATTCTCTCAATTTACAATCCACTTTACAAACAATCTGAGACAATCCTACAGAATTAAGAATAGAGTGAAAGAGAACAATTAATCACAAAAAGAGAACAAACTAGAAGTCTATTTGAATTTTAAGAGAGGAAAAACAATCTAAAAGAATGAATCTCTGACATTAGGGGTTTAGGGATCAGTAAGAGACTAAGAGAAAGATGTTCTTTAAATTAGAAAATTATCTTGAGTTTTCCAAATGTCCTCATAAATGACTACTACTTCATAAGGTACACCTGATTTTAAATATATACATTTACAGCTTATCTCTGCAGAAAATACCTTAAAAAATAACTAGCAAATCAAAACTCAATTTTCGATGCAGTGGTTATCAAAATGTGCTTTCCAAACCAGATGTCAGTACCACTGGGGCCTCCTTAGAAACACATCAGAAACTCAGAGGGTGGGGAGGGGGGCCTGGAATCTGCGTATTAACAAGGCCTCTAGGCCATGCTGATGCACAAGGTTTGTGTGTAATTCTATTTGCAGCTAAATATGTGTCTACAAGCTCATTTGTCAAAGATACAGAAACGTGTGGTTCTCTTTCCACTCCAGTCTGTTATCACTACTGTACAACCCACTTCAAAATGGGGTGAGAGCCAATATATCTGCTCCCTTCCTTTGACTTCTGCCAGTTCCCCTGCTCGGGCCTCCATGCTTTCACTAATATCTACCCCATCTCTTACAGCTGCCCAAGCAGATCCCTGCAAATCCCTGGCCTGTGGCGAAGTTGCCCAGTGTGTACAGAATGAGGGGACCGAGGAAGCAGAATGTTGCTGCTGACCTAGGTACCAGAGCCAGGGGCCCCAGGACCACCAGGGGGCCTGGGCCACTGTGCCCCCCAAGAGGAATGTGAGGTCATCCAGGGAAAGGGCGCTCCATGCAGGTGGGTCAAGCACACCAACTTCATAGACCCAGGAATTGGTTATCTGTAATTCTGAGAAACCTGGCATTGGAATGAATGCATCTGGTCCTTTAAACCCATGGTTCTCGAGCTTCAGTGAGTGTCAGAATCTCCTGGAGGGCGACTTGCCAAAGCACACGGGCTGGGTAGGTCTGGGTAGGGCACCGTAAGCTGACACTTCTGGAGACCTCTGCTCAAGCTTTCCTACAATAGTTCATTAAGACCAATAAGGGAAGAAAAAAGAACCTGTGTTAGCTTTAAGAGAGAACGCCATATGGTCCATACCTTAATTGGTGTGTGTGTGTGTGTGTGTGTGTGTGTGTGTGTGTGTGTCTTTTCCCCTCTTTGCAAACACAATAGCTTTCATTATAAGAAAACTGGAAATTATAGAAAATTGCGAAAAATGATAAAAGTCACATTAACTGCTCTTATCTTTTGGTGCACATGTGTATGTAGAACATCTATATAGAATTTTCTAAAGCAAAATGGAATCAGCCTGGCTTTTGTTTTATAGTCAGCTTTTTAACATAGAACATTCATTTCTCCATGTCACTAAATATTTTCTGTAGCATCATTTTTAATGCCTACAGGGTAGTCCATCCTATGGATGTGCTACAATATGTTTAATCAATCCCTCATTTCTGACAGAAAAGTTAAAAGAAGCTCTTTAGACGGAGGAAAAGAAGGTGAGCTATAACTGGCCTTCTATTCATGAACCAGACCTTAGGATGGAGGTAGCCTGATGAACAACCAGGGAACACAAATGTACCTTGTTCTCCTCCAAGTCCCATGACACCCAGATAAGATCCACACTGCGGACTCTGCCCTCCCAAGACTTCTGTGTGTGCCTGTCCCGCCCCTCCCCACTGTGAGCTTCCAATCACACACACCCCAATCACTGGTAATCACCAGGCCTATGTCTTTATTAGACTGTCCTGGTTTTTCTACTGCCCTCTTACCCATTCTAGTGACCACAGTCCCTAATTTCCAACCCAGGGGCCTAGTGGCAATCTGCTCCCACACTCGAGCAACAAGAAAGGAGAGTTAGCTTTTTTCTTGATGAAACAAACCTTGTTCCTTTAAATTATTAACACTTTAAAGACAACTATACAATTGTGGTTAAGAAGCAATATTTTGGAGTCAAAGTGCAGTGAAAATTTTGGCTGAGCAGTTTACTAATCAAGTGACCTTGGAGAAATTACTTAACTTCTCTAAACCCCGATGTCCTCGTTGGGAAGGGTTCCTGCAAGGGGTACGTGACATTATGTTTATGAACCATCTTCACAAAGCACATAAAGCAGTGTCCCTTCGGGCACGTGAGGATTATGATGATGCTATCCTATCCGTTTTCTCCTAAATTAATGCCAATTAAAATCCCAACTGAATTCTTTATGGAATTTCACATTCTGGTTCTAAAGGTCCTCTGCAAATGAAAATGTCCAGGAGAAAATCTTAAAGTACAAAGGTGGGGAGGCCAATCTGTAAGATAGTAACTCATGAAATAATATTTAGAACACTGATAGAGACACAGAGATAGACAACAGATTAATAGAACAAATACAAGACCTAAATAAATCCTTACACATTAAGGGATTTGTTTAACAAGCACTTCAAATCAGTAGGGCAAGTATGGTCTGTTCAATAAAGGTTAATGTACAATTGGCCTTCCATTTAGAAAAACATAAAATTAGTTTCTTACTACACAAAAATCAATTCTATATCAAAGATTCAAACCTAAAATCAAAACTATGAGAAAAAATATTTTTTAAATTTTTTTTCTATAGTCTTAGGCTAAAAAAGCCCTCCCTCGTTAAGACACCAATCCCAGAAGACATTAAGAAGAGAGCTTCCATAGGGGAAAAAAACACCATAAATAAAGTTAACACATAAACAACAAGAAAAACACATTTACAACCTATCTTCTATCTTAAAGGATGGACATTTATAACAATGAGTTTCTTTGTGTCAATTAGGCAAACTTCATATTACTAAAATGAGCAAATAAATACAGAGAAGAGATCCGAATGACCAACAAAACAGGAAAAGATGCTCAGTCTCACTATGATCAGGGAAATCCAGAATCAGTGAGGCAGTATAACTTATTACTCAGGAGTTTGGCAAAAGAAGGTCAATAATACCCACAGTGGAAAACGTCAGGGAACACTAGTTCTATAAAGCATTGCTGATGGGGATGTAAATAGGAAAAAACTTTTTAAAAATAAATATTTGTTACTGTCTATAAAAATTTTAATTAGACACAGATATTCTACTTTTGGACAATTATTTCTACAAAAATAGTTGCACTTGTGCACTAAGATATGTGTATAACAATGTGCACAGCGTCATTGCTTTGAACGGTGAAACCGCTGGACCGCCCACCTACGGAGAAATAGTGCAGACATCCAAAGTGTGGTATATTAGTCACCATGGAACACAGCAGTTAAAGGCAATAATATAGCTCTCCTGGAGCTGCCATAGGAAAAAAACCAAGATGTTTCATTAAATGAGAAGTGTGAATTGTAGGTTAATAGATCCTGCTTATGTAATAAATTAATAACAAAACTATGTATTTATAATAAATTAGGTTTAAGCACATGGCATTGCTATTTTGTTGGTAACAGATCATCCAACATTGGCAATTTTGTATGGGTCAAACAAATATGCAACTAAAAGCATAGTAAATACATGAATTAAAAGACACGCTCAGGAGAGAAACCAAGATGGCGGCATAGGTAAACACCTAAACTGCTGCCTCACACAACAATTTCAAAACTACAACTAAAAGACAGAACGGACACCATCCAGAACCACAGGAAAGCTGGCTGAGTGAAAATTCTACAACTAGAAGGAAAGAGAAAAGCTCACAGAGAATTGGAGGTACGGCAAAGGGTCTTTGTGCGTGCAGAGAGGAAGGGCGGTTGAGAGCCTGGCTGACTTTCTCTGGCGGAAGGGGGAAGGAAGCCCCCGACAGCACTGAACCCCAGTTCTGACTGCACTGAACCCCAGTTCTGGGCGAGCCCCTGGGGACCCACGCTCTTACGGGGGGAGTCTGGACTCTCGGGCGGAGACTCGGGAGCCGGGGAAAGCGGAGGACTGAAAGCGCACGCGTGCCAGTGCGCACAAAGGCTGCGGAGGTTGCCACAGGCTTTCCCTAGTGGAAGGGAGTCAGAGGCTCCTGACTGCACTGATCCCCAGTTCTGACTGCAGTGAACCCCAGTTCCAGGCAAGCCCCTGGGGACCCACGCTCTTGTGGGGGGAGTCTGGACTCTCAGGCGGAGACTCGAGCTGGGAAAGGCAGAGGTCTGAAGGTGCGCACATGCGCGCAAGGGCAAGGCTGACGGGAAGCCAAGACTGAGACTCCACCCCATCCAAGCTGAGCACAGAGGCTATTGCAATTTGGCAAGTCTAATCCTATAAGGCTGTCTCCAGCACCGAACTTCTCCCAGCATAGACACAGCTGATCCTTACAGCCAACTGGCCTGGAGGTCAATTCTTCCCAGTGATACCAACAACAATAAAGACTTAATTACAACAAGGCTGTACACACAGTCCACAAAGGGGTGCACCAAGAGTGTCCACCTCAGGTTACCTGGGGAGGCAGACCCACTGGGCCATATAGGAAACCTAGCTCACAAATCTACCTTACCAACTCAGGGAAGCAATGAAAATGCAGCGTCAAAGAATCAGATCACAAATGAAAGAAATGGAGGAAAACAAACGACTGGATATAGAATTCAAAACCACGGTTATAAGGCTTTTTAAGAATATCCTAGAAAAGGCCGATAAATATAACGAGACCCTCGAAGATATGAAAAAGGACCAACTAGAAATTAAACATACACTGACTGAAATAAAAAATATTATACAGAGACCCAAAAACAGACAAGAGGAACACAAAAATCAAGTCAAAGAATTGAAATACAAAGAAGCAAAAAACACTCAACCGAAAAAGCAAAAAGCAAAAAAAAAAAATCCAAAAAGTTGAAGATAATGTAAGAAGACTCTGGGACAACTTCAAGCGTACCAACATCAGAATTATGGGGGTGCCAGAAGAAGAGAGAGAGCAAGATACTGAAAACCTATTTGAAGAAATAATGACCGAAAACTTCCCCCACCTGGTGAAAGAAATAGACTTACAAGTCCAGGAAGCGCACAGAACCCCAAACAAAAGGAATCCAAAGAGGACCACACCAAGACACATCATAATTAAAATGCCAAGAGCAAAAGACAAAGACAGAATATTAAAAGCAGCAAGAGAAAAACAGTTAGTTACCTACAAGGGAGCACCCATACGACTGTCAGCTGACTTCTCAACAGAAACTATGCAGGCCAGACGGGAGTGGCAAGAAATTTTCAATGTGATGAATAGCAAGAACCTACAACCAAGATTACTCTACCCAGCAAAGCTATCATTCAGAATTGAAGGGCAGATAAAGAGCTTCACAGATAAGAAAAAGCTGAAGGAGTTCATCACCACCAAACCAGTATTATATGAAATGCTGAAAGGTATTCTTAAAGAAGAGGAAGAAGAAAAAAATAAAGAGAAAAATTATGAACAACAAATACATATCTATTAACAAGTGAACCTAAAAATCAAGTGAATTAAAAACCTGTGGAACAGAATAATCTGGTGAATATAATAGAATCAGGGGCATAGAAAGAGAGTGGACTGATAATCCTCAGGGGGAAAGGGGTATGGGGAGTTCATGAAGAGACTGGACAAAAATCATACACCTATGGATGAGGACAGTGTGGGGGGAGGTAAGGGCAGAAGGTGGGGTGGGAAATGGGTGGAGGGGAGCTATGGGGGGAAAAAGGAGAAATAATTGTAATAATCTGAATAAAGATTTATAAAATAAAAACAAAAAAAAACAAAAAAAATAAATGTGCAATGCCATTATTTAAACAAACAAACAAAAAAAGACACGCTCATTTATGATTCCAGTTAACAATTGAAAAGAGTGGAAATGGGGTCCAAGTATGAGAATATGTTCATGTATCACTTGTGTAATTTAAAAGGGCCAGGGGTAGCAGGCAGAGAAAGAGTGCATGAGCAAGACCCTAGTAAGATGAATAAGGAGAAGGGGTTTGCATGTGGCTTTTATGAGCAGTAATATATTCCGTTTTTATCGGCCCTATTTGCTGCAGATGGCTGTACAGTTTGTCATTTTAAACATCCCTCTTGAGAAATATCCCTTATCATTCTAGGTTGTCATAAGTAAGATCAATAGAGTAAGACACAGGCTGATCGGGAAGGGACAGCTCTCAGGAAGGTTTTCAGGGCTCTGCTCCCTGACCTGTGCCTGCCTCTGGGAACAGATAGTATGAACTTCTGGAGCTCAACTACATAGGAATAAGACGCTCCTTATACTGATTCCATTCAACAAGCATTTTTGAGCCCCCCTATGCTAGTCACTATGTTAGGTGCTGGGCAATAGATAATAAGCAAGTGAGGAAGCAAGGGAGGGAGGCAGGGAGGAGAAAAACCAGAAGGAGGGAGAGGAAGATACTCAATTTCTTTTGGGGAGAAAAGAAAATCCTCAGCAAGAGGACAAACCCCATCGCCCCATCGCCCCATCGCCCCATCGCCCATGAGCTGCTTCAGAAGGACTCTCAGTGGAGCAGAGCTGAGTCCCTCCCGGATCCCCACCACCTGCTCCCCCTCCCAGCAGTGACTTCCATTGCTCACAGGTGCCATCATTTATGTGACTGACAATTTACTTATGGGGATCAGATTACCGACTCAAACATACATTAAAACACTGACTAAGATTAGAGGCTTTTAAGTTATACCCAGGTTCAAATTCGAGCTCTACCCCTAACTTGAGCAACATCCTCCTCCCCTTTAAACCTCAAATTTCTCATCTACTAGTATATTAATGGGACTAATAGGAATACATTCTCGGGTTAAGGTAAGGAGTGAATAAGAGGCTCCTCAGTGTAAACTCCCAGCTGCTACCAGCTGCTAGCATCTTTGGAGCTGTTTGATAATTATCAACAAAAGGCAGCCCTGTTAGGAAAACTGAGATTCCATACTTGTACTTAAACCTCAACTCAGAAGCAAATCAGGTGAGGACACTAAGTGCTGTAACTCTGAAAGCAACATCCTAAAGAACTGTCAGCTTGGCTGCATTTCTGTTATGCTACCCGAGTGAAGAAGGAAATAGGAACGTTATATTGTGGGCAAGTGTCTGACTGAGATGAGTCCATCAATGCAAAAGGAGCCTTTGCAGTTGGTTCAGACCTTTGTCATTCTACTGACAAGTCACTGTCTTTTCTTTTCTTTTCACCTTTATTTTTCCTCCCATTCTTTTCTTTTGTTTTGTTTTTGTTAATCCTCATCCAAGGATATTTTCCCATTGATTTTTAGAGAGTGGAAGGGAGAGGGAAAGGGAGAGACAGAGAAAGAAACATTGGTATAAGAGAGACACATCGATAGGTTGCCTCCCACATGCACCCCAACTGGGGCCAGGGATCGAACCTGCAACCAAGGTATGTGCCCTTGCCTGGGAACTGAACCCTAGACCCTCCAGTGCACAGGCCAACACTCTAATCACTCCTATACTTTTTCACATTCAATATCTATGAGTACATTGCATACATTTCCCATTTTCCTCAATTTTAGAATATATATATATATATATATATATATATATATATATATATATTCAGTTGTTCTAGGAACTTACTTGGCAAAATTCCCCTAAGAATAAACATTTCATTTTCAAAAGTCCCATTTTTGGCTTAATGATTTTTACTTCTGTTAATCACAACTGTCATCATACATACACAGAAAATGGAAATCTAGATCTGAGAGTAAATTATTTATGACTTCCTCTTCAGATCTAAAAATTTTCACTTTGTCCTTTAATAGGACTCTGTGTTCTTTGTGACATTATTTACAATGAGAATCATTTCCAAATGTAGTGGCCAGATTAAGTACCTGATGGTACAAAGTGACTCTTATGAAGAGGTTTTAGTAACATGAAAGAATGTTTTAACCACAGTAAGATCACAGGTTTACTCACATGCTACTCCTCAGATGTGTGAGGGGGATGGTATCCTTTTTCCCCTCTAGTAGCTGTTCCCCACTCTCTTTTGAGCCCTTCTACCACTGGGTTAAAGGAGGGGAGCTGGGAGGAAGTGGAGTTTAATATCGTCCAATCCAGTTTTTTGTTTGTTTGTTTGTTTTTTTAATATATTTTATTGATTTTTTACAGAGAGGAAGGGAGAGAGATAGAGAGCTAGAAACATCGATCAGCTGCCTCCTGCACACCTCCTACTGGGGATGTGCCCGCAACCAAGGTACGTGCCCTTGACCGGAATCGAACCTGGGACCCTTCAGTCCGCAGGCCGACGCTCTATCCACCGAGCCAAACCGGTTTCAGTCCAATCCAGTTTTTAACATTTCATCTGATTAACAGTTTAAGCAATCACTTTAGGCATCTCAGTTTTCTTGAAGTATATAGTCAGGCTCACAGATCTTCTCCCCTTCCTTTCTCTTCTCCAAGGTGCGATCTGTATGCATTGGGTGAGAGGGCTCTCCTTGTCTCACTGGGTCCTTGGGAAAGTTTCTATTCCCATATTCTCCTCAGCTGTGATCTCTTAGTTCTGACCTCAGCACCTGCCATTCCCCAGGTAGTCTCAAAGCTTCCAAATCACCCAAACTGGACCAAAACAAACTGGATCAAGACAAACTGGACCAAAAAGATTGCCTTAGCTGTGGTCGGAGGAACAGGGGACTTGTTACTCAACCTCCTGGAACCATACCTCACTCCTCTGCCTTCTCCCCATCAAGCACTGAACCAAGAGGAGTTTCCCTCCTTCCTGTAGTGATGCCCACCTTCCCCCTTTCCCTGAAGTTATAAGGAGCAGAAAGTTCAGAGAAAGAAAAGTTTACTGATAAGGGAACTTATGTCAGAACATATCCCCCAAATATTATACTCATTTTATAAGGTGAAGAGGAAAAAAGCAAGGTGTAAAATGTGCATATACTGTCCTCAGTAATTATATAATATGTACATATAGAGAGAGTCTGGAATAATATACATAAAATTTTAAAATAAATTTCATTTTGAAATTGCATGAACAAAATGTTATTACAGAGTTGTTTTTCCACAACTCAGAACTTGACTTGAAAAATAACTCCACTTCTTGCAAGATGAACTTAGCATTCATCTTTCCCATGAGCTTTGTTCAACCCCCTGAGACCACGGCCCGAGAAACAGCAAGCCAACCAGAAGGCAAAACCCAGGGGGGTGCAGAAAGCACACTTCCTCCAACTCTAACGAAGGCACCGGCAAAATGTGTTACCCATTTCCACTCATCATTTTCAAACCAAAATAGTGGGAAGTCGTCGCTGCTGTAAATGCCAATAAGCCCAGGAAAAAGAAAATCGTGTTTTGCTTTCTTTTGTACGTCATCAGGTCACTCTAAAAATCAAGCGCACGAAACTAGTGTTAAACATACTTTTAAATGTTGATTTTAATTACTGACATTTGAAGGACATGTAAAATATTTCTGAGCCTGACTCTTATTTTAAATAGAATTAAAAGCACTTTTCCTTTACTTGCCAGGCTTTTGATTTAGCATTTTCAAGGGGGAAAAGGGCATTTCCTGGTGCAAGAAGGGTAGAGGCAGAAGATTGGCATTAACTGAAATGTGTAGACAAAACTATAAAATCACAGAAACAATCTGAGTATTTTATAATATTCTTAACCTTTTCTTATAAAAATATACATGTGATTTATCAATGCATTTCAACATGGTTGAAATTTTCATAATGATAATTTACATTTCTGGAACTGAATCATTTTATGCATATACTTATAAAATATCTTCTTTTATTTCAAATAATCAGCCAAAGCAAAATATGTAGAAAAATACTAGTAAATATGTAGAAGTAGTGATTTGTGAATGAATAACTTCAAAAATTCCTAAAAGTTCCTCTTCAGATAAATGTTCCTACCAGTGTCCTAGTTACCTCTTTTAAATTACTCATTCATTCATCAACTTACTTTACTAAAAAAAAAACTATTTTACAAAGGGAAATAACTTATCTATAACCAGGTTAAATATAGCCTACATTGAGCTTTTTCAAAATGACTTTGGGGAAAATACCTTGGAAAATGTTTAGCCTGAAATCACCTAGTTTCAAAAATTATACCTAGTCTTCGATGGTAAAAATGAATGATCATCAACCAGTGTCCACCCTACCTGAAATCCATAGTGTTAGATGGAAACGCATCAAAGCTTACACTTGAAACAAGTTATTATGGTCAATATACAATCAAGAAGGATACTGAGGCAATCAACCAAATGCTAATCATAGTATCATGTGTCCGAGTACACACTGGAAATAATGTGGGCCATTTTGACTTCCTGAAACAAAGAAAGTTGGAAAGCCAGATCAAGTTCAGACTTGAGCCATAAAATGAGAATGGGACACAGGATCTAATATTAACAAAATGGCCAGGATGAAGCAAACACCAACTAAATCCTGAAGTGCCAGGTAGAATTAAGAACCACATTCAAATGAAGCAGCAACGTGGAATAACACGTCTGCTATGGTTGGAAGGGAACCTGGTGACTTTAATTCACAAACTATTTGCAACCCCTCCTTCAAAAGAAAGTTCAGCCTGAGAATCTGAATAGGTTTAAGAAGAGATGGAATCTATTTCTAGTAGGTTAAAAAGTTAGAAATATTTTGGAGGCATCTTCAACCTTTCAAAAAAGATAGCCTAAATGGCAAGCATATTCTCATCCATCAGCAAAGGCAATTTTGAAATGAATCATTGATTTGCTCTTAGATGGCATTTTTTAAGCTCTTAAAATTATTTTTCTTCCAGGTAACCAGGAAAAGAAACCCTGAATCACTGACAGTAGGATATGAAGAATTTAACCATCAAGATTGGGAAGGAAATTAAAAACTGAAAATGTACATGTTATCGTTTAATCTATCTCAAGAGACATGGCTTGCTTTCTCAAGGAAAATTGAATCTACTATGTCAAAATTCTGAAAACATAGGCAGGCATATTCACTGGTTGTCAGGAGCCAGGCCTACAGACAACACACACCACATTTCAAACAGAGAAGACTGCGCACTGATGACTGGTACATTCTAAAGGAAAGGATGCTTATTTATCAAAATCCAAAACGCAACCAGTGAAACATTTTGGCTATTCCTGGGTGAAAGCGAAGGAAACAGTAAACCAGGTTAGCTTCCAGCTGCCCTGAAAATCTTGCTCACAAATCATTTACAAGTGCAACCTATTGTTTTGAGGCTGGGAGGTGAACAATATATTAGAAGCAAAGCTCTTCAGATGTTAGAATGTACATAAAAGTTTGACTACTTATGCAAGGAGATGCAGGTCTCTAAATGCATGGACATATATAGTAGATAAACACTGGTGAGGGTATATATGCTCCACACTTCAATATTTGTCACACACACACACACACACACACACACACACACACAAAACCCTTCAGTTCTTAGGCACATTCGTTTTATGAGAAATTACTGCTTACATAGTAGGTTGTTTTGTTGCCAATAATTTCTGATTGATTTCTTTAAAAGAAAACGTAACTGGGGTTCAGATAAACACACCATAGAAAATATTTTTCTGTTACTGTATAAAGCTATTTAAAAGGAACACACTATAGTGGGGGGAAGTAAGGTCGTACTTTGTGACATAACCAATTCCTGTTTCCACCACAGATGAACTACATCTTCCTATAATCTATTAACTCCATCACGCTAACTCGTGTATGCTTAGGTAGACTGGATCAAGGTGATCCATGGAGTTCAGCCAGTTTTTAATGTGCTGTTTAATGAAACATGAATTCCTCTGTACTCTTTCAAATGTTCCACTATCAAGTATATTTGCTGCAAAACCTTAATTTCAATAAAATAGGAGCACCATATATTCATTCATCGATTTATAATAAAATGTGTCTGTGTTTTAGTAGATAGTCCCTGGGTTTGCTTTATGGATGATAATGATGGCAAGCACGATTTTAATGCGGCTAAAAGATAGCAAAATATTAAACACTGACAGCAACATTTTAGCAGTAAGCTTCAAAAATAAAAATAAAACCAAGTGTTTCTCAACAATAGAGACAATCTTTGGGGAAGTGATATGTGCTCCTGGTTACAAATCCTTAACATTCCTTCATGTTGGCCTCACAAATGTATAAATTTCATCCCTATTCCCACCCCACTCCTCCCCAAAAGTGAGGAGCTATAATATCTGACAAGGACTTCAAACTGTGATGTGGCGATAAAGTGCCACAAAGCAAATGGTGGCAGGAGATGCACCTGCTCACTTCCATGTCCCTGGAACTTCCTAGAGGAAAACATGCTTGTTAGAAATGATAGGTGAACCGAATGCTCATGAAAAAAACTCATCAAGAGAAAGTGAAAACCTAATACTCTCATTTCCCATTATGTGCCCTTCACTGCCTACATCTCAGTTGTGTTCTAACTACTGCAGAGAAGGTAGCTTTTGATGGGGAAAGAGAAATATAGGTAAACCCTCCATTGTCTTTGAGCCAAATGCCTCTCACTCTTAGGATCACCCACTTTTTAGACTGGTCTTTTCAAACCAGCCAGAGGAGGGCTGCGGAGGCTAGACAGCTGAGTCCCTGCACATTCAGAAGACCCACCTGGGTCATGGTAGGTTCCAGATGAGAGGAATGAAGTAGTCTATGTAGACCAGGTGTATTGGAAGGACTCTTCTTTGGGGCCCCAGTTTTCACATCCTGTGTCATCTCACAGATTGGTAAGGGCCTGGGGAATTTTCTCTAAGCAACCGAGGAGTTGTGGCTCACATACCTGCTTGTTCCCTGGATAGAAAACCCATAGGAGTTTGAGCCAAAGCTCAAGGAAGCTTCGATTACCTGAATTCCTTGCTTCTTCCTACAGCACCCAGTGCAGGGGTTCCAGCTCTCGTGACTGGATGAAGCTTCAGAGTCCCAGATTCTCACATTATTCCATCTGAGCCATGGGGCAACAAGTGCAACATTTACAACTTTAAAAAATTGATTGCACCTGTAACTGTATTAAACGTGCAAGATGCAGGAGGAAGTTTTACATAGAAAGCGTTTATTATTTTTATTTCCAAGTACATCAGTATTTTAGGAATCAGATATACATTTTTAAGGAAATGAGGAAAAATTAGGTATCAGTTACAATGAGATGAATTTTCAAAAGTGAAAAGAAAATGGCCAATTAATAAACCTATTTGAGGTTTGAAAGTGACATTCTGCATAGGTACTAATTAGGATTAAAGATTCTCTTCTTGATGTGTTGTGTGTTTTTTTCAATTATCTCTTGAAAAAATTCCTTGAAAAGGATGACAACTAAAAGACAACTTTCTTCACATATTAGGTCAGTGATGGGGAAGGAAGAATACACTGATTTGAACTGAACTTAATTATATTCAAAGATCTGGTCCCAGCACAGGTAGGCTCTACCCATGAGGGTTTCTCCACTTGACTCCTCCTGGAGGCTTACCCACAGAATGTCTGCACCTTGCTGGCCTTCTCCAGTGGCGGTGCCACTTCTACATCTAAGGATATACACACCAGCTCTATTCTGGTCCAAGTTTTAATAACCATAGGTTCTGCTCTTACATACTGAAGTTTAGCAAAGATCTAGAAATGCTTTGTCACCCAAAATGTATCAGTGTTTTTGAACCTGGGGGTGTAGTTTTCAGAGGCACACCCTTTTCTTTCTCCTCCACCACTGCTCTTCTTTCCTTTTTGTTACAAGTGTTTCCTGCAACTTTTCCTTATTCTCCTTTGTAGATACCCTCTGCCCTCTTCTCCCTTGTTCGTTTATCTTCTGTGATGAATAAAAACCCTCAATTCTTCTTATTGCTGGTCGTGAAAGAGAAAACCTGTCACCTCTGAAGATGTGGAGGGACGGGGGTCGGGGGCAGCCCTTTGTAAGCCCTCAGGAGGCCACGCAAAGTGTTTGCTCATTTTGATTCCTTTCTTTTCTTCACCTGATTGGAGCAAAGGCATTTCTCTCTCTCACAGTCTAGAACTACATGACTTGACCTCTCTGGATCTCTGTTACCTCCTCTGTAAAAGGAGGTAGATCTACCTCTAACACTGTATTAATTGACTGATCCGTTCAGTAAGTATTTGTTCTACTGATCTAAGTACTTCAGGTAATGAAACCAAAGATCTGCACAGTTGGATCCCTCGAGAACCATAATTAATAACCTGTGAATGAAAATATCTTTTTTTCGGGGACCCTTTACCCCTCCCCATGTGGGAGTCTATACATGTTCCTCAATAAATCTCCATCTTTGCTATAAAAAAAAAAGAAAATATCTTTTTTTCTTAATCCAATTAATGAGGCTCTATAAACAGTAAGTCCTCATTATTATTCTTGCCTGAGAGTTTCTATTCTCTAGCTACGCTTCTGCAAATATCACCTATTTTCCACTTCAGGTGATAACTTCTTGGTTGCTGGCAGAACAAAAGGGATCACTATGCTGCTGGAAAGAGTCATCTATGAGAAATCATTGTAGAGAGCGGAATTCCAGTCACAGTTGAATGTCTTATGCGTGGGCTTGTGCTCCTACATGCAGTATTTCTTTCTCACACAACTGTTCGAGGAGGTGCCACCTACTCAACCTTACATCTAAACTCACTGTTTCTTGACATATGTGTATTACAGAAACTTTCTTTCAATGCATACCCACAGCTCATAATACACATGTGAAATGTGGTAGTGGAATTAGGAATTACATTATAACTGAATTGATGTGAAAATATTTTGTGTTCTCATTTTAAGTATTTTATGCATATCTACCTTTGCAGAGCATTCACTAAGGAAGGAACTGGTATTGAGTGAGACAAGCATTAAAAGAAGATTAGTTCATAACCAGTTAACTGCCACGTGTCCAAAACGGAAACCATCCCTACACATCACGATATTTTGAATTTAATTTAAAAAATCAATTTGCAATGAATATTATAAAAATAAATATATTACAATTCGGGTGTTCTTGAATATTTTCAGCTGAAAATTCTCACAAAAAAATGATTTTAAAATTGGTCAGGGCTGCCACTTAGGGAAAACATTTTTTTTATAGATGTACATGGCGTGTGGGAAGGGTCCACCGCTTGTGTCTACAGATGCTTATGGCATACAATGGGTTAATATACAGTGTACTGGCTTAAACGTCTAATTTTACATCTCAATTAAAATGACTGATTAAAATATGAATTTGCTTTTGATTCCTACAGTTTCCACCTAGCGCCTGTGGCTCCGATTGTGAACACAGTAAAGCAGTTGCATCAACATCATTTAGAACACAATTTCTGTTCTTTCCCTGAAAGGTTGGCGAGGCCCTAAGTTTCCCGGCAAAGGGGCTTCTGTGAGCATGTGCATATCCGTATGTAGGTTACTGTGAGCCTGTCTGAATTAGGGCAGTTCTCCTGGTAGCCACAGCTAACTCAGGAGACTACTTTAAATAGATAAGTTCTAGGACAGCTGTGTGACATAATTAGCAACAAAATGGCTTAAAACTATAATTTCACTAGCTATTAAAGTAAAAGACTTGTAACAGTGCTTTGCTGTGAGGTATTTCTTACAAATTCTTCAAAATGTTAAGTCCTCTCATTATAATAATTGTGTGGTTGATTAGTCTTCCATCTGGTGGCTATATGAGTCTGGGAGATACATAAACTGTTTCTGAAGACAAGTCCTTAAAAATATATTTGGTGTCTAAATTTTCTTCAAAGACTTTACTTGCTCCTAGTTAAGTAACAAAGCTTACTATTCACTATCCTATACAAATAAAAGCACCAATTAAAGGCGAGTGATGAGAAGAGCGGGAACAGGTCACTTATTGTCAGTCACCAGGCCTTTCTGTCACCAATCGCAGGGACCAAATGACACAAGGGTGGGTGAGTCTATGGAGTAACATACCCTTCAGAAGATAATCATTTTCACATTCTTGGTAGCACAGGCAGGGCCATTTAATTTCTTTAACAGAAGACAATCATTTGCACAGTATCGTAATAAGTAAATATTTCTGTACAAAGACATGAAGAGAGAGGCAATTCTAAAAAGTGTCTGAAAACTAATCTAATCAGCTAGGAAATATTTTCCTAGCTGAGGTACTCTTTCTAGCGAAAAAAAATCACTGAAAACTCAGTTCAAAAGTTAGTGTCGTTTGAAATCAGAAAAAAAAAAAAGAGTGCAGAGAGTATTTTATTTTCTAATTTTATTCTAAAATACAAACAAGACTCTAGGATTATGTCAACATAATTCCTTGATGTATTTTTGCCTCCAAATTCCTAACATGAAAGTCATAAATATTAGGCTAGAAACTGCTGACATTTGATCAAAACTAAGAGCACACAAGGAAAACTTTTTAAATTATCAGTTACATGAAACAAGCAATTACCAAGTTCAAGGGCTTTTGAATTACAAAGCTTATAAAACAGCTCTACAATTACCAAAATCTCAAAGGCCAAAGACACTACGAACTTTTTTAAAACAAGGATGTTTTGAAACAGAACAATAGCGTAAATGATATGAAACAACTTGGACAAGATTTTGATATAAAAGTCACAATTGAGATGAAGTTGGAGGAATATTTGAATTCAGTAGAGTTAAGCCATAATGCCACCTAAACCTATTTCCTTTTCTAAATGAAACAAAAGTTATCCCAAAACTTTTAAGCACTTACATGATCTGAATTTCCTTTATTTGCCCATGGAATATAAGAAAAATATTCTTATAGCAACACAATGTAATAGAAAAGAAAAACAAATCGGTGCAGAATACTATGAGTACCTTCTTTATCACCAAGTACATCAATCACATAAGGCTCATTCTAGAATGCTAGAACTTCAGGTGAATGGCTTTACTCAAACTAAGACACACTGCAAAAGAGTGGGGGCGGATAAAAGTTTCCACCTTTTAATAGACATTTCCATGAATTTCTGCAAAAGCGAGTAAAGAAAATAGAGAGCTTTTCCAATCAAAATATTAAATGCCTTAATCTTTGTAAGAAAATTTAAGCTGTTTCATTATTCCAGTTATATTGTACTGTGCCGTCCTTAGAAATCAAGTCTTTTGAATTATTTTTCAAATTTCTTTTCCAAGAGAACAATTATGATGGACTTAAGGTAGTCTGCAGAGAATGAGACATATCAGAATCTGTCCAAGTGTAACAAGTATGAGAATGACAAGAGGTTTAACAGTTACAGCTGGATATAGGAAAATAATTTTTAGCTCCCAAAATCACTACCATAATTAACCTTAAATTAACAAAAAGCCATGATTAATAAAATCTGTTCACTTTGTAGAAGTAATTCTAACATGATCATGGAATGGTTAAATCTCTGGGGCACACACCCTACCTAGTACCACGGCAGGGGCTCCCTGCTGCCAGCTCAGAGTGTAACATCTACTTTAACAAATTCTGCAGCATGGCCGTGGCATATGTGGGCCTCGCCTGTCTGCTTTCAATTGCATTCTGAAGGTACTGGATGCCTCCACAGCGTTCCCAGATTTCTTCAAACTGTCTTGGCAAAATCTCAGCACCACGCTTTCGAGTCAGGCCTGTCTCTTCAAGGTTCAGCTCACACATCTCCATATCATCCTTGCCTGCACAAATGAGACAGCAGAGAATTACCATGTCTGTTTCATAACTACTGTTACAAACCTTATTCCTGAAGTATCTATCAATTCTCATAGATTTGAGAACTTTCAAAACTTTATTTTCTTCCAAGATTGAAATCTGCTTAATAAAGTCACCAGAAAAAAAGTTTGTCCTCCACCAAAGACCCTTTCAAAATGTACCATCACTACAACTGATCAAACAAATTATGAGGGCTAATAAAAATGCTACATTTCCTTAAACTGTTACAGATCAACTGATATAATTAAATACCCAATGAAAGGTTCTTAGGACATAGACAAGTTTCTATGTGCTCTACAAGGACATAATCCAAGCAAGTTCACATTATAAATAAATTAAACCTCAAATTAACTGAAAACGTGATGTAACTGCAAAACTCCATCCCCCAATCCTGAACTTTTAATGAATTATTACATTATATATTAGGTTGTTTCATTCAGAGTTTAAAATCCTTTCCTCCTTTATAAATTTTTTTTCCTGTGAGTCATACACACCAGCCACAAGAAGGATGGGTGGCTTGTCAGGATGGAGTTCCATTTGCCGGGCAATCCAAGGTCCATCAAAATGGGCATACCACCAGCCTTTCTTCTTATTCTGCGGGTCTTTGTACTGGTCAGCAGGGCGGATGAATGGGATGCGGAAGAAGCGTTGCTGTCTGTTCATTTCGATCTCCTGCTGCCTGGCAGGAAGCTGAGCAGCTGGGTTCTGCTGAGCTATTACACAGAACAAGGAAAGTTACACTAGCAGCCCCAGGGATAACAAAACAGCCTTGAATCCTAAAATGTACCACACATTTTTTTAAAAGAAGAGGGGTTCCTATTAGTAAATTTAAAACAAAATGTAAATAATAATTGCCTATAATTGAATACAATTCACAGTGTAATTTCTTCAGAATTTTCTTTTCCTAAAGAAGTTCCTTTACATTGCAAATATACACACACACACACACACACACACACACACACACACACACACACGCACCCCTGCATACACCCCAACAGCAGCAGCCATAATACCCTAAAATAATCAGTAACCTAAAATAAACTCACATGGCAGGAAAGCAAACTAGTATTATTTACTAGATTTATATTTTTCCTCCAAAGAGTTCAAATGAAGGCAGAAGAGTAACTTTTACAGGACTATTTATGGTAAAACAAACAGTAATTATACAAATCTGAAGGATAATAGATGATATTTGTCAATTAACTACAGTTCCTCAAAAAGATGGAAGACAAAAGTTTCCTCTTTGGCCAATCTTGGGATTTAAAATGGCCAAGATAATACATATATTTCACTAATACTATTTAAATGACTTCATGACAATAGCAAAGACCAAAAAAACTGTAACAGTAAACATGAACTTTCCCTCAGATATTTACTTACTCTGAAAACAGATTTCTCTTGGAGTAAGATCTATTGAAATAAGTGAAAAGTGTGTAATATTTGGTCCTCTTTGCATATAGGAAAAAACTCTTTGCTTTTCTGATAGTACTGGGTATTACCCTCCTATTAATAAACTTCTTTTCCCTTGCTCAAGTTCCATTACTAAACAATTGGGTTTTTATTTTATCTACAAGTATAAATATTTCTCTGGGGCAATGACTTGACATTTTCAGCAACATAATTTGGGTAAAGTCTGTTTAATATGCTTTATACTCACAACTTTCAAAGTGGACCATTTACTGCAGCTCAATTAAGAATCTCACTGAGAAACTAAGTATGTCAGTGAGAAATTATATAATATGTATAAGTCAAGAACAGCCATATGGCTTTTGTAAGAATCTCCAAATACCGAAAGGATGAAAATACTCTTATTCTACTTTTTACACCAACAGCCAAAGCTTTCTAGCGACTGGATTTATTTCTGTGCAAACCAGAGAAAGCAAGCAGCAGTTAGCAAAGCTCTATATGCCTAGGAAAGAAGGAAACCGAGGCCCAGTTTTGTTAGTGACTTTAAAAAGTCGCATCACCTTTAGCAGTTAACAGAGAGGAGCTTATTTATTCTTTTGTTCCTGTTCCACCAAAACTACTTACAGTTCAGTGCTTCCATTTTAAGTTTTAAAAGCTACCTACTTTGAAGAAAATACATTAACTCAAAAGTAAGATATTTTAAAAGGGTTTAAAAAATCCTTCTTCTTAAGCAGTGAATTAGAATTCAATGTCTAGTTGATAGAAAACTTAATATGATACTGATCACCACCCATTAAATTAACCTGCTTTTTTCTTTAAAATAACAGTCTCCTATAACTTAATATACTGGGTAAAATTAAGAAACCCAACATAAATTCTTTGATGGCTTTTTCTACTAATGTGAAAACTGAAATTGTATTGGGGAGACAATATCCATCTGGGAAAGTATGAAGATATAGACATTAAAAGATGGAAATTCATCTTCTAAACAACTATTTCTTTCACATTCAATAATGTTATCTTCAAAAGCATGAAATAAGTTTCAAATATAGCCCTAGAAATTACTAAAAGCACTTTCAAAAATTAAGTCTCACCAGCTGGCAAATAAATATGGCATTACAGTAATATCTTCAATAGGTTCAGTTACTTTAAGTGAAATAACATAAAATGTAACCAACTTTACCATAGGCTGACTGATATCAACAAGAGTTAAGTTCCTATGGCAGTTCTTCCATGTAATAACAGAAGGACAGTGAATAAAACAAAGTTATTCGAGAACCTACTGTATGTCCAAATGAATGTTGAAACTGATTCTAGAAGAAATTTACTGCACATTAAGATGTCTCAAATCTTTTAAATTATATTTAAAAAGTGCATCATAGGAAGCAACAAATGTAACAGAATAATCTCTTCTTCCTATTAAGTGGTGTCCTTTTAAATCTGCATTTGTATTATCATACAAAACTCCAATCTCTTTGAACAGACATGCTTATCCCACCACAGTGATTGAAACCGGCACCTAAAGTTAGTCTTTATTCTAAAAGACCAGCTGCTTATTAAGATAGAGTTTTGCTACAATAAGAATTGTATATATTCACAGTTTAAAATGCTAGTTATTTCTTAAAATGAAGTAATTTTATAAAACAACAGTTTAAATTTTGTTATTATTTTTTGGAGTGACCCAAATGAAAGTATCATCTCAAATTAAATATCTAGTACAGACAAACCAACATTAATGTACTATAGTTCCACTTTAAAATTGTAGCAAAACAATGTTTAATAGAAATTAGTACTTTATAAAGTATTTTTAACCCATCTTCCAGTTAGCTCATGAGTTACCACCCATTGACTTACGTGAATTGTTCAAAAATGGTGCAAAATCTGTGAACAAATATTTTATGTTGAAGAAAAGATAAAAATGCCAAAACTGTTAAGTGAGCATTCTTCTAATTTATCAAGCCTTTCCATCAATTGAGGTGGTGACTAACAAGTAAATATCAAGTCCATAGACAAAGACCTACAAGTAGATGCTGCTTTCTTTTTTTCTTTTTTTAACTATTTTGATTATGTTTTAGAAAATTCTGCCTGATGGACATATAAAGAGGACTGAAATTTAAAAATTGCATTTCATTTGTGATTCTGGGACACAGTAATATCCAAACAAAAATCCAACACAATCAGTTAATAATGGACATTATAGTAACTTTAAGGCATTGCAAGCATTTTTGTAGAAAAAAGAGGATAAATTCAAAATTCATCCGAAGTTATATGCAGTAGAGAAAACGCCCTGTCATGTTCACATGTACCCAGGATGTTTTAATTTCTTCGAACTGTTTAAATCTTAAACATATGCCATTTTTATTTTAGGAGCTATGAAATAAAACTACTCTCCAAAGTCTTTGTTTGAAGCAACTAAATATTATAAATTTTTACTGGGTGATTTTCCACTGCACCAAAGTTATTTCTGAGAATCTCTGTCTGTGGTAAACGTGATGAGAGCATGCTCGCACTGAGGAGAGCCTGAGGATCCAAACTCCCAAGTCCAGAAATTACCATGACTTGTGCATGCACTACTCTTACAGGCAATTATCTCATTATATTTTTGTTTATCACAGCTGTTATAATTTTATTTTCTCACACTGATGAATTCAAATCCTTCCAAGTATTGAATTACAGAGCAGTTCTTGTTAAAGGCCCATCAGCAACCCCGTTAGTACACCACCTAAGTATAGAGTTTTCTCAACTGAGCTTGTTACATATCTTGGTGTCCTTCACCTTTCCTTTTACCTGCAGCTCCTGTGTGAGTTTTACATGAGAGAACAAGAGAGAAAAATAAGAAAGTACTTTTCAGAGCAGAAGTTATATTTTATCCTGAAAGTAGCCCATAATCAAATTCTTTGAAGGCTACATATAGAATGTGTTCACATAAAATTCCTAAATTTGTACCTGGATGGCACTTTGAATCTACTCTTTTGTTCTTCCAAAATGGTATATATATTATGAATGAAAATAGTATAAGCACCAGCAAGGTAAGCCATGGATTATTTGCTCCTTTTTGGGCAAAGCTGGGTGAAGAAACTATCAAAATTTGGTTTGAAAATACAAGGAATATTTGTATATGCATTCAAAATGTGAATGCAACATTAATTCCTTTTTTTTAAAGAAGTGTAATCATTCAGATGAATAAATTTTCAGATAAAACATAATCAAAGACTATCAGCTGAATTAGAAAATTAGAGCTAAACAGAACAGCCCATTGAGATTTTCACAAAACAAAGGTAACTGTGGTTGGAAACCTGGTGCAGACAGTGAACGGGCAGTGGGCGCACCCTCTCCTCATTTCCCAGAGACAGAGTTTTAACCTGGAGAACGCAGTGGTGGTCACGAGAAGGTCAATGTTGAGAGGGTGTTCCACTTGCTGTTTCCCAGTTCTGGGTGACCTCTCAGTGCCCATCCAGAGCGTCATGTTCTGACTGATGGCACCCCTTGCGCAATGACCAGCACTAACATCTCTCTTAATAGTACATTTCCCTCTATCTATTTTTGCAACAACTTGGAAACATTGAAAGTCCATCCCTTAAATGACTTTAACCAAACATTGCTTTTATTTGCTAGGAAGGTGAAGGAGGCAAAATATAGCTGAGAGTTCATCCCCTAAGTTGGGTCATGCATTGCCAAACTATACTATCAAGTGCTGGGGATGTACCCCTTTACAAAATAAAAAGACATTACATATGCTGTCAGTGTGTCTTTAACCAAAATTGGGTTAATAAATTGTGTCCGTTTAAAGGTAGCAAGTTGAACTAACAAAATTCCAATTATTGCTTTTATGAAATTAAACTTAATATATGAAATTACTACTCATATATTAAAGGTATTCTCAATTTAATATTAAAGCTAATGCACACTTTCACTAGGTTATGTCTACCCTGCTCTAATTTCCAATTTCAAGAGTAGAACTTTCCTTTTGCATAACAAAGTAACAAAATTCATTTTTTGGAAATCAGTCAAAATATCAAATCCTGGTCTTGGCAAAATTCTAGGACAAACCAAGGTACTATTTCTCACTTATATGGGGGGAAATACATATTTACAAATTATTGCACAACCTCTTCAATATAGACAGGATTATTCTTACCTCTAGAATGTATCTTAAGAAGTAAATTCAATACTTCTTAACAAATAAGACTTCAAACGTTTTTAATAAAAATAATGCTATGAGCGATAAGCCATTGTGGTAGTGTTAGGTTCAGTGGCTCACAGTTCTATAGTAAGAAACAATTTATATTGGACACTTCACCCAAATGTCTTATGTATAGTACATTCCAAAGTACAGATTTGTTTTTACCATAATCAGTAACAGACTTTGGAGCACGTTGCTCTGCTTCAGTATTTCTCTTCTTGTTCTTGGACTTCCAAGCATGATATACTTTTAGTCTCCTATGAAATTCTTCTCTGCAAGCTGCCAGGAGCTCAATATCTACCAATTACATAGAAAGAGAGAAAAAAAGAACATCCTAATTTAGTTGTCTAGCATAATTATTCTGTGGCATAAACATATATATATTGACAGTATCTACATAATATAAAGTTTTCATTTTAAAGTAATAGTACAAAATTAAAAGTAAGCTAAATATTGATAAAGATGAGTATTTTATGGTAATATTATCTTTTATATTTAAAGAATTTTATTATACATTACTAGAGGCCTGGTGCATGAAATTCGTGCACGAGGGGGAGGTGTCCCTCAGCCCAGCCTGCACCCTCTCCAATCTGGGACACCTCGAGGGATGTCCGACTGCCCGTTTGTCAGTTGGACATCCCCCTCACAATCCAGGCAGTCGAACATCCCCCTCACAATCCAGGACTGCTGACTCCCCACCGCTCACCTACCTGCCTGCCTGATTGCCCCTAACCACTTCTGCCTGTGAGAGTGATCACCCCCTAACCACTCCCCTGCCAGCCTGATCGACGCCTAACTTCTCCCCTGCCGGCCGATTGCCTCTAAGTGCCCTCCCCTGCCAGCCTGGTCACCCCTAACTGCCCTCCCCTGCCAACCTGGTTGCCCCCAACTGCCCTCCCCTGCTGGCCTGACCACCTCTAACTGCCCTCCCTTGCCAGCCTGGTCACCCCTAACTGTCCTCCCCTGCCAGCCTGGTCGCCCCTAACTGCCCTCCCCTGCAGGCCTGGTTCCCCCCCCCCAATTATCCTCCCCTGCAGGCCTCGTCACCCCCAATTTCCCTCCCCTGCTGGCCTGCTCACCCCTAACTTCCCTCCCTTGCCAGCCTGGTTGCCCCTAACTGCCCTCCCTTGCCGGCCTAGTCACCCCCAACTGCCCTCCCCTACAGGCCTGGTCCCTCCCCCAACTGCCCTCCCCTGCAGTCCTGGGTCCTCCCCACAACTGTCATCCCCTGCAGGCCTGGTCGCCCCCAACTGTCCTCCTCTGCCAGCTCAGTTACCCCTAACTGCCCTCCCCTGCAGGCCTGGTCACCCCCAACTGCCCTCCCTTGCAGATCTGGTCCCTCCCAACTGCCCTCCCCTGCCAGCCATCTTGTGGCGGCCATCTTGTGTGTTGGAGTGATGGTCAATTTGCATATTACTCTTTTATTAGACAGGATTACTATTTTATGTAATTTATTCAACATAAGAATCTTGAACAAAAAAAACAAACAAAAAAAACACCTTGGACCTAAATAGGCCTTTTATAGATGAAGAACTTAAATTACAGAGGTTAAGTCACTTGCCCAAGGTCACAGGCTACTATCACAGAATAAAAAGGAATAAAAAGTCACTGTATTCAAATGCAAGCTAAATTTATATGCAACACATTTTTTGTTTGTAATTATGCAGATAAGATCAGTGAGGTGGGAAAGAACATAGTGAGAAGTCTGCACAATTATGACACTTTAGTTCCTATTTATAGTATTATGAATTCAACACTATGATTTAACCAAGAACTCAACTATGTGGGAAACTCTGGATATAGTATTTTACTCTATTCTGTTGGAAGAAAAAGTGTTAAAAAGGAAAGACTAGCCTGGCCAGTGTGACTCAGTGGCTGAACATCAACCTATGAACCAGGAGGCCATGGTTTGATTCCCAGTCAGGGCACATTGCCCAGGTTGCTCACTTAATCCCAAATGGGCACATACAGGAGACAGCCGATCAATGACTCATTCTCATCATTGATATTTCTATCTCTTGCTCCCTCTCCCTTCCTCTCTCTAAAAATCAATAAAAACATATTTAAAAAAAATAAAAGGAAGGACTGCACTACCATCTTTTCCTTTGCATCATGGACCAAAAGATTCTGGTATTTAATTATATAAATAACTGGAGGCCCAGTGCACGAAATTCGTGCACGGGGATTTGTGTCCCTCAGACCAGCCTGCACCCTCTACAATCTGAGACCCCTCGAGGGATGTCCGACTGCCCATTTAGGCCCAATCCTACCAGGAGGATCAGGCCTAAATGGGCAGTCAGACATCCCTCTCACAATCCAGGACTGCTGGCTCCCAACTGCTCGCCTGCCTGCCTTCCTGATTGCCCCTAACCACTTCTGCCTGCCAGCCTGATCACCCCCTAACCACTCCCATGCCAGCCTGATTGATGCCTAACTGCTCCCCTGCCAGCCTTTTTGCCCCTAACTGCCCTCCCCTGCCAGGCTGGTCACCCCTACCTGCCCTCCCCTGCAGGCCTGGTCCCCCCCAACTGCTCTCCCCTGCAGGTCTGGTCACCCCTAACTGCCCTCCTCTGCCAGCTTGGTCACACCTAACTGCCCTCCCCTGCTGACCTGGTCCCCCCCAACTGCCCTCCCCTGCAGGCCTGGTCCCCCCAACTGCCCTCCCCTGCCGACCTGGTCTCCCCTAACTGCCCTCCCCTGCCAGACTCATCGTCCCTAACTGCTCTCCCCTGCAGGCCTGGTCACCCCTAACTGCCCTCCCCTGCAGGCCAGGTCACCCCCAACTGCCCTCCCCTGCAGGCCGGGTCACTCCCAACTGCCCTCCCCTGCAGGCCTGGGTCCCCCCCAACTGCCCTTCCCTGATGGCCATCTTGTGGTGGCCATCTTGTGTCTACATGGGGGCAGCCATCTTGTGTGTTGGAGTGACAGTCAATTTGCATATTACTCTTTTATTAGATAGGATATGAAATGGGCCAGTCATCAATATAGCCCAGACCATCATTTCTCTGTTTTTCTTCTCTGACCTAGGCAAGAGATAAGCAAAATGAATTTAACTTACTTAAGTATGTCTTCCTTTTAGCTTTGTGAGTAAATCAGGTCTTCATTTCAAGGTAATAGTAACAAAGAGGATGGCTTATACTAATTCATATGCAAATTTTAAAAATAGCACCTCCAGCTGGGTTATTACCTGTTCGGTAGGGAGCCTTCCCATTTTTCATCCTTTCCACACACTTACCACAAGAAGTATTGATGGTATCGCGTAGTTCTGCATATTTCCATTTGCTAAGATCATGTTTCTTGGTACCAGCAGCTGCCTTGGTGGCTTGTACAGCGGGACCTCTGCAATTATTACATATTTTTACATATTTAAACTAGAAACATGAATGAAATGTTAACTAAAGAAGCAAGAAAGTGAGCATAAGTTTAGGAACTGGAAATTACTAGAAAAACGTAAGTTTTGTATCTCTGATGGATGAAATGAAGAATGGTGTACCATAGAATGCCCAGGTAAATTAAAATTTTCCAGCGTGCCATTTAATAGCTATATTAGGAGGACTTCTGATTCGAAATTCTAGTACCATAGGTTTATCTAAAATTAAAAAATGCATTTATATGTATTCCTCAAAATCAGAAAAGAAATCCTCAACATACATGAAGAACATCATTAGCAGCACATTAAGGGTTTGTTCATGAGCCATTAGGCCACACAGTACCATCACCTGTAGACTACTGGGAGCTACAGATGGCCCAGCCCCAATCACATCTCCTGCTCAGGATCTCCCTAGGCATCTGGGTGTTTACAGGGGCCACAGGTAAATGGCTAAAATGCAACCCACCACGTTAGTCATTAAAAAAGGCTCAAAAAGCTGCTGGGTTCTGGAAAGTCCTGTGACCTTTCAACTTCACTGTTAAAGAACACTTAGAAAAAAGTTCTATAACAGGGGTGGGGAACCTTTTTTCTGCCAAGGGCCATCTGGATATTTATAACATCATTTGCTTAATATAATTCACTTAATATCAATTTTTGTTGCTACGAAAAAAGCTCCTTGATTTATTGAATTTTGAGACCCGCCTGTGGTTGCTCTGGCAGGGCCAGACCAAATGTTATCTCGGGCCTTAAACTGCGGGCAGGCCAGATGTTCCCCACCCCTGTTCTATAACCAGATAAAACCACACCCAAATACTTAGTGAGTAATAAATATGTAAATTAAAGGAAGGGGTTTTAGGTCACGAAGCTGATAACGGAGATTGTGTTATATATTGCCCAGTGTAACAGGAATATTTGAGTAGAAAGAGAAGAAGCACATTTTAAAAATTAAAAATATGTATAAAATAATAAATTTAAAATAAAATGGGATAAAGGCAACTTTTTCCTAATTCATTTTCTTAGCAGTGCTACTTGGGGCTTAAGGCGTGTACATAATTTAAAATAATTATTCAGAAAATATGGGAACAGCTTGTTTTCTGTAATAATGAACATTACTTTCCAGCAGCTTACACTAGCCACAGAGGAGACACTCAGAATAAGCTGCAAATGGACTTTTAGGCACAAAGTAATGAAGGAAGAATTTAAACACATCCCATTTCAAGATGTGAAAAGAAGATGACACAAATATTAAAAGAACTAAATATTAAAGAACTAAAATATTGCTTCTCAGGTATCAAACAAGGAATTTCGCCTTTATCATACACTTCTCCAAAAATGTTCTCTCAAAGAGGAACAATCAAGATACAACACTAAAGTGAGCTACTTTCTCATCATTTTACATTTTGAAAGATAATAACAATCCTGACAGTCAAGACACAGATAATGAGACTGACTGCAAAATGATGTGGGAGAATATGTATCCTTCTTCCTGAAGTAAAGGAAATTATTTCTTCAATAGTAAGTTTACCAATGAAATAAGGTACTTGTGCCTCCTTACAAGACCTATTTATGCTTTCATTTTAGAGAATAAAACACACCATACTTCAGCCTACATACTTAAAAATTGTTCGACGCACATAAGCCTGGATATAAACTAATGTGTGGCCATTTAGTCCTTCCTGCTTTTTGTGGTTAAAATCTGTTTTAGGTTTACTGAAGAATCCATATTTTTCATAAGCTGTATGACTGGCAATTTGCCATGTGCTCTTTCTTCTAAACTGCTTTGCTCAGAAAGAGCCAGCTGTGTGTCAGCAACATCTATTACCCTTAACAATAAATTATGCTTTAACATTTATTCAAATTATGTATTCTTTTTTCCTTTTTTATAGCACTAAAATGCCATTCAATAAACCAACAAAAAAATTCTCTTTTCTTCTTAGCTCTTCTAAGAGTCTTTTCTAGGAGAGCAGCTGAAAATTACTATGGGGTTTTTATTGTTGCTTTATTGTTCTTTTGAAAGAAAAACTGAATTTACATAATTCCATTCATAGATTGTCAGAAAATACATGAGGTGTCAATATACATAAGATGTATTTTAATACTTTTAAAAATAATAACACTGAATTCAAATTATTATTGCTTAAAATATGATATTGGTATTACTAACTTTTAATTCATATTACCTCAAACAAAAATATACCTACTTAAAATCATACTCAGCATCCTAAGAAATACACGACTAAAATGCACCTTTGGAGTTATTAAAACAGTAATATAAAGCTGTAGTTTATTGTTTAGACTTGATTAACAGACATTCATGAAAACAATACAGTAAAGTAGTAGGAAAATTGACTTGATTTTTAAAAATATATTAGACACCTCCAATTAATTTTGTAAGCTCAAAATTAATAGTTAAAATGTTATTGATTCGTATCCACTTATAAAGGTAATGGACCAGATCCTGCTGGGAAGTTATAGCCTTTGGTGGCTCAGTTTTTACATCAGTGGTTTTTATTTTTATTTTTATTTTTGTTAATCCTCACCCGAGGATATTTTTTCCACTGATTTTTAGAGAGAGTGAAAGGGAGGAGGAGAGACACAGAGAGAGAAACATCGATGTAAGAGACACATCCACTGGTTGCCTCGTGCCTGCAACCATATGGGACCCTTCAGTCTGAGCGACCCTTCAATCCACAGGCCGATGCTCTGTCCACTGAGCCAACCGGGGCTATCAGTGGTTTTAAAGTGTGTACTGTGGTGTAAAAATCCTTGGGAGCAGGATTCCCCCCTTCAACTAGGCACAGTGGTTCCCAGGCAGGGAGCAGCACCACCCCTAGAGGAAGTTTCATTTCATCAGGAAGATAGAAAGGGTTCCCCTAAGAGACTAAGCTGGTGGGGGCCAGTGATAAGCACAGCAGTACTACCATCAAGGAAGAGTCTAATCCAAAAGCCAGTGGTTCCACCAGAGAAAACACCGATGGACAGGAACACTGGTTGTTATCTTTTTCTATGTGAGAGTGAAGTGACACTTCTTGTACAGAAAACATACATGGAAAGAGTACGTTATTCATATAACAGGTTCTGGTCCAAATATTGACGAGTAATTTAAAAATATGACTGAGGTGGCACGTATTCCCCCAGATTGTACTGCACTAACCTACTCAAGATTTCTGACATTTCTTTCGCCATTTGTTCCCTATAAAAGAATGATAATACAACATAGTTATATAAAAGACAATTACATATAAAGTACTTAAAATATCTAAAAGCATAATTAAAATTTTATATTTTAAAAATATTTATATTTTCAAAAGGATTACTGAGTTACTAACCATTCACTATTATTTTACTTTGTAAAAGTTTGCAATATATTTTTTTACATACAGAACCATAAAATACAGCAAAATTTTTGTTTAGATCCAGTTAAAGTTATTCAAACTTTCCTATTTTTGCAGTAAGAACTTTCAAATAAAATCTCATGAGAGTCATGCTTCTGTGGTATTATTTTTTATGTACAGAATAAAATGTTCTAAATGCAGACAGGAAACTTGGCAGGATATAGATTCTATATAAAAATTTTACACTGGATTGCTTAGAAAATATTAATTAGCAAGGTATAATGGTGGTAAAACAAGTTGATCTATTTTACATTGCCAGAATTTAAATAATTCTGATGTATTCAACGTTTTAGAATTCTAGATCAAAGCGTATTTTCGTTAAAAAAAATCAAATGCATCAAGTACTTGTTAAATATTAAGATGAGAAGTGTTCTGACTTTTCAAGGACAAAAATTTCCCAAAGGACAAAACTTACATATCTCTTATTACCCCAAAGAGTGTAACTTTCTCAGTATTTACTTAAATCTGTGAAATGAAATGGATGTTTCATCATGTTCCTCAATATTTTAACCTCATTATTTTCCTGTCCTTTGCTGTCTTCCTTCATAATTAGTAAGTTTCTCACTCATTCTATTCATCAGACTCTGGTAAACTCCCAAATCCTATAAACCAGTAAAAATCAAAACAGAAGAAGATGGTAGCTGTGCCTCAGGGCACAGTTTCCTGGACGCCCGCCCAGACTCCCGGACTCCTGCATCTCTTTCCTTGTACTGGACACTGGCTAGGCTCAGGTACTGATGGAGATCTAGTTGAGCAAGCAGTCTGAGAAAAAGTAATCTTTCAAAACTGATGATCAAGGACAAGAAAGACAAAGTAAAAAACACAAATGTAATCTAAAGAAACTGCCTATTGAGCAATGTATCAACCTCTCTTCAGGCTAGTCAGAATTTCCTAACGTTCAAACTCAGCATGATTTTGGTAACTATTTTTAACTCTATTATCACCTACCCCAAGGTTTCTATCAGTACCCAAGAGCACCTCTGATTTTACCACTGCTTTCTCCTGACACTCCCTCTGATTCCCTTCCCACAGCAGGTTTCAAGGGAATCGGTGCTCTTTCACTACTTGGACTGTGGATCGTATAGCAATTTCTCTGTATACCCCCACACTTCACTGGATGGCAATCTCTACTGACTTAATATCTCGCCTGGCCTATGTTACACCAAATACACTGAATAGAAATGGTTCCTGCATCCAGGTGCTTTTTCCCTTCTGATTTTCCCAGACTATATGCAGATGCTCACAATTTCATCTTAGACCAGTGGTTCTCAACCTTTCTAATGCCGTGACCCTTTAACACAGTTCCTCATGTTGTGGTGACCCCCAACCATAAAATTATTTTTGTTGCTACCTCATAACTGTAATTTTGCTACTGTTAATGAATCGTAATGTAAATATCTGTGTTTTCCGATGGTCTTAGGCTCTACAGCAGCGGTTCTCAACCTGTAAATATCTGTGTCTTATAAAATACATTAATTATTTGTACTTATTGTCTTTATAGAAACAGATATGGAGATATAAGAATAAAATATTTAAAGTATTTGAGTTATGATAGCTTAGTTTTCAGCAGATATAGTTTATTCTACTGATATCTAAAATAGTTTATAATCTGAAGTTATATATATATATAATGCTAATTTTGATGCTGATGTATCTTTTTGTTATGAAAATCTCTCCACAGAGAAAGAATCTAAACGCAACCTTTCTAATGCTGCCTTGTGGTGAACAATGGTGTTGGCATTTGATGGGGTGAGGGGTCAGGGATGCCAAATGTCCTGCACAAGGAAGAGCTGTCCTATGCCTCATGGGACTTTAACATGTCCACCAGACACATTGAGGTGAAGTGCACACACACATAGGTTTACATGGAAACAAAGTTTTACATGTAGAAGAACTTTTTTTGCCTGGTTTTATCACTCAGATAATTTCTGTAAGAATGCACCTATTGCAAAATGGAGAGGAGAATGTACTTAACTGTGTCCAGAACTTTACGAAGGACTGTTCACAGCTGCATGGCATTTACTGACTGATGTGACATTCTTATATAAATTTGCATTTGAAGTGGTTGCATTCATGGTGACCTTATGTATACATGCAAACATTTGAGTACTTGATTACATTTTTCTGTAGTTGTAACCAAGCACTTTTCATATTAAAATAAACATTGCTTCATTATAAAATACTGTGCTTTTACTTCTCTTTAACATGCATTGTTTGGAGAACTATATATACACACATGCATCATTTTTACATTTGTTATTGGTATCTGTGTCTGAGGAGCTGAGAACCATTACTATAAGAGTTGGGGCCTAAAAGCTGTTAATATTCAGATTTTGTGCATATTCCAAAATTTTATATGTACAGTATGTATAAAATACAAGCAAAAATGTATTTTATACATATATCCCAAATGTTACTTAGATTCTCTCTCATGGAGAGATTTTCATAACAAAAAAATACATCAGCATCAAAATTAGCATTATATATATAACTTTAGATTATAAACTATCTTAGATATCAGTAGAATAAACTATCATATCTGCTGAAAACTAAGCTATCTATTGTAACTCAAATACTTAAAATATTTTATTTATTCTTACTTATATCTCCATATCTGTTTCTATAAAGACAGTAAGTAGTAAATAATTAAAAACACATAAAACAAAATGAGTGTTTAAACAATGTTAGAAAACACAAAGAAGGAAACCAAGTCATAAACTACTGTGACTGAACACCATACAAGAGCATTAAACATCTTTCCTGGGCAAAGAAAAAATGAGTTATCTTATTCTTTTTAATAAAAGGAAATAATGTAAAATTCACTTCAATAAGGAAATGATTTCTCCTAAAAAGTCTAATAACCTGTTAAAAAGAAAGTTATATGACTACGTCAAATTGTAAAAAGTGAAATGACATACGGTGTCATTTTGGGTCTTGCTCCATTAATTCTGTAAAAAGAATACATTTTAGTTAATATCATAACCAATTCTGAATTGTGAAAATCTGGATTGTGCCCAACTTATGTTTTAGTGACTTTACTGATTTAAAAAAGTGCATAATCTTTATTTAATCTACATGTGAGATTACTCATAATTTCACTTACAGGCATACCTTGTTTTATTGTGATTTGCTTTACTGAGCTTCATAAATGTTGTGTTTTTTACCAATTGAAGAAAGACCCTCCACCAGCACAAAGTTTATGACTCACTTTATTGCAGCTATTTGGAATTGACCCCACAATATCTTCAAGGTATGCCTGTTATGTGAAATCATAACTTTGCATCCAGGATCATGTGCGTAATTGATTGAGATCATATTTTAAAACGTATTACACATGTGGAAAATAATTCTTACTTAGAAGTTACTGGATGGGTACCCGAGCTGGAAAAGTAACTTGAAATTGTTTATTGCAGTAGAATCCATCTACATACATATTTTAATACATCACAGAACCCAAGAACACATTAGGAACAGGGCTAGAGAGTTCTTACTCATAAATTGTTAGAAAGAATTCAGTACCAACAAAGGCAAAATAAACATTCAAAAACATTAATTTAGGCCTGGAGTAAGATAAAATTATCAAACATGGGGCATCAGTATAGAACATCATCCATAACACAGTGCTAATGCTTCTAGTGCAGAGTACACACTAGCCAGGAGATTCGGAGGAGAAGGCACTCACAGGACCAGGGTCAGAGGAAGCTTCCTGGGAGATAGGCTTACAGGCAGGACTTCCATGGGCATTCGAGAGGGAGGACGACAGCATCTCCAGGCCTGTCCCATGGGAGAACTAAGACGAACTCTTCCTCCCTTCAAGTTATAACTGCTTGAATATCCCCTAATCACTTAATTGTGGTCCCATTACCTAGTTAATTCTGCTTCACCTAAATCACAGGTGACTTGTCATTTTTGTCAAAGGTCCTAAATGGTCCACTCTCTCCCTGAGACCACCCACTTTGGAAGAAGTGCATCTTTCTGAAGATGGGAAGCAGTGCACATATGAGCCAGTATCTTACACATAGTATAAGGAATGATACTGGATGTAGCTGAATATTTCAAAGGCTCACACATAAAGCTTGGCCATGAACACTAATAATGACTACATTAATAAGCCCTTTAGAAATGACTTTCAGCCACACGAAAGCCAGCTTTGCCCATTTCAGTCTGTCCTCACACATTAGGAATGGCATCTGTAAGAGCCTGGCTTGTTTAGGAGCTGGCCAACGCACTGGTCAGTTATACACAAAGACTCCCGGCCATTGCAACATCACACAGGTGGAAGGAATGGGACAGCAGCTAAGCTAAGTTGCATGTACAAAAGCCATAGGTGGGTGGAAACGTTTTAATTACGGCAAAATGTTAACCAAGAGCCCAACTATTGGACTCAAACCCAACAGCTTAAAAAATTATTGTAATACCTGTGCTTGATAGGCCTATTCAGTTTATTTAAATATAATATACTTCCATATACAATTCAGGCCCCAGAACTCCCCAATATAATCATTTACTAGAAAAAGTGTGAAGATAAGTTAACATACCTTTTTCCTTCTCTATCTTGTTTTCAGCTAAATAAAATCTAAGCATGGCTCAATAATATACAACAAGTTTTTCCTTTCACAAGGAAATAGCAACATCTACTATTTTTATTTTTATTATATTTTGTCATAAACAGTGCTCTAACATTCTGAAAAGCATAGTTACATATATGAATGTGCCTCGCCATACATATAGAACACATATACCTACATATAAAGGAACTCCACAAACTAGGTTTGCTCTGTTTTTACAAATAATCAAAATAACTAATATTTCCATATTCTAAATCTGAAATTAATCTATTATATTAAAACCTTCCTGAAACTTTTAATAAGGACTTCCATATTCCCCCACACTCCAATAACATATAGTATTTAGAGATAATTCAGAAACCTGAGGAGCCAAAATATTTCAATGTATAAACCTTCCTTCTTGGAAAAGGAAATCTATTTATTCTGATACATAGGGTGTGTATGTGTGTGTAAAATTTCCCCTCATTTCAAATGTTAGGATATATATAATTTAGGAAAATAATAAATACCAACCTCAAATATATTAAACTGGATTATAATAAAGTGACTGATTTCTATTATAGTATTTAATGGCAGGTATTTAGAAATTAGATGTCTACCTTAAACCAGACGTATAAAGATACAATATTCTTTGGCAATATCAGAGTAAAAATTGATACGTTTTCTTAAAGTACTCATGGGCTGAACTATCAGTTTTGTTCTTCAATAGTTTAACAATTTGATAAAATCAATTTGTTTCATTCCTTTGGGTATAAGAATGGATACAAATAAGTTTTAAATGATTTTACTTAAAATATACCAGGACCTAAGGAATATGATTTCTCCTATTCCCTTCAGGCTGAAGTGAGAGGGAGACAGCAGAGAGCGCCACACCCCACCCAGCGGCCCAGTACCTGCGGAGCGCCAGGTCCACCTGGGCCTCATCACTGATGAGCTCTGCTTCGCTCTGGGCGATCCTCAGGGCCAGCTCGCGGTCCCTGCGCTCCTGCTCCAGCACCGCTTGCTGCTGGGACTCCTCCTCCCGCTGTCGGGCCAGCTGCTCCTCCACTTCAGCCTGCCAAGGACAGAAAGCAGGTTCACCAAAGTGTCCCCACATGTCTCCTTGGTCATTCACATTCCTACTTAAAATTGTTCCAGACAAGTTCCTTAGTAAGGAATGTATCATCTAACCGGAAAGCTCTTCAGTCTCTATTCTCTTCTATATTATAATTTATACTTACTCTTTCCAAGTCTAAGAGAAGGCAGAGAAACCATAGTCCCACCATTCTATAACGATGAGTGTCCCAAATACCACAGTATCCCAGGTACCACACTAACACTAACACCAGACAAGCAGATGTCAGAAATTTAAGGTGTTGGTTGTGCTCAGGATCCTATCTAATAAAGAGGGAATATGCTAACTGACCCTCATGCCATCGCAAAGATGGTGGTGCCCATAGCCAATAAGGAGGGAATATGCTAATTTGCTGCCCCGCCCTTAAAGATGGCAGCACCCACAGCCACAAGATGGCGGTACCCAGTCTCCTCAGCCCCCAGCCACCCAGGGCCGGGCCCGAGGCGCAGGCAAGCCTCAGATGGCAGCTGCCCAGCCGCCCAGGGCCTTCCAAGGTTCGGGTAACAGAGCCGGCTGAGGCTTGCGCTGCCAGCAGTGGCAGCAGCAGAGGTGTGATGGGGCATCGCCTTCCCCTGATCGCCAGGTCGCCTCCCGCCCCTGAAGGCTCCCGGACTGTGAAAGGGGGCAGGCTGGGCTGAGGGATCCCCCCTCCAGTGTATGAATTTTCATGCACCAGGCCTTTAGTGAATTAACAAAGACAAGAAACTCAAATATGTGATCAATTACTCTCAGACATGGACTTTTTAAAAAATGGGTTGAGGAAAGACTCTTATCCTAATTTATTACTGTTAGTATCTACAACATTATAAAATAATATTTTATAATTTGTTTAACTGGTGGAATATACATTCTAAAATTATATTTTAAATAAATGTTCATCTGGCTTCCCCCTAGGTCAGTGGTCGGCAAACTCATTAGTCAACAGAGCCAACAACGATTGAAATTTCTTTTGAGAGCCAAATTTTTTAAACTTAAACTTCTTCTAACGCCACTTCTTCAAAATAGACTCGCCCAGGCCATGGTATTTTGTGGAAGAGCCACACTCAAGGGGCCAAAGAGCCGCATGTGGCTCACGAGCCGCAGTTTGCCAACCACTGCCCTAGGTATAATAATAACAACAAACTAATATTTATTGAACTGAACACTATTTGAAATGCTTTAACAGGTGTTAACTCATTTGATACAACTATTATTTACCCACATTACACGGAGAGAAACTGTGGCCCACAGTCACTCATTGTGACTTGTACGATGTCAAAATTTCTGTCAGTGACAGAGGCTGGATCTTAACTCACATCCCTGACTCCAAAGTCCCTGCCCATAACCATTTCAGAAACTGCTTTTCATCTCTGAGATAAACCAATGACAGCTTATCTAGCAAATCAAGATCTTGCTTTTACTTCTTTTGTTTTATAATTTTTTAGATTCTATTTTGATAGAAATTCAGTTCAACTGTCTAATCAGTACATACCTGAATACGTTTTTCATCATCTTCCCTTTTCTTTCTCTCTTCTTCTTCTTGTTTTCTCTTTGCTTCCATCTCAAGTTTCCTTAAAAAAAAAAAAAAAAAGAAAAACTAACTCTTCAAAAACTTTATAGAAAAATCAGGAATCCTTCAGAAGGCAATTTAAACTATTAATAAACAAAGGTTACAGAATGGGGGCTCACATTAACCTCCTGGCCATACACATTATCATTTTTTAAATCTAGCTCTACTGACAATAAATCTTCTGAAACAAAACAAATACATTATATTGCATAACCTTTAACATCCCTAGAGTAACTTGGTTACAAAGCCTACTTGCAAGGTTCTGATTACATGTGCTTCCCTCTACTCCTCCTCCAATTAAACAACTCATGTTCCTTCTGTCTACCCAATTATGCAAATCTTTCAAAACATTACCAATTTTAAAACTGCAGAAAAGTAGAAGAGCCTTTTTTGTAGCTTAGTAAATAATACACAAGTCACTGCTTTAAAGGGAAGTTAAGAGATCTTCAGATGTAAGAATCTAACCAGAATTCATATTATTGTTAAAATCATCTTATGTTATGTTATGTTATTATGGATTTTTCCCTATTTTTCAAACTTATTCTAAAATTACAGTCATGAGCAGCACAGCAACATTTTGGTCAACAATGAACTGCATATACAATGGTGTTATGCCATACATACAGCCTACGTGTGTAGTAGGCTATACCATCTAGATCTGTGTAAGTTCATTCTATGATGCTCACACAAGGATGAAATCACCTAATGACACATTTCTCAGAACATATTTCCATCATTAAGCAGCATATGACTATAATATCTATATATATAAAAGGCTAATATGCAAAGTTTTCCCTCAGGAGTTTGACTAGGAGACCAGGAGTTCGATCGCTCGCTATGACATGCGCTGACCACCAGCAGGCAGCGCGGAACATGGCGGGCAACCAACAGCAGTGATGGAGTGATGAGGGAGAGAGGAAAGGAGGAAGCGGGGAGGTGGGGAACCTGAATGGCCCTGATCATAGGCCAGGCCTAGGGACCCTTCCTGTGCACGAATTTCGTTCACTAGTCCTCTAGTTTTCAAATAAAAAACTACTTTTAAAAATAAGAAGATATATCAGCCAACACCACCAAGAATTCACTGTTCTGTTAGCTTCTAATTCAAAACGACAATATGAATGCCTTACATCCGCCTTTCCTCCTCTTCCTTTCTTCGACGTTGTTCATCTTCTTCACGTCTTTTTCTTTCTTTTTCCATTTCTTCTTGAATACGCCTCAGCCTTTCAGCTTCCTCTTCCTGCTGTTTCTTTTTCTGTAAAGCACTGAGGAGCTCCTCTGAGCTTTTAACCAGTGCATCGTATTCTTTCTGTATCTGTTCCCTTGTCATCATAGTGGACTTTAAAACAATAATAAACATACTTAAAAAGTTATCTCTTCTGCTACACAACAATGTGAATATACTGAACACTACTTAATTTGTACATTTTAAAATCGTTAAGATGGTAACTTTAATGTGCCCTTATAATAAAATAAAAACGTTCATATATAGCAAAGACTGGAAAAGTTGGTAAGCAATAAGCCCATTATCTTTATTATACTATTTGTACACTTAAAAGTTACCTTTCCACACAAATCTCTACATCTATTTCCTATTAATCAAGTAATCAAATATCTAAAGTGGTACTGTGGACAAAGTTACATACTGTAGGTAACAATTATTTTTTAAGAAATTATTAATTTTGTCAGAGTTTACTACTCTTTAATAATAGTTTAAATAGTACTTGAGAAATATTTAAGAAATTATTAAATACATCCCAAATTGTTGGATGACTTTCCTAAGTGAGCCTTCAGAAAATGTGGCTTGGTTGATTTTAATTGATTAATACCATAGAAACAGGGATGGCTCTTAACAGATTTGTAAAATCGGCTAAGCTTATCCAAAGCATTTTCATTCTTCTTTTGCTCCTCTTTCTCCATTCTGTCTCTAAGATTGACCACTGTCTACATAAAATATCTGCAGGAAATAGAATAAAAGGCTTGCTTTAAGGTATTATATCCACATAATTGCATTGACTCATTTAACTAGATGAGAAAAACATTAACACCCTAAAAAATAACAGAAAAAAATATGAAGAGACAGATGGAATGTAATTACAAGCATATAGAAAAAATTTTCAATCCACTGATGATCAAATAAATGAAAATCAATACAAAAAAAGGCCCCATTTATTCTCACAAATTTGGAGGAAAATTGTTATTTTCATAACAGTTAAATAATTTATGATACAGCCTATATGAAGATAATATAATTATAGGAACAAGGCATATGGCATGATGATAGGGACAGAAAACTAAATGTACATTATGGTAAGAACTATGCAAAAATACATGCATATAAAATAAGACAGGAAGGGAAATTTACAATGAAACAGTTAAATGTGTTACTTTGGTAAGGATTTTTTGGTGACTTCCTCCAAATTGTTAATATTACATTACTTTTATCATTTAAAAATTAGTTTCTGAAAGTAGGAAAACATGAAACAAAATAATTTGCGTTAATCCTCTCTTAGTAATGATTACCCAAAAGCTTACCCAAAGAGTAGTTAGTTACTATTTAAAGTAAATACAATAGCATTTTACAAAGAGTATTTTAGTTACTATTTTTTGGGGGGAAATCTTTCCTAGCAACAGATGAAAGTGCTTAAACTTTGCTCTTTTTAAAGTTCTGCTATGGAAATTTTCAAGCCGTTAGGGGACCCCTATAATGAGCATCACTTGTCATCACTGGGACTCAACATTTGCAACACTTTGTATCCTTAACACAGTAATGCATTTTTCTATACAATTTTAACACCAATAACAAAAGATATTAAATTACTTCAAAAAGTCAAAGCCATTTAGATTAAAATTACATACCTTAATTTTGGCCATTAACGCATCAATAGAAATTTCAAGATCCTTGACCTGTTTATTCACCTCCGGTTTTCCATCTTTCAGTGCACTTACTACTTCATTGAACTTATCAAGCCGTTTTTTCAGTGTGCCGACCTTCACCAGGCCATCGATGCTGTAAAGATAATGCTTCATCAGTCTAATTTCACTACATAATGCTATACATTGATTTTTCATTTTAATAAAATGCAAGACATATTAAGCAGGATATTTTACTCCTGTTTTCATATTATTCAGTATTCTTTTTTTTTTTAAGATAATTTGTTGAAGGTAAAAAATAATAATAATCAAATATGGGTGTGAATGACATTGATACCTGTCCACAGGATTGAAGCCTTCTATATTTACATTGAAAGTTTTGAGAATTAAAATTATAGAAGGCTTTGAAAGAGTCACCTAGTCTCTTTAAAAGGCATTAAAGATCAACAGGTATTCAGACCTCCAAGTTTAAAGGGTATCAATTAATAATAAAAGAAGCAAATAAGAAATAAAGACTAAATTTATAGCGAGACAATTGCTACAGATAATTCAGAAAACATTAGTTAAGGTTTTTTTATATTAATAAGGTTTTTAAAAACAATGTCATCATGACATTTGTCAAGAAACTCGAGTCACTAAAATAATCAGAATAAAAGAGCTTCTTTCATTCCATTTATTTCAACCTTTTATAGTGTCTAAATTTCTGTAAGCTCCTTCAAATCCTTTTGTAGAAAGAGGCTGCAATGAAATTATTAAATAAATAATTTCCAATAAATCATACAAATAACAGAGTAATACATCTTTTTACAAAAACATGAGAAAAGAGAAAACTCTGAGTATCCCAACTGCTCTTCTTTATGACTTCATAGTCATTTCATATTTGAGTAATTAGGTTTTGTGGGATTCTTTAGGCACTATTCATCTTACCGAGGTTTGTGTCTCCTTTTGCAAAGCCACATTCGAATAGTTTTTTGCATTTTAATGCATGCTTCAGCTCGATATTTTATTTTGTTTTTCACTATGTGTAAGAGAAAAATATGATATAAAATTATTCCATTTAATTCAGACCTACAACCGTTTTTAAAAACCACTCACTTTCACAAAGCAGTTCTCAAGAAACATGAACTCTCATATTATACCAGACATCAAAATCAGGAAGTTTAACATTTAATTCTGTATACTTCTTAAAATAAAAGCACACCATGTATACTACTAGATTTACATTTTAAATGTATTATTTCCTTGTTATGCTACACCACTGCTTCCCAAACTGTCCTAGATAATGTTGGTCTATGAAACATTAATAGGTATGTCTTGAAAAAAAGGATTCATCTGTCATATGAATTTAGGAAAGCCTAAATGCTACTTTTGGAGATTCACAATGAACATATTGAGTGAAGCTTCTGACAATCCTCAGTAAAGGTACTTATTTAATACTAGTGACCCAGTGCACAAAATTTGTGCACATTAAAAGGGGATTAATTAAAGGAAATAATTTAATATTGCTATTTGCCCTTTCTCTATAATAGAAGTGTCAGAGATGAAAGAAAATTAGTAAAATGTATATGAAAACCTTCCTCCTGTCAGAGTCTGGGGCTCACCATGGGACCCAGAGTCAAGTCCCTGCCCATCCACATGCACCTCAAAATCGCGTGAGACCCAGACCCGGCTGCCCCTACCCCCCGCATTGGGCTAGATCCAGACCTGGCCAGTCCCACCCTTGTCGAGCCCTGCTGGGCAGGGGGCATAGCTTCAGGTCCCCTGGCCCGGCGCCAGGATGGAGGGCGTGGCCTGAGGTCCCCCAGCCCAGACTGAGGTGAGGGGCATGCCTTGAGGTCCTCCGTCAAGCCCCGCCAGGTGGGGGAGAAGGGGGCGGGGAACAGCCTCAGGTCCCCCGGCCCAGCACCAGGAGGGGGGCATAGCCTCAGGTCCCCCGTCAAGCCCCACTTGGGGGGGGGGGCACGGCCTGAGTTCCCCCAACCCAGCACTGGGGGTGCACCTTGAGGTCCCCTGTCAAGCCCCACTGGGTGGGGGGCATGGCCTGAGGTCCCCTGTCAAGCCCAGCCAGGCAGGGGGGCACAGCCTCAGGTCTCCTGGCCCAGTGCTGGGGCGGGGGGCACGGCCTAAGGTCCCCTGTCAAGCCCTGCTGGGCGGAGGGTGCGGTCTAAAGTCCCCCAGCCTGGTGCCGGGGTGGAGGGCGAGGCCTGAAGTCCCCTGTCAAGCACCACCTAGTGGGGGGCTTGGACTAAGGTCCCCCGGCCTGGCGCTGGGGCGGGGGGAGCAGCCTGAGGTCTCCTAGCCCAGCACCAGGACGGGAAGCGCACCTTGAGGTCCCCTGTCAAGCCCCACGGGGGCAGGGCAGGGCGTAGCCTCAGGTCCCTGTTGATTGCTCGTTAAGGCTCCTTATGAGAACTTGGCCTCAGCTGTGGGTGCAGCCATCTTTGTGACTGAGTGATGGTCAATTAGCATATTCCCTCTTTATTAGATAGGATTTAACTTCAGTTACCCAGAATGTCCTAGATTGCTCTGACCTTGAAACATTGTTGAGTTTCTCTATCATCCTGCAAAGATCCTGACTAGTTGCTGACTTCACCACTGAACAACACAGTCCCTGAACAAATGGTACAGTATAGCCAACTTTAATATAATGTGTCGTCCATCAACATGCAATGTATTACGCTGAAAGCAATAAACTATAGTGACAACTTTGTTTATATTTTACTTAGAAAATGAGGGGGGAAGAGTTTCTGTCACCTTTTTTATTACAGCAATCCTTTTACCTGCATTCATAATTGTTTAACAAAAGACCTCAATAATAACGTTTGCACAGTTCCTTTTCATTAGGTCAAAGAAATTTTATTTTCCTATTAATAAGGACCAGTTTACACTGAATCTCTTTCATGTGTCTAGCACTGTTCCAGGTATTCGGTGAGTTTGGAAGGAGAGAAAATTATACATTTAATCAAATTACTCACAATAGCTCCCTACAATTAAAGGTTTCCATAGACCCTCAGGAACCCAAAAAAAATCTGCCCCGCACCCTTGCTTGGGGTCAGAGGTAAGGTGTCCACACAACCCGGCCCGAAACACAAGAGAAAGCAGCTCAGTACACAGAGTCTGAGAACAGGGGCTGAGGGAGCAGAGGCAGGAGAAGGGCTGAAAGGACAGCTGAAGCCCCACTTTGTGATCTGGAAAGACTTTAGACTTTGCTCTGTGTTAAAGGGAGCCTCCACACAAGGCTTCTACTTTAGAGAGAGAAGTCTGGGAACCCAAGAAAACCAACCTGGGAGCCACTGAAGCTACCATGCAATCGGAGGAGGGGCTCCACTAAGGCACCGGCAATGGAGAGGGAAGACGGTATAGCATTTGGAGGAGGAATCAACAGGGTCTGCTGACTGACAAGATTTCAGGGACAAGAGAGGAGAAACCGTTAAAACCCTGAAACTTTTGGCATGGTGTACTGATGATGCCACGCGGGTGGGAAGAGTTCTGGCTTACGTCTGAGAGATTAGGGGATGGTGTGGGAAAGGTGAGGAGGAGGAGGGGGGAGAGAGAAAAGAATCAAGACAGTGACTTCTGCTTTGTTTAGGACATGATGAAATTAATTCTCCTAGCATACATTCAAATTAAGAAGTATCACATACACTCAAAAAAAAGGAAGTCACAAACACTCATTTATCACATCCTGCACATGAGCTACTACTTGAGGAACCAGGAAAACGAGGTGAAGAAGCGATGCAATCCCTGCTATCCAGCACCCTCAGCTGAGACAACTTTGTAAATCCCACACACCATTCATTTCCAAACTAATTACAGACCCTGGTGCAAAAGAAAACACCTACATTTGATGACTGAGAGGGAGCACCACTGAACCTTCTTCCAGCGACTGCAGATAAGCCAGTGGTTGACTCTCTTAACCAACTCTGCTAAATGGTCAGGGTCAGACTTCATAATCTGATCAAATTCTGCAAACTAAACAAAATAACTTATTATCAGTATTAAAAGAAAAACAGTCTTAAACACACAGAGATACAAAATAACTAGAACTCAAATCCAAAATCTAACTTTCTGGAAATGATCCCAAGCCTCAGTGGGGTCTACAGCAAACCCAATACACTGCATTTTACAACTGCCTCTCTCTTTCTTCCTCCTTCCTTCAGGATCTTGGAGGGGAAAGGTGAGAGACTCACTGACAGTTAGCAGATTCAATACTAAAAGTCGAAAAAAAATCTTAAATGACAGTTACAGATGGTTAGCAAAAAGCTTTTACTGAAAAAAATAATTAAAAAAGAAAGGCTGATATGTCTCTAAATTGGCTCATCCACATTCTCAGTATCTATAGAGCACCTGACCAGTGACAAGGTCAGCTATACAATATCAGGTGCCATCAAAACTATTCCATCTCCTCCAAACCCCATCCCTATTTTGATCAGAGATAAGCAACTGTTGCCAAGAGACAGAAAACACAAATAAAAGATATTAGGTTAATAATTAATAAAATATTTCATTTCCACAATTTATCACCAAACCACATAATAATTTCTATCCTTTACAAAATATCCCACCAGTGGTTTTCAACTTTTTTCATTTCATGGCACATAGAAACTAATTACTAAAATTCTGCAGCACACCAAAAACGTATTTTTTTACCGATCTGACAAAAAATAGGTACCATTTTGATTCATTCATAATGGATGGCTATTGTTGTGTTGGCTGCTGTCGTTTTTTAATTTGATAATATAAGGGAAAAGAGGTCAGTGCCCCTGACTTAATATTCAGGTATTGCATGTTTTAAAAATGCTTGCAGCACACTGGTTGAAAATCACTATATCCTACTATAATGCATATAGGTGACACACCTATCAATATAATGGCTTATAATCAAAATTAAAGTTAACATAATGAGACTAAAGATCTGTGAAAATATGCCTTGTGTTTTTAACATTTCTTTCTGACTGGTTAATTTTTCTGGAAGCAAACAAGACCAAGTACTTTCTCTTTCAGGTTGTTAATTCTAAAATATTACTATAGCCCTGAAATAAAGTAAATGTTGAGTTTCTGAGAAATGTATATGATTACAGCTAAGCCAACAATGAATATTTATATATTCATTTTTTTCTTAATTTTTTATAGGAATGGTATGGGTTCTCTGCAGTAAAAATAGTCACAGGAAAGTATATATATTGCTAATGCATTATATAGATTTTATCTCATGCCCCAAAATGTAAAATCAGATTTATTATGATAGTTTAGTCTTCAAGGCACTAGAGATATTTATTAATGGTTTTGCTGAGTCAGATAGGTATAGTTGACTATTATATAATATCGTGTTTAAAATTATGAAAATACAATTCAATCAATATTTAAAAAGTTAGAAGTGGTAAAATGATAAACTGATTCCGAATAGCATTTAGGTATTTCTATATTATACCTATTTAGTTCTGAACTATTCTTTACTCAATCTTGTAACCTAGTACAAGAGCCTGTAAATACTAAAACTATGGGTGAGGCTAAGAAAATTATGTTACATACAAAAGTATTTATACACTCACTCACTCTAGCATTTGAGAGAAGTCAGCACAAACTCCAGTCCAATTTCCCATACCTTGTACATCTATCACTCTCTAATAGAACTTGTTTCTGCTCACAATGAAGACTCAAAAGTACTGTGAAATTTCTACTTATTTGGGCTGAATTAATATGTTTTAGAAAAGCTTTCAACTTGTTTAAAACAAAAGTATTTTCTGGCTAACCCTTATTTAAACAAAAAATCCAATCTAACAATGCTCTCATTCCAATATTTCCAAAGCCGAAAAGAATTGTAAAACTTGTACAGAATATTACACATTATAAACTTCTCACATACTGATAATATGCATGCTGTTGGTGATCATATAATTCAATAATAATTCAAATCACTAAACACTTAAAAATATTCAATGACCTCCCCCCCCCCGCCCCCCGCAACTATTCATATTCATCATGTTCAAGTTTAAAGTAAAAATGTATTTACCTTGCCAGGTCTAAAAAACACTTTTGTTAACCCAAACTTGTAGTCAATTTCATTTAAACCCAAAGCTTTAAAAAGAGCCTGAAAAAGAAAAAGTTAAAAAAGTTAAATGACAACCAGTAATTAGTAAGAAAGACACCTATAGCTAAGAGATTTCAATTCAGGTGATATTTGTACCTTACAAAATAGTCTTGGATCTAGTCTTGCAAGTTTGTCTGGCATGTACTTTTTATACATGTTGTAGAGTTCATGAAATGAAGCTCGTGATGGGAAACCCCCCTGCATCAAGTCCAAGACAGACACCATACCTAGATTCATAAACAAATATGTATTATTGCCAATCACTGTACAGCAGTCAAAAAATTACTTGCAAATGATCAACTTGACAAATTAATGTTTAGAAAGGTACAATTTATAGGAATTTTCATCAAGGAAATAGTACATAGGAAATATTATATTTATACTTATTATGTCCCAACTTACCCGCCACCTCAAACTATCGTAGTGAGTTTCACTTAGCCATCTTGAATAAACCCCTTTTTTAGAGACAAACTCCTGGTCTCTAGACAGCTCAAATCTAGTTTGTATCTTTTTTACTGCTACAAACCTCTGTGTCATAATCACAGTATATAAGGCTTGCATTAGGTCATTTTCCAAATCCTGAGGTTAATTTTAGAACAAGATTTCTGATAGAGTTTCCAAGAAGTCAAACATATTCCCAAATTCTCACCAGTGCTTAGAGCAAATGGACAAGAAAGAAGGGCTCACTGCTTCACTATAAAGATCCCCTTTCACTCATCTCTCAGAGAAACTAGTCTATTGGGGTAAAAAGTGTATAGGATGCATATCTATTTTCAGTGAAATTCTAGTAGGTGGTTAATTTGAGCCTTGAGTCCATGTGAACTTTTCATATCAAGAAAAGCATAAAATAGTCAGGGAAAAGCTTAACTATAAATAATGCCAAAAACCTTTGTTCACCAAAAACAACCCCTGAATTTCAGACTCTGGGACTATTCAACACAATGGAGAAAATAACATTATTCAATAAAAAGTGTTAAGACAAATGAGTAGGCATTTAGAAAACAAAACTAACATCTGATCCTTACCTCACTTATATAAAAATAAATTCCTGCTAGCCAAAAATTTAAATTAGCTAAATGAAACTATAAAATAGTTAAAAAGCAGATTTTTATTTTAAAATCATCTCATGGGAAAGATAGCCCCTCTAAGCAGTCAGACTGAATTTTAAACTTTTTTAATGGGAAAGGCTAGGTAAAGGTTAGATAAAACACCAATAATACTCAAGGTTGGCGACAGTGTAGGAAAACACACACACATTCTTATTGGGAGAGTAAACCAGTGCAACAATTTTGGATGGCAATTTGGAAATATTTACCCCCTTTGACTCAGAACTTTCTGCTTCTATGAATCTATCCTACAGCTTGTCACACATGTGGGCAAATACATGCATAGAGAGTGGCTATATATCCACTGAGTCATTGCTTATAATAGAAAAAATCAAATAACTTAAATATTAAAAATTATGTTGCAACCATATATGATGTGTTAATTAAAAAGAATAGGGCTTATCTAACCAGTATAAAAAACATATCCAAGATATACTGAGAAGTGAGACTTTTTACTTATATTTTTCTGTACTATTTCATTTTTGTTACAGTGAACATATATAACTACTATAATTTTTAATACTAATCAATGAAACACAGAGAAGCAAGCATTCCTATGGAAAGAAATCTCTAGAACTAGATTTAGTTCTAGGCTCTGCTTGTAAATAAAAGTAAGGTTTGAATGATACTGTGACAATTTTTGCCCTTTTATATCAAATACACAAGTACCCTTGGAAACATTCACATCCGCCTCCTCTGAGTCCCTTGGCTTGACCTGTAATTGTGGACAACATATGAACTGGCTCAAAGACGTTCATTAAGAATTTCATGGAGCTTAAATTACCAAGCCAATGGCTGCTCCCTAGCACTTTAAGCTAATTTACTCAAAAGATCTTCCCATGCTTAGAAAAATAAAAATCACCACACCACGTACTCTTCCTTCTAGAAATTCCTATGACCTGGATCTTCCGCTGGGAGTTTGGTGGGGGGCTTGTTGGTGCTGGTTATATTCAGAACCCCTCTTTGCTACCACAGGCAGGCAGCACAGCCCCAAGGTTACAGGAGAAGACCTCCCTGCCTTCTCACACCTTCCCCTACTTTACCCTCGCTGATTAGAAGATAGTAATTTTAGTGAAACATGGCCTAAATTAGTTAATTGTCCTTAAATTGGAAAAAATAACAGAAATGGAAAGGCAAAGTAGAATTCAAATTTTAAATGTCTTTATTTTAGGAAGTTTCATAAATATTTTCATTTCTACCAGTTATTGGCATTATTGGCTTTTTCTCATTACATAGCCACGTAAGTAGAACTAATTCTGTACCATTTACTATTAGTAGTACTTTAAAAAAAATTTTTTTTGAATCAGTGTCATCTATTCAACTGCCAACATATCGCGATATGTTGAAATACACTGCTTACTGAAAGAGGAATCGAAGCTGGAACACCAGTAAGCCCATACTCTGCTCATCTAATAGCATATATAGTTAAATCTAAACATGCTTGCTTTGCCAGTACATTGGACACATGCTGATAAAATAATGACTTACTATATTAGGCTAAACCAGTGGTTGGCAAACTGCGGCTCTGTTGACTAATGAGTTTGCCAACCACTGGGCTAAACAAATCCTGAAGAAAAATTTAAATGACAAAAAAAATCAAATTCAAAGTAAAAACAATCTAAGAAAATATTACAAAACAGCAGGCACAAATTATTTAACTTTCCAGTATTTATTAAATTAGTCACAAATAAATTTTCATATTTGCTAGACTGCATTTCATTCAACAAATATTTACTGAGGGTAGTATACACCTTGCACTGCTAGGAGGCAGGGATGTATGTACATGCAAGCCAAAACAGATATAGTTTCTGCTCTCAAAAGGTTTATAGGTTAGAGCAGTGGTCGGCAAACTCATTAGTCAACAGAGCAGCAAACTGCGGCTCGAGCTGCATGTGGCTCGTGAGCCGCAGTTTGCCGACCACTGGGTTAGAGAAAGGAAAACTTAAGTAATTTTTCAAAGACATATAAAATTTATGACTGACTGTGAAATTAAGGCACTCAGCACTCCTTTCTTGGCCCCCTTCCTATTTAGGGGCATCAGGAAAGGTTTTCATAAGGAAATGACAATCAAGCTGAGCCGTGAAAGATGAAGACAAAGGGAGCAGAGGAAGCAGCATGTGCACAGGCCCCGCGAGGAGGGAATATGGAGCATTCAAGGAACTAAATCAAAGGCCTGTGGGGCTTGTAGTAGAGCAGTGGTTCTCAAACTTCCTAATGCCGCGGCCCTTTAATACAGTTCCTCATGTTGTGGTGACCCCCAGCCATAAAATTATTTTCGTTGCTACTTCATAACTGTGTTTTCCGATGGTCTTAGGTGACCCTGCTAGCGGTTCTCAACCTGTGGGTCTCAACCTAAGACCATCGGAAAACACAGATCTTTACATTACGATTCATTAACAGTAGCAAAATTACAGTTATGAAGTAGCAACGGAAATAATTTTATGGCTGGGGGTCACCACAACATGAGGAACTGTATTAAAGGGTGGCGGCATTAGGAAGGTTAAGAACCACTGTAGTAGAGAGAGAAGAGAGTGGAAAGAGGTGAAGCTAGGGGAACATGGGCCAGACCATATGGGGCCACTAGAATTTTGTTCTTTACCCTAAGAACAATCAGGAGCCATTACAGCATTTTAAGCAGTAAAAAAACATAGTCAGACTTCAGTTGTAAAGCAGTAAATCTGGATGGATGTGAAGAATAGATTGAGCAGAATCAAGGAGAATACTCAGGAAGCTAAAGCAAAAAGCCAGGTGAAAGATGATGACAGCTTGAATTAGGAAATTTAAAACTCACTGAGAGAGAGATCTAAGTGAGCAGATCTTAAATATTCTCACCACAAAAAAAAAAAAAAGGTAATTATATGAACTGATGGGAGCGTTAGCTAATGCTATGGTAGTAATCATTTTGCAAAATATGTGTAACAAATCAACACATTGTACACCCTGAACTTATACAATGTTATATGTCAATTATATCTGAATAAATCTGGATGTGGGGGAGACACACTGTTTAGGGGGTCACATCAAAGGGACTTGGGGAGACAGAGTATACCTATGCTGTCCAATAAGGCAGCAACTAGCCACATGCTCTGTAGTTGCACTAACCACACACAAGTGACTATTTAAATTTAAAAAAATTAAAATTAAATACAATTTAAAATTCAGTACCAAATTCATACTAGTCACATTTCAATTGCTCAATAGCCACAAGTATCTAGTAGCTACCTTATTGGACCACATAGATATGGACTATTTCTATCACCAGTGAAAGTTATATGTAAGAGTGAGAAGGAAAATATGCCTAACCCAAAGCCTGAAAACTCTCGTAAATAATACCCTGGTGAAAAAAGTGACCCTGCAGAGAAGTCAGGAAAGGCCGGAGAATTCCAAACAAAAGCAAGGACATATGTTGTTTCAAAAGCCAAGAAAGGATTTGTAAAATGTATCGGTCAGAGTCCAATGCTGCTGTGAGGTTCACTAAGAACTGCAAAATGAACATTTGATTTAGGATCAAGGAAAGCACTGGTGACCTCATCACAAATTACTTTGTTGATGGCACTGGTGACTGGTCAAGGTGGAAGCTGAAGTCTGTGGGGTTAAAGAGCAAGTGGGCGGCAGGAAACTGAGGAAGCAAGAATAGACTATTCTTGGACAGAAATTGAAAAACAGGAGAACAAAAAGTGAGGCGAGAAATAGGGAGGCAGCTGGAATCCCTTCTAGCGGTGGTTAGGAGTCAATTAGGACAAGGTTTCAGCATGATGAAATGGTAATGGAGAGATCCTGCTCAAAGGAAATGGTTCCCTACATACAGCCAATATTGAAGATTCAGGAAAAGGTAGGAAGGGATAGATTCCAAAGAACTGCAGTCCATCTAGGAAGAGAGGCACATCCTACCTCCTTATCAGGAGGGACGGTAATGCAGGTAGGTAGAAGTGTCTGGTAGCAGACAGGTGAAACTTTGAGGGATGTTGTTGTTGTTGTTAAGAGGTGAAGCTGTCTGTTAACAGAGGCTGAGCATTGAGGAGAGCAGGATGGGTCAGAGGCTCAGAGATTTAAGGAGAGCAGGATGGGTCTGACTAGTTTCCATGGAGAAACAGGGTAGGCTGACCAGGGAAACTAGGCAGAGTGGGTTTGAGAGCCCTTTAAAGGTTAGTGATCATATACATTTACTAGAGGCCCAGTGCGCACTGGTGGGGTCCCTCGGCCTGGCCTGCAGGGATCGGCCAAAACCAGCAGTCCGACATCCCCTGAGGGGTCCCGGAGATCAAGAGGGCACTCTGCAAAGTTGCTGTCACTCAGCAGCTCCTGCGTTGAGCATCTGCCCCTGGTGGTCAGTGCACGCCATAACTACCAACCGGTCAGCAGGTCTGCCAGTCACTTAGGCTTTTATATATATAGATAATGGTGCCAATCTGTCTTCCTACTTTATCTATGCAGATGAGGAGCAAGGACAGAATTGGAATCATCAACGGCTAAAGTTTTGTGAGAGGGGTCAAGGGTAGATCCAGATTGGGGGGCCTGAAGTTTTCACAACTAGGGGAGGGCAGTTTAAGAAAAAGGTACATACATAATTACAAATTACAAAAGAATACAAAGTCAAGTGCAAGCCTCTGGAAGGAGCTCATATAAATGAGGAACCCTGAAGCATAAGTGATCTTAGGACAGTGGTCGGCAAACTGCGGCTCGCGAGCCATGGTTTGCCGCTCTGTTGATTAATGAGTGTGCCGACCACTGACCTAGACTCTTGATTCCAATAATTACAGGCTGTTGTTGTTCCTTGTGATTAAGCCCCTATCCCAGTGGTCGGCAAACTCATTAGTTAACAGAGCGGCAAACTGCGGCTCACGAGGAGGAGAAGGAGGAGGAGGAGGGGGAGGAGGAGAGGGGGAGGAGGAGGAGAGGGGGAAGAAGGGGGAGAGGGGGAAGAAGGGGGAGGGGGAGGGGAGGGGAGGGGGAGGGGGAGGGAAGGAGGGGGAGGAGGAGCAAAAATAAGGAGTCAGAGAGGCAAAAGAGTTCAACCAAGTGTCAGGAACCTGAGATGTACTGGGAGGAAAGGAGAGGCTGATGCCTTGGGAATAAGTAGTTCAAGTGGGGATGGAGGATGGGCATGTAGTAAAGGAAAACTAGTGAGCCTGGTGCCTAAGACTTCTGTGATCCATCAAGGTTAGAATGGGCCAGGTGGGAGGGAGGAAGTGGTAGTTTGACCAAATGCATAAAAATTCCACAGAAGCCAAGGACAATATGTTTTCGGGTTTTTTTTGCAAGTGGTGGCGTGGGAAGCAGACACCAAACCCTACCTCCTGACCCAGTTGGGGGGGAATGAGAAATGAACTGCTGGGCTGAGAAGTCCACAGGAAAGAGCCCACTTAAGGGAGAGCTACAGATGTGTAAAGTTTTCCTAAATTTTACTTTAATGCTGTTAAATAATTTTTTTCACAATAAACTATACCCCAGTATTACTCAAATAATTGCCAGCATGCTTTTCTTATAATTAAAGGAAGTATAAGATAAAAATCTTACTACACTAAAAAATCAAGATAATAGTGAAATATTTGAAAGCACTGGACATATTAAATTGTATTTGAGCTTAGACTCCTGACACACACTGATACAGATTATAAAAATATGGAAATACCTGAACACTGAAGTTGAGACAAAATTTGAGCACCTTCAAAGTCATGGCTTGTCATCTTTAAATTAGGTTTTATACAACGAATAAAGCTCGCTCCCTGGAAGAATAAAGGTACTTTTTAAGACAATACATATAGCATTCTCATTTTTCTATTTCTATGAATACCAGTAACTTTCAGTGCATATTATCATCAATATATGAACCCCTCTTAAAATAATCACTAAGATATATATGTTAAATCACCATGTTTTACTCTTGAAACAAATACAATATTATATGCCAACTATACTTTAACAAAAATAAATAAATATTTGGATAAAGAAGATGTGGTACATATATACAATGGAATACTACTCAGACATAAGAAAAGATGAAATACTGGCATTTGCCCGGCCAATGTGACTCAGTGGTTGAGTGTCGACCTATGAATCAGGAGGTCATGGTTAGATTTTAGGTCAGGGCACATGCCTGGGTTAAGAGCTCAATCCCCAGTAGGGGGCATGCAAGAGGCAACCAATCAATGATTCTATCTCTCCCTCTCCTTTCCTCTCTTAAATGAATTTTTAATTTTTTAAAGAAATACTGGCATTTGCAACACCATGGATGGACCTTGGGAATATTACATTAAGCAAAATAAGTCAGAAAAAGCAAAGGGCCATACACATGATTTCATTAATATGTGTGATATAAAACTGAAACTCATAGATACAGACAACAGTATGGTGGTTACCAGAGGGAAGGGAAGTGGGGCAGTGTAGTAAAGGGTAAAGGAGGCTAAATATATGATGATGGAAGATGATCTGACTCTGGGTGGTGAGCACACAATGAAATATATAGATCATGTATCAAAGAAATGTACACTTGAAACCTATTATGATCTTATTAACTAATGTCACCCCAATAAATTTAATTAAAAACATTTTTAATTTTTAAAAAATAAGAATAAATATATTTTTTTATTTTTAAAAATAAAAAATAATCAGTAAGGAACTGAAAACTTAGCATACTTTTATAACTTAAATCTTAAAATAAATTTCTGTATTATGTGCTAATAATATGAGAAAAATATTACATTTTTATTTGAGTGCCAAAAATTGTGTTGCTGTAAAAAAAAAAGTCTTTCATTGTAAAATGTTTTAACATATTTAAACAATACATTATCTTTAATCATAAAAAATGCATTTTCCTTCTCCATAATAATTAATTATTTTCACTTTCCTTAAACCACAGGACAGGACAATCTTAATAACATCCAGATAATTCTATATATTTATATAATAATTTGACTTCACATATATATTTAACCGTTATTCAGAGCAAACTTAACCAAAATGAAAACCATTTTAAAAACCATTCTTTTTAATGGGGGAATTGGTTTAAAATACATTTCTAATTATTCCAGATTTACTTTGTTTATTTGAGTAAATTTTAATAATAGTTTAAGAGAACCATTAAAACCTGTTTTTTTAAGTATACTCACAGTACTTCGAAGTTTATCCAGAAGCAAATTTAACTGTGTCTGTAAAAGAAAGAAAATCACTTTTTTTCCCAAAAAGCAAAAACACACAATATCACATGTTAATATTAGCTCTTTGATAGTGGAATGAAATAACATGCAATAACATGGATGTATAACACATTATGATTTAACAACTTCTGGTAGACAAGCTCTTTGACAGCAATATGCAAAGTATATGGCTAATAGAATGCCAAGGACAGTAACTTATTTTAATTATACAGAACTTGTATAATTAGGAGACTGAACATTAGCAATACTAAAAATCATACATGTGCACATGCAGGTGGGATGAACAAGGAAAGTGTACAGGCCACGAAAAAAGTGAATGAAAATGCTGGGCATGCATTCAGTTAGAGATCAGCAGAGCAGTATTAAGTATGTGGCAAGCTGGTGTAGTTTGTGTCACACTCCATTAAGAATGAAGGCATGTTTAAAATATACACTCATGGCATATGTTTAGACTGTTTTATATAGCGCTTATAAATGAAAACTATCCTGCCTAGCTGTAGAAACCCTCCTTACTATTTTAAAACATTTCACATCTCAATTATTTTTAAAGGCTTAGATAGCTTTCTCCAAAACAAACTGACAATGAACACTACAAGTTACTATGCTTTCCTGTTTTTAATAATATTAAGTGTCACACAAAAACTTACTCTCATTCAGTACTAATTTAATTTGTATATTTGCTTTACTTCTCTGCAAAGTAAATCATTTATATAAAATTCTAATATCAATTTTATACTAAGATGTTTATTATACTGCTCATGAAAGATAAATTAAGATGATATTTCTTAAATTAACATACTGGTTCAATGACAGCTATATTTAATCATAATAGTAGTAAGTATACTTTACTGAATGCTTTCTATGAGTCAAGCATTTCTCAAAGCTTTTCATGGGCATTATCATGTTTAATCCACACAATTCTAATTAAGAATATTGCAGTAAGCCTCACTTTATAGGTGAAAACATTAGCTAGTCATGGCAAAGCCAAGATTCCAACGTGGGGCCTAACACCAAAGTTCATTCTCTTACCAGAAACATTACAGTATACTTCAGACAGCATAGGATTAAGATATAATCAATCTGGACCATCACACAACTGAAAGGCAAGTATAAGAGCCACTAATTTGGAAAGAAAACAACTATCACAAAGTCCATTTTTCTTAATCCATAGACTAAGCACAATATTCTCCAAAAAAATAGAGATAGAGTAAATCAGAAAAGTAGAAACAGCAAAAATTAACTAACAGCATTGAGAAAAGGGGGGCGGAAATGTCAAATATCAAAGAACAGCAGTCAGGGACCATAGGCATAATGTACATAATGGTAAAACATTATTTTTCCATCAAAAAGGATTACTTTTACTAAAACAATAACAGTAAAAGTTATGTTTCAATAACCTAAAAATGTTGCTTTTCAATGGAAAACTTTTGCTTCTCAGTGATGTTGGATAACTAAAATATTATAGTAAATGCTAGCACCTGTTTTTTTTTTATTGCCTCACATACCTTGAATTTAATTTAATGAGCTATTCTATTAAATTTAAAATTAAGAATTACTATTAATATTCATTTTAAAGTAGCTCATAAAAACATTTTACATTTTATTATTAACTAGAGGCCCAGTGCACGAAATTCGTGCACGGGGGTGGGGGGGTGGAGAGGGGTGTCCCTCAGTCCAGCCTGCACCCTCTCTAATCTGGGACCCCTCGAGGGATGTCCAACCACCCTTTTAGGCCCGATCCCAGTGGGATCGGGCCTAAAAGGGTGGTTGGACATCCTTCTCACAATCCAGGACCTGCTGGCTCACAACTGCCCTCCCCTGCAGGCATGGTCCCCCCCAACTGCCCTTCTCTGCTGGCCTGGTCCCCCCCAACTGCCCTCCCCTGCAGGCCTGGTCCCCCCCAACTGCCCTCCCCTGCAGGCCTGGTCCTCCCCAACTGCCCTCCCCCGCAGGCCTGGGTCCCCCCCAACTGTCCTCCACTGCAGGCCTGGTCCCCCTGCAACTGCCTACCACTGCAGGCCTGGTTTCCCCCAACTTCTCTTCCCTGCAGGCCTGGTCCCCCCCAACTGCCCTCCCCTGCAGGCCTGCCCCCCCCCCAACTGCCCTCCCCTGCAGTCCTGGTTCCCCCCCCAAGTGCCCTCCTTTGCTGGCCTGGTCTCCCCCAACTGCCCTCCTCTGCTGGCCTGGTCACCCCTAACTTTACACAACTGCCCTTCCCTGCAGGCCATCTTGTGGCGGCCATCTTGTGTCCACATGGGGGCAGCCATCTTGTGTCTTGGTGTGACGGTCAATTTGCATATTACTCTTTTATTAGATAGGATGATCTTACTCAGTTATGGCTTTCAGCAGTTTAATGCACAAAATACATCTTATTGCAAAAAGCAATTTTAAGGCACTTCAAGTCTCAACATAAAAGAATACTTTAAAGAATTTTAAGAATGTTTTTGTTTATTTATATTGTATAAAATTTCAGGTATGGTCTCACCAGCAACACTAGTATATTCCATTATAGTAGGAAAATCCTTAATGAATGATATCCATTTCACTAAATTAATGTTGTGACATATCTTTTCAGCAATTTCAGAATATCCAAATAAGAGAAAAAATATTGCTCGAGAAAATTAGAAACTCATAATCAATAAATAGAGATTATAACAAAATTAAAAACTTTTTATTCAGTTACCTGAAAATGTATTATAAGCTTTCTCCTAAATTTATGATTTGGCTTTACAAATATATATAGCTTTATAAACATGACTTTATCGAGTTAGTTATTTAGAGCCCATTTCAATCCATAAGGGATTTCAGGAGGCCTTTCACTGTTAGTACCATAGTATTCTGATACTTAAATATTATTTCTAATCACATCATTTTTAATATTTAAAGTACACACAATGAAAAGCATATGTAGAGTTTTCTTGCAAACATAACAACAATGCGTTATGGAAATTTATGAGAGAAATTAATTCTATTTCTTTGTTCTATGTGTTATAATCTTTTAGTCATTACACTTTTAAATTATCTTATTCTATACTAAATATTCAACAATTAGAACCAATTAGTATAGTGTTCCATTTCTAAGACACATCATTTGATAATTCCTTGTCATACCCCAAAGAATAAATTCCTGGTCCAAAATTAATAAAACACATGAAATGGTCTTCAATGTTAAGCAATTTGAAGGGTTTGCCACTCAGAGCACTCATCTTTTACAGATTTTTTAAAACTTTAGTCAAATTTTAGCATAATATGCACAGCCACAATGCACTGAGAAAGAAAACACACTAAAAATGCATTATAAATATAATCAGTAACTTGAGACAGCCTCTTTTTCACATGGCAGCCACTCTACAAATAAGAGTCCATGAAGGTGATCATTTACCTGAAGCCCCTGGCTGTGCCTGCTTTTCCTCTCAACTCAACTAGTGTTCTCTAGCCATCCCGAGCTGGACTGACTACTCCAGCTAAAACACAACTGCTGAATGAGGAAGGAAACAGAAAACACATGGGAAAGAGAAGGTTTGAAGGTCAACCAGACAGTAAGCAGAAGCAGAACATTAGGAGAAGCAATCGGTATGTTAAGCACCGAGAGAGAAGACACTCATAAAATTACAAGAATTTCTGTATGTTCAATCACTACACTTATTTGGGTGTGTTTTATTATTTTTTTTTTTTCATACAGATCCTATCAACAACGCAGTATCTGCTCTGAACTTCACTCATGGGATTTTTGACAGTGCCTACATTATCCAGTGTGAAGTATAAAGCTATATATTTTATTTTAAATGCAGTAAAAAAATTTTTCAAGTAATATATTTAACACACATACCTTAAACTTGTTTCCCACACTGATGAAGCCAAGTTTTCCTGCTTTTTGTTTAGTGTCTTTGTTGTTATTTGTGGATGTTTCAAATAATTCCCGTATAAACTTATCTCTGGATTCACATATTAAGGATTCAAGAGACATATGCAAAGCATCGTTATTTTTTTCCACAAACTGGGTCTGAAAACAAAGCATACAGAAATAAATGACTCAATCCATTGTGATGATATCCCTTTACACAGCACTGCCCAAGAGAACGTTTGAGGATGACAGAAAGGTTCTGTATCTGCATTGTAAATACAGTCACCACTGGCCAATGTGCACACTTGAACACATCAAGTGGAGCCAATATACAGAGGAAATAAATTTTATTTTTAAATTTAATTTAAATTCAAATAGCCAGATGTGGCCACAGGTTACCATGCTGTATAGTGCAGCTGCAACATCAAGACGTTGTCTCCTGGTAAAAGTCATACTTACTGTTTCGTAGCACACTGCCCCTGCGAAATGCCTGATGACGAAGCCTTCATCATCTCTGATGTTCCTATGAATTGCCAGCTTAGATTTTCTGGGAATCTAAAAAACAATACATACATCAGTTATTAAATTAGCAAAACTATATTACATAATTCTCTTTAGAGAACCTGTGGGATGTGAAATACTTAGTTATAAAAGAAAGTTTCACATTAAACACAATTATACTGCTTTTTGTAATATCTAGTAAACCTTAAAGTACCAGTGAAATCTAGCAAATATTAGTTTATAATCTCTAAGGAAAAAAAAAAAAAGTATGACCAAAAAAACCAAACCACACTATTTAGGAGCATATGCAAAACATAGTGGGAATTTTGTAAGGTGCCTGCCTGTCAAAAGCAGTGGTTCTTGACCTTGGCTGCTGACTTAGCATCCCCCAGAGAACGTCTCATCCTCCCAAAGCCCATAGCATTTACATCAGGTGATTCCGAGGCACAGCCAGGATGAGAAGCAATGTGCTAAAGAAACACCTGAAATCAGCACAGGGACTCTCCCACAGTTTTAAACCAAACATCCTAGCATGTTTACACAATCAGCCTGAATCTATCTGAAGGAAACAAAATCATTTGTACTATCTACATATATAAAAGCCTAAGCGACCATTATGACCTAACAACTGGAACGACCAGTCGACCAGTCGCTATGACACGCACTGACCATCAGGGGGCAGACGCTCAACACAGGAGCTGTCCCCTGGTGGTCAGTGCACTCCCACAGCCAACCTTCCACGGACAGCCAGTGGCCGTTCCTTCCGCACCCGGCCCGGCGACCATTGCCTCCTCTCCCGACCCTACCTGGGGCCTTCAGGCCCCCAGCTGGGACGGGGAACTGGGGGTGGGTGGTGGCAGACGCAACCCCTTTTCCAGAGGGGCCAAGGGCCGGCTCCCTCCTCGGGGAAGGCAGCCAACCTCTCACACCCCATCCCTTCCCTAGGCCAGCAGGCCTCAATCAGCCCGCCGCCTACCTGCCACAGTGGCAGCGAGGGAATGAGGGGGGGAGGCAGGGAACCGTGCAGTGGTGGGATGCTGGCGTCTGGCGTCCGGCATCCGTTCCTTCCACACCCGGCCCAGCAACCATCACCTCCTCTCCCAACTCCACCAGGGCCTTCAGGGCCCTGGGCTGCGACGGGGAACCAGGGGTAGGTGGTGGATGCAGCCCCTTTCCCAGGGGGCCAAGGGCTGGCTCCCTCCTTGGGGCCGGTGGCCAACCTCCCGCTCCCTGTCCCTCCCCCTGGCCAGCCCTCATTGCCTGCCAGGCCGAGGGACCCACCCATGCATGAATTCGTGCACCGGGCCTCTAGTCTAATTATAATATCTCATATTGGTATCATATCTAAAAGCTTCCAAAATACTTCACATAAAAGATTATACCTGGCTCTAAAAATAACCTAAGGTTAAGCCCTATATAATGTATGATTCTAATTGTCTAATATCTAGTTTATCTTTCTAAAGGCTTCTATCCCCATCAGAGTCTAAATTCTGAAATGGCAAACTCACAGTGAGTCGGAAATGATCCTTGTGCTTCTGGTGGACTGCGGATGTAAAGTGTTGATCACTGGGCTGGGGAAGGCGATTTTCTTCATCCAAAATGTCCAATATTCCCACTAATTTTGCTTCAACTAAATCTATTTCAAAAAAGTAAAATATGATAAGGTAAAAAATAATATTTTAAAGATATGAGCAATTTACTAATCACAAACTACAAAGATTCAATAAGTATAATCTCAAAAATTATAGAGAGCAGGTATATTTTATTTCAAATCTTTCAATTTATTAGAAAGTAACAGTATATATTTAATATGTTTTAGAAAAACAACTCCTTAAAGCAAGTGACTAATGTAATCACCACTCCATTAGTGAGGACAAGAGGCTAAAGAGCCAGAAATTCCTCCTCTTCCAGATGACATCCACATTCAAAAGGAAATAGAAACTACAGAAGCTTTTGGTGCTTAGCTTTTTGAAACTACTAATATACATTTATTCAGAGGGTTTCCAGCAAAACTTCACTAACATCACATTCCTATGCTCTTTTCATTCATGTTGTTTGAAATTCCTGCTTACCCAAAATAACTGTAAAATGTAAGCTGCTTAAATACAGTATATGAGAACTGTGAATGGGGCAGACTCTAAAAGCTATAGGACATATGAAGAGAAATCAAGATTGTAACTGGTCAGAAAATTATGCTTTGGGGGCAATTGGTGGTGGTGAAGGGGGTCATGCTGAAATAAACTATAAATGAGAGAGAGTATTCTGACTGATGTAGAGGATATGAAAGTGACTGAAGCCGAAACCGGTTTGGCTCAGTGGATAGAGCGTCGGCCTGCGGACTGAAAGGTCCCGGGTTCGATTCCGGTCAAGGGCATGTACCTTGGTTGCGGGCACATCCTCGGTGGGAGGTGTGCAGGAGGCAGCTGATCGATGTTTCTCTCTCATCGATGTTTCTAGCTCTCTATCCCTCTCCCTTCCTCTCTGTGAAATATCAATAAAATACATTTAAAAAAAAAAAAAAAAGAAAGTGACTGAAGGGAGGAGTTCCAGTCAAGACATCAAACCACAGAGCCAAAGGCACAGAATTCGGGGAAAGAATATGGTCCACGAAGGGAAAGTGGAGTGGGCCAGGGAGGATGTGAAAGTGCTTTGAAAAGTAATACTACTATAAAGAATTATTATAATAATACTATCTTGTCCGAATCTGGCATTCAAGTTACTGAATCAATTGTCAAAATGGGTTTTCAAAACTGTTACTGGATGGAACCGGGTCCAATTAACTCAGTAGTTGTCAGCCAAAAGACAGCTCCAATTAGATTTTAGGAGAAAGAGTGCATTTTATTGCAAGCCAGCAGGCAAGAGCACACCTGGGGGGGCAAGGGGTGTCACTTCCCAGAGTGGCACATCCCGAACAAAGGATCAGATTTGGCCTTATGCGGGGAAAACACCAAGGTGAGCTTCATCATCGCACGTACAGGTGGGGACACGCCTGTGCACGCCCAGTTAGAAAAGAGATCTATACATGCATCCCATGTTTAAAAAATGGCAGGAAAAGCTGTGCCCCTGGGAGGAGATGTTAGTATTACAACATGAGGATATAATAAGAACGTTTCATGAAGAAGTCAGTACAGAGTCTTCCTGGTGGCTTCAGCCAGGCCCAGGCAGCTGGAGCCGGATTAGCACCCTGGCTCTGCAAATCATTCCGGCTGATCTCTACACAGCAGGTCTGGCAATCGTCAATGTCGGGGATGGTGCAGGTGTGGAAGGAAGTTTACCTAATTGAGTCTCAGCCCTTCTGCTAAACTTAGCAAATCAAAGGATATGGTTACACAAACCTTATAGCATCCAGGGTGATCTAAGTAGGTTTATAGGTTAATCTACACGAAGTTATAAACTCTAAATATATATTATATATTATATATTATATATTATATATTATATATTATGTATTATATATTATATATTATATATTATATATTATATATTATATATTATATATTATATATTATATATTATGTTACAAACAAGGCTTACCAACAGCTCATTTTGGAGATGGGGGGAGAGAAAAGGAAGACTGAGCACTAGCTAGATAGTGACAAAGAAGTGAACACAGACAGGAAAAACAGAGACCTGCACAGTATTATCTGGGACACATGGAACTCGTGAAGCCCACTTGCAACCAGCCAGAGGGTGCTGCCAATGTGCAGAAAATAGAAACAGTATCTGCAGAACAGCAGAGCCAAACCCTGTCAAACCCCACCTGGAGCCTGGCTAAGCTATCAACATCCTGTGTGAGGTAACAAATCCCTTTACTGCTTAAGCAATTATTCACGTTAGTTGTTGGAGAAAGAAAATATTCCACCTGAAACTAATATAATATTGAATGTCAACTATAATTGAAAAACAGAATGTAAAATATCATCACAGTAAATAAAATAAATTTTAGGAAAACTTTCAACATATCTGAATTTGATGCCTTGGTAGGAAAAATAACTTCCTAGCAATCTTATATAATAAAAGCCTAATATGCTAAGTGTCTGGTTGTCTGGGCATCTGTTCAACCAATCAAAGTCTAATATGCTAATGATATGCTAAGGCCGCTCAACCGCTCGCTATGACGTGGACTGACCACCAGGGGGCAGATACTCTGACTGGTATGTTAGCTTGCTATTGGGATCCGGCCGATCGGAACTGAGTGAGACAGGCTGGACACACCCTGGAGCCCTCCCGCGGTCCCTCCCTGGCTGGCCAACCTCCCGCATCCCTCCCCAACCCCGATCATGCACCGGTGGGGTCCCTCGGCCTGGCCTGTGCCCTCTCACAATCCAGGACCCCTTAGGGGATGTCGGAGAGCTGGTTTCAGCCCGATCCCACAGGCCAGGCTGAGGGACCCCACTGGTGCACAAATTCGTGCACTGGGCCTCTAGTACTAAAATAAAACCTCTCTCAAATACCAGTTTCAATAAGTTCTCATAACTAGTAGTATTGATCACACAGCACAGAAAAATCACCAGTAAAACCCTTCACTATACCTTCCCAGATTTCCCAAAAGTGGAGTGAAAAAAATACATACCTATACAGTCCTGATTATCCACATAATGCACTTCATTAACACCCAAACCTTCTTTTTGATAGAGTTCTTGTTCCTAAAATGAAATAATCATAATCATGGATATGGAAATACCATGTGATATAAACTGGATTCATTGTTTTGTGCCATTTATGATCATATTTATTTGATTAGTCAGAGTACAAAGGTTCACACAACTACTTCAGGGGCTGGGGAGTATATAAAACATCAGGGAAGCAAAATCCTTGCCCCTAAAGCAAAGTGAAATAAAAAATTCACCCTGGCTGGTATTTCCAAGTGGGTAGAGCATCATTCTCTCTCCGCTCTTGCACCAAAGTGTCATGGATATGATTCCCAGGCAAGGGTATGCATGAGTACATGTGGGTGGCAACTAATTGATGTGTTTCTCTCTCATCAATGTTTCTCTCTCTCTCCCCCCTCCCGTCCACTCTCTCTAAAAAAAAAACCACAAAAAAACAAACAAAAAAAACAACAATGGAAAAATATCCTCAGGTGAGGATTAACAACAACAAAAAATCTTAAATTGCCAGGAAAACATAGGATTTACATATGTGCAAATGTTCCCTCCTGCAGATAAGCACACTGTTCTGGAAATATGGAGAGCAGCTATACACAAATACAGAGCTCTGTGTATGAGTATTCAAAGCCAAGGAAAGACCACAGCTTTGTTACATTTTTAGCCATTTTAAAGTCAATCTGTCAGTAGAATAAACCAGGGGCCAGCACATTTTTTTCTGTAAAGGGACAGATAGTAAATATATTCAGTTGAGAGCCAAATTGTCTCTGTCACAACCACTCACTCAGTATGCCACTGTAGTATGTAAGCACCCATACATAACAGTAAATGAAGAAGTAGGAAAGGAATAATTAGGATATGTTGAGTGAGAAGCATACAGATAAGACTTTGCATAGTAACGGAAGAACATAAAACATGTTCAGAGAAACTATCTTAACTGGTAAGTACTTGTTTTATTTGTTTATTTATGTCCGAATAGGTTTAACTATGGTATACAAGTAAAGGTATAAAAGCTGGGATGTGCTGGGAAACCCATAAAGACAAAAACATAATGAAAATGTGGAAAAGAGTGAAATGGAGTAGAAAATAAAATATTTCACACTTCCAGCGGAGAACATAACTTAGAAACCAGCAGTGATAATATGAGAGAACACGGTGCTGGGGGCAGCAGCTGGGAAGGCAGGCTCAACCTGCAGAGGTCACTGCTCTGGGAATTCACTTCTTCATCTGTAAAAGAAGGAGCTGGCCTTGATTACTTCTGAGTTGTCTCTAACTCCACTACCTCTATTCAGTAAAACATACCTCAAATAGCTCAAAGGAGGGCAAGTCCAGGGTATTAGTAGGAAAATAATGGAGAATTCAAATACAAGGGAGGAAATGATGCATCTTATCACAAATCAACTGACCCAAAGATCCCTTTACTCGCTCTGTACTCTACACCATTATAAAGTAACGTTCCTACACTCGAGATTGTGTCAGCTATGCCCACAGCGGGTTACTACAAGGAAGTTCCTTACGGGACCAGAGATGATGTCAGGCCAAAGGCACACTGTTCACAGGTGACTAGCAGTACACAAGGTAGCATGGCAAGGAAAGCACTGCGCTGGGGCACTCCAGACCAATGGCCCCATTGACTCTCCTGACTTGGCGGCTTTCCTGCCACACAGAGAGAGGGCGGGATGGTAGCAGAAAGGGCAGAAGCAGGTGACACAGAGGAAGGGTGGGAGATGCCATGGCCAGGGACAAGAGTATAAAATTGGTTGGCAGTGGCAGCAGTAAAGGCAACAGAAACAGAAAAAGAAACAAGCAGAATTTTAAGTCTAATAAAAGTCACTAGTAAGAAGCAATAGATGTCCACTTATGAAGAGGTGCCTATGAGGTTTTTATTGGGTCCCTAAGCTTCAACTTACCAACAACACTTCTGATGTGCCTGAGCAACGCTAAGCCACTGGGGCCTATGCTGGGCAGCCCTGATTCCCTGCCACCTTACATTATACCCCATCAAGCAGGATAACTTCAGCATGTCTCTATTCCTTGAATCTTAAGCCAGCTTATTGCAGTTGGTAAATTTAGACTGTAATGGTAGTTACCTCCTTCAGAATCCTTTCGTTGAAAAACTGTTGAAGTTTTTCATTACAATAGTTGATGCAAAATTGTTCATAACTGTTATGTTCAAAGTACTCTGAAAACACAAAACCAGAATCAAGAGTCATCATCAGATCAACCTCATATTAATAAATTTATCTTAAGATAAAATTTAATTTTATCAATGCTTAATTTAAGATTAGGTTAAAAAATACATAAAACATTTCTATACTCTGCAAATGCTCTTGTTTCAAGACTTAAATTTTATTAGTCCTTAAAATTAAGTATTAAAAATACCCTGCTTAAGAAAATTATGTTTGTCAGATGAGATGTCATAGCAAAAGATATAAAACATAACTTTTAACATAATTTAAGAATAGGTGTTAAAGTAATCTAAATTAAAGAAAATGACTTAAAATGCAAGTGTTTCAGATTTTTTTTTCTGTGTAATCTGTAAAACTACAGTTATAAAAAAGTTATGGATACTAACTCATTTTTAAAATTAAGGGATTATATTACATTATCTCTAAGATCCCTACAGCTCTAAAATGCTATGATTCTGTATATTGTCTGTGCTACACTAAAACTGGTAAGAGACCGGAAAACAAATGTCTGAAGACTGTGAAATCTTAAGTCAGTGATAAGTATTTCTCTACCCTTGAACAAAAGGTAATGACTTATTATACATTTTTAAATAAGTATCACATTATAACAAAATCCTGCCCTTCTCAAAATGTAAACATTCAGACCTTCCCTTGGCAAAGGTAAGCAAACTCGAAGGAGAAAACAGCACTCACACTCAGTCAGAAGGAACGCCCACCCTGATAAAGCCATATAAAAACAGTCATATTTACTCTGAGATTTTTACAACACAGTCATTCAGGACAAAGTAGCATTTAGACATTGGTGACTCATTCCATTGTTGGATGCACAGCTCTGCGATTGTTCTCAAATATTTATCTTGATATAGTATTCATTTAGTGGCAACTAATTGGAAGTAGCTATCTGTTGACAATTAACACTAATGATGAATTTTTACACATAGTAATAAGTTCAGTCTATATGCTAGGTCAGCCTGTACCCAGATCTACACTGCCGTCAACAGTTTTAATGACTTAATTCTCTTAATAGTAGCATTCAAGACTTTACCTTCACTCAGTTGCATTCATGTAAGAATACAGAGCTATCTATCTCCTAACTATAGCAGGTCCTCGAATAACGTTATTTTGTTATAACTCTGATGAAAAAAATTAATTTCAAGCCTGGGCTAATATCTGTATGGAGTCTGCCCATTTAACCCATGTCCGTGTGGGTTTTTCTGGGTACTTTGGTTTCCTCCTACATCCCAAAGCTGGGCACCTGAGGGTACCTGGCCTGTCTAAATTTTCTCAGTCTGAGTGAGCAGAGGCAGGAGGGTTATGAGTGCGCCCAGTGATGCAAGGGTGTCCTGTCCAGGGAGTGTTTCCACCTTGTACCCTGAGCTGCCAAGATAGACTCTGGCCACTCGTGTCCCTGAACTGGACTAAGTGGTTTGGAAAATAATCCTCTTACTTGTTTTTATTCATTTTTCTTAAACATATGCATAGCTCACATTTATTTCCATGTTTACCATTAGAAGTGTTTGGGATCTTTATTTAGAAGTTTGGTAATGTTTTTGTTACCAGAAATATGCTTAGGAACTTAACTCTTATTTATATCAATCAGCCTATGGTAAAACTGGTTTTGTTATACATCTTGTAGCTTCAAGTCAGTTTCCAAAAACCTATTGACGACCTTAAATGAGGACTTACTGTATAATAGTTTCAATCAACATGTTTTAATTTTAGCAAAATTTTACCAAAACCCATGAGTCTTTCCCTTTTATTTTTTTTAAGCATCAGCTTCCTTATTTAAATATTATGAAATGAAATGTAGGTGAGGACATACAACTGAAAACTCGTCAAGCAAAAGGTACTATAAGGGAAAAAGTCACTTTTTAAACTTTAAATATGTGTGAAAAAAATGAATGAAAAAAATCAAACAGTTAACTACAAACACATAAATGAAACTATGCTTACCAAAACCAGCAATATCTAGGACTCCAATAAAGTAGGATGATGTTTCAAAAGGGAAACATTGATTTACTCTGTTTACCACATGATCAAAAAGATGGCTATAGACAGTCTTTGCCAAGGCATCACGGGCGTTGTTTGCTTGCTCCACTTTCAGGGGTACCCTATAAAAGAACACTGTATCAGTGAGAATTCTTCGTAGTACTGAATTGTGAAAATAATGCCAGATAACCAAAGATCAAAGTATATCTAAACATATTAGTTTTGAAGAACAAAATAAATAGTTACAAAAGCCCTAGCCAGTTTGTCTTAGTGGATAAAGCATCAGCCAGCGAACTGAAGGGTCCTGAGTTCAGTTCCGGTCAAGGGCACATGCCCGGGTTGCGGGCTCGATCCCCAGTACAGAGAGTGCAAGAGGCAGCCAATCAATGATTCTCTGTTATCACTGATGTTTCTATCTCTCTCTCCCTCTCCCTTCCTCTCTGAAATCAATAAAAAAATCAATTGAAAGATATTTAAAAGAAAAAAACAGTTATAAAAGGTCATTTGTGGATATACACAGACAAACGGGGCTAAGTACAGAGAAGAACTAAAGGAATTATCTACAATTGGAGTTTATAAAAAATCTGTTATTGAGTAAAGGAACTTCAGGCTCAAAATTCTTTTTAACCTTAATTTATACTTCACTGTACATGCTGAACATATAAAAATTATTCAGGCCCTAACCGGTTTGGCTCAGTGGATAGAGTGTCAGCCTGCAGACTGAAAAGTCCCAGGTTCGATTCCGGTTAAGGGCATGTACCTTGGTTGCAGGCACATTCCCAGTAGGAGGTGTGCAGGAGCAGCTGATGGATGTTTCTAACTCTCTATCCCTCTCCCTTCCTCTCTGTAAAAAAATCAATAAAATGTTTTAAAAAAATTATTCAGAGGAATCATTTTTTACTTTCCTTAAATTCAAAATAAATTGTGTTTAATTTGGGATAAGGTTAAAAGTTCAGTAACCTGTTTAACATTGCTTAGGAAAAACTGTTTGCATTTATTTATTTCAGAGAGGAAGGGAGAGAGAGAGAGAAACATCAACGATGGGAGAGAATCATTGATCAGCTGCCTACTGCACACCCCACACTGGGGATTGAGCCCACAACCCAGGCAGGTGCCCTTGACCAGAATCGAACCTGGGACCCTTCAGTCCACAGGCCAATGTCTATCCACTGAGCCAAATCAGCCAGGACAAAAAATCTGAAATGTCCAACTCTACAATTTAATGTAAGTAACTACATGGTATAACAGCATTAGATATTGCAGATACAGACACATAGCCTTGTTCTCAAGAAAATGATAGTCTGATGAAAGAGAGCTGGCCATAAGAGAGAATTTCCAAATGCCACGCTAAATGCTGTCATAAAAGCAAGTGTAGAGACCACGGAGCACCCGAAAAAAAATGTCAAATTTGGAAGTAACCTTAAGACTCATTCAGGTATGAGTGACAACTGAATCCCCTAAACAGTGTCTCTCCAACATATGTTTCCTACAGTGAAACCCTTTTGTAAAGTGAATATTATGTGAACATTCCATATAAAACTTATAAAAAGAACTGCTCCGGAAAAAAAAGGAGAAATGAAGGAAATGACACCTGAGAACCACCTACAAGTGCTTTTACCAGCCTTCCCTTGGGCCTCAGAAATATCTCTAAGGAACCACACAACTCTAAGGCACTACTATACATCCGCCTTGCTGAGGTTTTCTTTAGAGCAAGAATAATTTGGAATTAGGTTAGCAATGAAAAATGCTAAATAAATAAGCACACCTTACTAGTATTTCCAAAAGTGTAATTTTTTGAGTGGCTGAAAGATTTTTTAGTCCTTTTGATTTTAATTGTTGAAAATTTTTCTGAAATATGTCACTAGAACTGCCTGCCTTATGAAGGAATAGAAGATCTGATTATTATCCCACAAATTAAGATCTTACAGTGCTTCAAAATAATTACTGAATATTCATTTTATTTTATAGTATTGAAAACAAAAATACTTAAAACATAGGACATGGAGCCAAAAGCGTACATAGCCCCAAATATAAACTAGAAGTTATAGGTTACTGATTTTAAAAGTCATGACTAGTCTCTTATTTTCCTATCATTTGTAATTTCCTCTAAATGAAAAATCCTAAATGTAAGGGGGAATTCCATTTGCCAAGTGTTTTACTAAAGCAAGTTCTACTTAACAGAAATTTTAAGATATGCCATTTGCAAGGAAAAACACTTTTAAAATAAAATTATCAGCTGCCTTATGAAACTAAATAATAGTGATGATTGCACAACCTTGAAAATATACTAAAAATCATTACATTTCACACTTAAAAAGAGTAAATTATCTCAAAATATATAGTTTTGAAAAAAAATTTTAATGACCTGTCACCTAAAACAAATTTATTAACATAATTAGCTCATATAGGGTGGGGCCAGAGTAGCTTAATAGTTGTTTGTACGAAAAAAAAAAAAAACAATTAGTAACTAATAATGCAAGAATAAGCTCTGTTTTGTGTACTCACAACTGCAAACCTGCTATAGCCCAACCCTGTATTTTCATAGTTGTACAAAAGTAAACCTCTCTCCTACCTTATAAATTCCCAAACTGTGCCATGCCATATATCTGTAAGGAACACCTTTAAGAGCTATGAAAGTCAGGGTTAATTTTTATGATGGATTACTGTGGTGAAATGCACAGAATTTTGATCTATTAAGTATATGTTTTAGAACATTATAATGAAAAGAGTGAATCATAAATAAAGATGAACTTTAAACCCCAGTGTTCTCAAAAAACTTATTTCCTTGACAAACCCCACCGCAAGATTTTTACAGAGCGATGAGTTAAGAAACTTACTTTATAACTGTTCCTTTGGTGCCCCCTGCTGTTGTTAGCATGACTCTTGTAGTTAAACTTACTCGAAGATCATCTTGATCCAAACCCAGTAATTCAGCACAATATTCCAAAGACTGAGTCGATTTATTCTTCAGATTACAACCTCCTAATAAAAATATATTTTAATTTAAAATTAATAAACATTACGTAAACCAGATATTCAAGATCCATTTCTTAGAAGTATACTTCACTTATATAAAACTATGGAATAGACAAGGCTCATTTACTAAAATACTAATGATGAATTACAATCCTTGTTAATATATTAAATCTCTGGAGAAATACAGTACCTTATCATTAAAATTCATATGACTCTAGAAAACTTCAAGGAGTAATTTTAGTGGCAAATGTTGTAAAGCACTTTAGTAAGTCAGTGTGTGTATGTATGTGCATCTATGAGCTCATATTGCTTGGGGACAGAGGAAAAGAATGAAGAGACAACTGCTATAACCTATACACTACATCTACAGACTTCTATTTATGGAGGCTGTTTTAAAAAGTATTACATAGGAAGACAGTATACTATAGTGCTTTAGACTCTGGGTTGATATGGCCCTAAAACTTATCAGCTGTGTGACCCTGAACAAGTTTCTTATTCTCTGTGCTTGGATTTCTCATCCATATAATAAGGATAATAATTGTACTTACCTAATAAAGTTTTATATAAAGAGATTAATACTAGTAAAGTTGCATATGGAGTTAGAATAGTGCCTAGTACACAGAAATCACTATATAAAGGTTAACTATTATCTTTAATATTAATATTTATTAATAAATATTTTACCAATTTTTTAAGGTTTAATATGTTTCTAAAGTTATTATTTCAAGACTTATTTGAAAACGAATATGAGAATTTTATCATAACATGTTAGTAAACTATTAAATAGACAGGTCTCAGGAACAACAGACCATGAGAGCTTATATGAGTAGGGGTGGTCAAGACAATTCATTGGGGAAATATTTTTTTCAACAAATGGCCCTAGAAAAACTGGATATTCATATACAAAAGAATGAAGATGGATACCTACTTCACACCATACACAAAAATAACTCAAAATGAGTCAAAGACCTAAATATAACCTAAAACTATTAAACTCTTAGAAGAATACACAATAAAAATCTTCATGACACTGTAGTAGGTAATGGTGTTTCAGATATGACAACAAAAGCACAAGCAACAAAAGAAAAAAAAAGATAAATTGAACTTCATCTAAAAAATAATGTTTGTATTTCAAAAAACACTATCCAAGAATTGAAAAGCTAACCCACAGAATAAGAGAAAACATTTGCAAATTATATATCTGATAAGAAATTTATATCTAGAATGTATTTACTAAAACAGGTACAACTTGATAATAAAAGGACAACCTAGCCCTAACCGGTTTGGCTCAGTGGATAGAGCATCATCGGCCTGTGAACTGAAGGGTCCCATGTTCGATTCCGGTCAAGGGCATGTACCTTGGGTGTGGGCACATCCCCCATAGGGAGTGTGCAGGAGGCAGCTGATTGATGTTTCTCTCTCATCGATGTTTCTCTCTATCCCTCTCTCTCTCCTCCTCCCTTCCTCTCTGTAAAAAATCAATAAAATATATCTTTTATTAAAAAAGGACAACCCAATTAATAAATGGACAAAATATGTGAATTGACATTTCTCAAAGAAAAGGTATAAAAATGGCCTATAAAGACATGAAAAGTTGTTCAACATCTTGAGCCATCAGGAAAATGCAAACAAAAGCCACAATGAGATAAACACTTCACACTCACTATGAAGGCTACACTCTGACAGACAAAGACGATGTTGGTGAGGATGTGAAGAAACAGGAACCTTCCATACACTATTGATGAGAATGTAAAATGGTACACTACTTTGAAAAATAGTCTGACAGTTCCTCAAAAAGTTAATCATAGAGTTACCCTATGACTCAACAATTCCAGTCCCAGCATATACCCAAGAGAAATAAAAACACGTCCATGCAAAAATCTGTACACAGATATTTATAGCAGCATTATTCATAATAGCCAAAGTTGGAAACCCAAATGTTCATCAAATGATGAATGGATAAACAAAATGTGGCATATCCATACAATGGGATATTACTCAGCAGTAAAAAGAAATATAGACACAAAAATAAAGTCACAAAAGACCATAGTAAATACGATGATTCAATAAATATGAAATGTGGTAATAGACAAATTTAGAGAGACAGAAATTAGAATAATGGTTGCCTAAGGCTGAGGAATTTGTGAGGGAATGTGGTGGGGGGGGCACTGCTAAATGGTATGGAATTTCTTTTTTGTGCTTACAGTGCTCTAAAACTGATTGTGGTTATGGTTGTACAACACTGAGTATAGTAAAAACCATTGAATTGTACACTTTGCATGGGTAAATTGTATGGTATGAATTATATTTCAATAAAGCTGCTAAAAAAAGAGGGGAGAGAATACTTAAATGTTATTAAACTTCTAACTCTATTAAAATAACCTTACTACTCATTTTTAGTTTCTACACACATATGCATTATCTAAAATTATGTAACTGAAAAAAGTGACTATCAATAATTCATTAATTTCTTTAAAAACTTCTCTTTTACTATTTTGCAAAGATTCTTACATATTTCCAGGAATTATGTAAAGCTAATGTAAGAAAATAATTATTTTTAAAGTTTTAAAAAAGTAAAATACTGTAAAATAATGTAAGGTTTTCATGTTACTCCCCTTCCAAAGAGGAACTTCTTTGAACATTTAAAAAAATTGTTATAATAACATATAATTTTGCTATGTGGAATTTAAAAAGCATAGAAAGTCCCAATAAGTTTTTGTTGTTGTTGTTTTGCATTTCCATCATGAAAAAGCTTTTCAGTAACAGTGTCTTCTAAAAATCTACTGGAGAATAAATTTTCTAATATAATAACTGCAAAACTGATCTAAATAGACACTTCTCGAAAGAAGACAGAAGGAAGGCCAAGAGACATATGAAAACCTGCTCAAAGTCACTAATCATCAGAGAGATGCAAATCAAAACAACAATGCGGTACCATGTCACACCTCTCAGAATGGCTATTATCAACAAATCAAAAAACGACAAGTGCTGGCGAGGATGTGGAGAAAAAGGAACCCTCGTGCACTGCTCGTGGGAATGCAGACTGGTGCAGCCACTGTGGAGAACAGTATGGAGTTTCCTCAAAAAACTAAAAATGGAACTCCCATTTGACCCAGTAATCACACTCCTAGGAATATATCCCAAGAAACTAGAAACACCAATCAGAAAGGATATATGCACCCCTATGTTCATAGCAGCACAATTCACCATAGCTAAGATTTGGAAACAGCCTAAGTGCCCATCAGCACATGAGTGGATTAAAAAACTGTGGTACATCTACACAATGGAATACTATGCTGCTGTAAAAAAGGAGGAGTTCTTACCATTTGCAACAACATGGATGGAACTGGAGAGCATTATGCTAAGTGAAATAAGCCAGGCAGAGAAAGATAAATATCACATGATCTCACTCCTTTGTGGAATATAATGAACAACATAAGCTGATGAACAAAAATAGATCCAGAGACAGAGAAACATCAATCAGAAGGTCAAACCTCAGGGAAGGTAGGGGAGGGTGGGGGTAAGGGGGAAAGATCAACCAAAGGACTTTTATGCATGCATGTAAGCCTAATCAATAGACACAGACAACAGGGGGGTGGGGGCATAAATGGGAGGTGGGGAGCAATGGGGGAATAAGGACACATATGTAATACCTTAATCAATAAAGAAATTTTAAAAATAAATAAATAAAATAACTGCAAAAATATTCACAGCTTTCTCAGATTGTGAAAATGCCAAAATTGAGCTCTCTAGTGGGAAAAAAATCAATTCTAATTAGACAGAAACCATTTAGGTCTATAGGAAGGGTCATAGGAAGGATGAAGAGTAATATACTCAAATCTTAGCTATTAAAATAAAAATAACCCCTTTTATTAATTGTATTAATTTATTGCCTCATTCCAATCTTCTTGGCTTTCTGTTCATTTTCCCTTCAACTGAAAAAAAATTTGAAAAGAAGAACAAAAGATAATGTAAATGTGTTATGTGCCTTTTGACCATTTAAGTGCTTTTCAACTAACTAGATCATGCCCCATTTATGATTGTCTATATACATTTGCATGTTCTACCTCAGGATGATAACATGAGGTAAGAAAATGTTACTTATCACTCCTAAAACAATTCCAAAGTGTGCATTAAATATTCTAAATTGTTTTTGTGTTACTTAGAGCTCCCACAGGCTCCCTTGGTATAACAATGACATAGAGGAAATGAAATGTGTTTTAACGTAAATTACGCTTTCAAAATAAATGTTAAAAATCCCTCAAAAAAACGAATAAAAAATTTAATTCACACTAAGAACATACCTGGTTTTGCTTATTTCTTCTTCTCATTTTAAACTGGAAGTAATCTGTATTTTTATTTTCCTTATTCATTAAAAATACTTATAGTGTGATTACTATGTGCCAGACAGAAGTATTCACATCATTTCACAAATATTTAACTCATTTATTCCTCTCTTTAACATGAGGTAGGGACTGAACCGAGACACGGAGAAGTTCCGGGCCCAAGGTCACATGGGTAGTTAACACAGGGTGAACAGTCTGCTTCAAGTGCACTATTAAACACTATGCTACATCTGATGTTACTGACTTCACAGCATCACAGGACATTAAATCTACAAGTCAATAAGGCTGTCTATTTGAATCTGCTCATTCACAGATCACCACGTTTAGGAAGGTCAGTGACTTGGGGCATAGAGGGAAAATTAACTGAGTTATTTAAACATGGGTAGCACTTGGCTCTCATATCAACAATTTCATTAACAACCATTTTACACACCTGTGTAAAATGGAGATCATATCCCCCACCTCATTATTTTTATCAAGTTTAGGTTATGATTATGATGTTTATGATGAAATACTGTCTATATAGAGTCTTGCACACAGAAGGCACACTTTTAAATGTTCTTTTTCCTCACCCTTGTACCTCTTCCCTATATGCATACTATTGCTAGATACTACACTTTAAGAGCACTTCTCATGAATTATTTCATTATTTTACAAATGAAAAAAACCAAGGCTCAGAGAGCTTCTGGGATCTGACACCAAAGCCCATGGTATTGACTCCTCTATGAAATGGTGCTTTCAATATTTTTAACTCAGTATAAGATTTTTAAATAATGTGTTTATGGAGGAGCTAACTGCCTTTTTTTCTAATGTCAGATTTTAGGCTTTGCTGCCAACAGTCTACCACAACTACTCAACTCTGCCACTACAGCACAAAAGCTGGAACAAACAAGGCATAAGTGAAATGGGTGTGGCTGTGTTCTAACAACTCTGAATTACTGAAACAAGCAGCTGGTCAGACTCAGCCATGGGCCATAGTTTCCCAACCCCTGTATTCACAGAACAAATTTAAGAGTGTATAAAAATTCTTACTCTTTATGTAAGGCTATATACCAAGAGAGTTGAAAAGTTATTATCATGCATGCACTTAAATGCTCTTTTCAATTTGCAAAGTTCAACCTATTTTAATTTCCCAGTAATAAAGTATATGGGCTTTTATGTATTCAATTGCCCCAATTAACTGAGCCAAATTTAAATCAATGAGCCTAAAAAAAATGTCAAAATACCTTAACAGATGGTAGAGAATTATTCTGTTCATTTATTAGAAAAGTATAATATCAGTTGAAAAATGTCACTAAATATGACCCTGGCAGTTACTTGTCCTTCATAAAGTGAGTGTATTCCTCATCAGAATAGTGACTGACAATGCAGCATCCTTCATTTGCATGACTCACCATACAACAGTAAATTCTAGAAATTTCAGGGTATTAACAAACCTGCACACGGTTTCAATTTACATCTGACAAAGAAATGACAGAACCTCTAGTTTTACTCCTTAAAAAAAAAAGGAAACAAAAAAACCACAAAGATACCTGAAGTGCTTCCGGCTTCCTCAAAATCAATATTTCCAAGGTGCAGGACACCAGCTACTACCCGGAACAAATCAAGCTTTTCTTCATCATCCAAACCAATCTTTTTCATGGCTGTGCACATTCTAATGAAATCTCCATGGTCATCTAACAAAGGATCTTTCAAGGAACCTGCTTTAAGATACTATAAAATAGGAAGACATCAATTAGCTGCATTCTACATTATTTAAAGCATACTAAAAAAACACTACACAAAGTCTACTGGTGCACTATATAACATGCAAAAATAAAATGTGCTGACGGAAAAACTTCAATATTCTAACATTCAAAAATTGAATGGCTAGGCAAAGTGTATACAGAATCTCTCTGTATAATTCTTTCAACTGCATATGAATAAAAATTTCAGTCAAAAATGGAATAAGAACCCTAGCTGGTTTGGCTCAGTGGATAGAGCGTCTGCCTGTGGACTGAAGGGTCCCAGGTTCGATTCCAGTCAAGGGCACATGCCCAGGTTGTGCGCTTGATCCCCAGTAGGGGGCAATGCAGGAGGTAGTCCATCAATGATTATCTCGCATCATTGATGTTTCTATCTCTCTCTTCCTCTCCCTTCCTCTCTGAAATCAATAAAAAAAATATTAAAAAACTGAATAAGATGTTTTCCAATTTAATTACCATATTAATTCTAAAGCGTATAATGCTAGGGTGTTAAATAAAAATAAAAATTGAGTAAAAAAGAATGGAAGATTAGTGGTTGAAATGAATCAACATGAACCACAGGTCAAAATGAACTGAGGCAAAAAAATTGTAAAAAAAGTTTTAATCTGACACTTAGTATTATAACCCTTTAGGTTAACTGCCATCAACTGCACTAATATTCAACAGTAGTAAATAGTGGACAGGCTAATAAGTTTTCATGGCCTGAGAATTACTTTTTAAACTTTTCTGTATAAATATAAATGAGGTAAAATGTATTAGTAAGCATTATGCTTACTCTAAGAATTTAAGCAATGACTGAAAACATTTTAGAAAAAATGAAGAGAAAATTTTATTTCTCTCCTAAAAAAAAAACACAAAAACATGCATCTAAAATATCCATTTGTTAGAACTTATAACAAACTCAGAAAACAGAAGGAAAAATCAGGTCTGCAAAAACTAAAAGGAGAAAAATAAAAGTTACTGGACATAGAAAGGTTGGACTAGAAATTTTCCAGAACTTGAGAATGAATAAGTAAAATTAAACATTAGGTAACAGCATGAGAATTAATTGGCCATTAAAGACGCCTCTAGGAGATGTTTCTTCTCCTCTGATTGCCCACCTGCTTCTCAGCTAAAGTTGATTGCCTTCCACAAAATTCTTTAAAATGTTTAATTATGTTTGTGTAAAATTTCTGGAAAATGTCTAGATAAAGAAATTTTATTTTATTTTTTAAAGCAGTAAAGGAAACCATCGCAGGCAGCCAAAGTTAACAGAAAACATACATCACGCAGAATTTTTAGTCTTGCAATTGAATGGTTACATCATTTAAGAACTGTTCTTAATCAAATGTTAATGAATACATTGCAATTATGGAAGACTAAAAATACTGCATTCTCCTAAAAATTACACACAGCTTAAAGACACTCAAATGGAACTAGGCAAAGTATTCTAATTAGTCAAAATGATCACCTCATCCTCCTGATAAAGAAGACATAAAAAGTAATTTAAACATATTAATTCATTGTTCACTTATATATCTCTATAAACTTAATAATATAAATAAGATTCCTAACAAAGTTTCCTGACATTAAAATCAGAAAGAGTACATTTTCTTCATAGGAGAGTACCATGTTACTCTTTAAAGAGTAAAATCCAATTTTCTTTCCTCTCTACTCAAATTATTCCATGCCAAAGGCAATGTCTCCATTATCTTAGTGGAAAGAATATAATTTCTATATTTTGATGATGCCTTATGAAAATATAGGTTATCATGACAAAGTAAGATCTATACTAATAAAAGGGTAATATGCTAATTAGACCGGACATCTTCCGGATGACCTTCCAGATGTCCTTCTGGACAAAGCCATGGTGGCGGGGCCGAAGCAAAGGCGGTCAGGGGCAATCAGGCCAGCAGGGGAGAGCAGTTAGGAGGATCAGGCAGGCAGGGGAGAGCAGTTAGGGGCAACCAGGCCAGCAGGGGAGGGCAGTTAGGGGCAACCAGGCCAGCAGGGGAGGGCAGTTAGAGGCGCCCAGGCCGACAAGGGAGGGCAGTTAGGGGCAACCAGGCAGGCAGGGGAGGGCAGTTAGGGGTGACCAGGCTGGCAGAGGAGCAGTTAGGGGCAATCAGGCAGGCAGGCAGAGTGGTTAAGGGCTATCAGGCAGGTAAGCAGTTAGGAGCCAGCGGTCCCGAATTGCGAGAGGGATATCCGACTGCCGGTTTATCGGGCCTAAACTGGCAGTCGGACATTCCCCAAAGGGTCCCGGATTGGAGAGGGTGCAGGCCAGGCTGAGGGACACCCCCCCCCCCCCCGTGAACGAATTTCGTGCACCAGACCTCTAATATCATAATAAACATTAATGTTACTTCTTAAAGTTCCAACCATGGATGTAACAAACTAAAATTTATAATTTATAGTTCAGATATCTGGGTCTAAAATGATAGCTAAAATGTCAATTTAAAAATTAACTGCTTAGAATTCAAAATACTGAGAATTTTCATTGCTTTCTGTTCTTTTCCATGAATATAATAAAGACATAATTCATCTCACTCATTTTGAAAGGTGTCAAAAGCATCTGACTCTCAAATGCAGAAGCATTAAAAACTGAGCACAATAAAAACATGTTCAATTAAGTACTCAATATAAATATCGTAATAAAATTAATAAAGACAATATGACTAGTCCCTATAATTACTCCTGACTTTGTATTTTACAATTTATACTCCTTGAGTAGATACAGATTAATACCACTTATTACTTACACAATGCATATTAAAATTTATAAGTGTTATAGTAAATTTTTAGATTAAGAATTTAATGTTCTTTAAATAATACCTAATGGTATAATTATAAATAATTACTTTTAGAAATGTAATAATTAAAGCCTATATACAAAAATTTTTATAATATATTACAGAAATATGGTTTAAAGAGAAATACAATAATATATAAGCATTAATTCACAATAATGTCTACCACAAAGCTTATTTCTGCCTTGAAGTAGGCAATTATAAAAGACATATTTTATACTTAATCTCAAGTGGGTAATATGAGAGCAAGTTTCAAAAATATTAGCAAAGGGTAATTCTTAGGCAATTCAACACCCTCTTGCCGCAAAAAGAACAAGAGGAGAGCAGTGTAGGAGCCAGAACCTGAAGCTCTGTAGATACCAGCACAGGATCAAGTACTACATACACTCTGGAGAGGATTGAATGAGTATTTGCTTTTCAAAAGTACAAGCCTAAAAGTAAGAAATCTTATGTGGGCTCCAAAATAAAAAATATATCTTTTAGCACAGTTTTTTGGGTATTAAAGATTTTAATTAAAAACGAATAGTCTACTATACCTCAGGACTTTTTCGGTTCTGCAAAATTTGTTTGTCAGTTTCCTTGTTAGCAAAGTATCTAGTGCAGCCTCGGTTTAAATACTATAACAAAGAAATGTAAAATACAATTAACAAATATGATCCTCAGGAAAACAGTTCAGGAGACAACACAACTTATCAAGTAGCGGTAACCATAAAGAATCTCTAAACCTAACCTCTCAAGGAAAATCAGTACTTCTATATAAGCATTTTACTCCTACTAATCAAACCAGGGGTGTTGAAAATCACAATTCCTCGCAGTACATTACATTTTATGATTAACATGAAAATCAATACCATAAAGCTTTTTAAAGGGCAGCAATTTAAAATATTCACAGTGTCAAATAACTTCATATCTACTACAGATAATAATGAAAATCACCTTCTTACTAAATGTGTAAAAGAGTCTCAAATAATTTAAGACCCACACAGTGTGGTAAATATTTCAAGTAAATAATTAAGAAATATTATCTTTGAATTTCTTAATTTTTTATTTTTAGAACCAGTTCTTTAAAACATGCCTTTCATATTTACTGACAGTTAACACTGACTACACATAAATTACGATACTTGCTAATAATAACCTTCATATTCAAATAACAGTTTCATCTTTTATCTCAATGATTGTCTTTGTTGCCCAGAAGCCTTTTAAAGGCTATATGCTTTCAAAACATAAAACAAGGGAAGTAGGTGGAAGAAAATAATATTATATTGGTCTCAAAGGGAATCTATTACCCACCTTTAAGGGAGTGGGGGTAGGGGCAGGAAGGAAGTGCACAAGGAACAAGATGGCAAATTTTTAAAAAACATCTCAGGGCCTCTTAAATCAGGTCACTATGATTCCATCCATCATAGCATGTATTCCAAGATTTAAAATGCCACATTATATAGATAGCAAGGGGGAAAATTATAGTAAATTTTTAAATAAATTAATATTTTAGATCAGAGGTCAGCAAACTGCGGCTCGCAAGCCACATATGGCTCACGAACCGCGGTTTGCCGCTCTGTTGACTAATGAGTTTGCTGACCACCGACCTAGACTCTCGATTCCAATAATTACAGGCTGTTGTTGTTCCTTGTGATTAAGCCCCTATCCAGTGGTCGGCAAACTCAGTAGTCAACAGAGCAGCAAACCACGGCTTGCCAGCCACATGTGGCTCGCGAGCCGCAGTTTGCCGACCACTGTTTTAGATGATCAATGCATCCATCTATCTTTCCCCCTCCATTATAATGAAATATTAAAACTGGTAAAAAACAGAAAATGTTGGTAGTAAGTTTTTCTTTCTACTGTAGAAACTTTGGGGAGAAAATAAGAGAAAGGAGGGGGAATAATACTGGTAAGTATTTTCAATGAACTATTTCAAAAAAGAGCTCTAATATTTAGTAAGATAATAGTAGCTTAAACATACAGAGCCCAAACAAATGTTTTCTTTAGTAGCAAGAGTTTATCCCCCAACCCTAATTGTTTTTATCAATTACTTGGCTATTGGACAGATGAACTTAATATTACAACCTAGGAAATGTACTTGTGTCTTCCAAGTTTTCTGTAAATAGAAAATTGTAACTATTCTTGACATCTATCCACACTCAATCAAAGCTTTATATATGCTTAAGGATCTTTGCATGACTATAAAATATGCTTCCACAAAACATATACAAAAATTTTAGCAAATTTTGAATAATGTAAGAATGTAAACCTTTATTTTACAAAATACGTGTATTTTATGGAAGTGTTCACCCTACTGTAGGGTTCTCCTTTATCTTTACCACCTTATCTATAATTGCTGTAAACTACAGAAAAACCTGATGAAATTATCAACACACTTCCAAACCACTGTAAGGTATAATTATTTGGAGGGAGGAATAGAGAGGTGCATGTATGCATGTATGAGAGGAATATCCAAGAGAGCAGATGTATTTGGGTGAAAGGCAATGCTGTTCCTCTAGTCTCCTAACACCAAAGGATTCGCTTGTGAAAGAGGAAATCATGCCTTCCAAGTCACGCTACAGAGGCAGGAAACTCTCTGACCTGGTAAAGAATTTCAGTAGCTGCCCTTTTAGGATGCCTACCATTATGCCAGGAAAATCGGTACATTCTGGGACACACAAAAACTATGCTCTAAGCCTCCAAGCAGAAATGCTAGATTAGGACAAGAGTAGTCACATCACTTTATCATTAACTCATTGAAGACAGAGCCACTTCATGATTTTTACATTTCATATGATTCACAGTAATTTATATTCCTTTTCTAAAAATCATTGTATAGATATGCCTCTTCTACTTTCATGAAGATAATGTGGTCAACTAATTGCAAATTCCAATTAATTTGGTGAGTTCTAGAGAAGGCTGAACATTTTAAAGGTATACAAATAGATGAAGTTATAAAGCACTTTGAAACAATTACATTTTAAAATTTCCAAGTACACATTAAAGGAAACTAACTGAATAGAGAGAAGCTATGATAAATACACACACGTACACACAGAGAGAATAAATACATATATATGGCATGATTTTCAAATGGAGGATTCCTGTCCAAAGAGGACTATCAAAATTACCTGGAAAATTTTATACATACTACATTTCTAACCCCCATCCCAAGACTCCCATATCTCTCTCACAAGGACACTATTTTCTTCTTGTTTTTTTTTTAAAGAATTCTTTATTGTTGAAAGTATTGCATATGTCCCCCTTTGACCTCCTCCAGCCCACCCTGCCCCAGGCCTTCACCACCCTATTGTCTGTGTCCATGGGTTATGCATATATGCATACAAGGTCTTTGATTGGTTACCTCCCATCCACCCACCCTCCCCCACCTTTCCTCTGAGATTCTGCACTCTGTTCCATGCTTCCATGTCTCTGGATCAGTTTATTTTGTTACTTAGATCCCACATATGAGTGAGATCATGTGATATTTATACTTTTCTGACTGACTTATTTCACTTAGCATGATACTCTCCAGGTACAGGGACACTATCTTCTAGCTGAAAATTTGTAAATTATGCTAGCCATCCCTAGTCACCACTTCCTGAAACTCAATTGGCTTGCAATTCCTGGCACTCGTGATTTTCTCTGTACTTCCCTCACAACTCTACTTGAGCTTCCTTTCTTGGGCAACTCTTTATCTGCTCATCCTCCACTTTTCTACATTATACAATCTCTTTAGACAATCTCATCTATTCACTGTCATGGTTCTAACTTCCACCAGAGTACCATCTCCCAAACCTGTCACTCCAGCACTGACACTGATCTTCTGAACATCTCTGCTCAGATGATCCATAGGTTCCAAATTGAACTCATCCTATATGCTAAATCTTTCATCTGGCCCCAATATGGTATTTATATCCACCACTCAGTTTTCCTAATCAAATTTTGGGAAATTATCCCAGACTCTTTCTTCTCCCTACCATAATCAGTCTCCAAGTCCTATCAATATTACCTCATAATATTTTGTAAGTCTACTACTCTGTAACCTTGCCATCCATAAAACAAATTCATACACCGAAAAATTCTTATTTCAACCTGTAGCCATAGATTCCCAAACAATTTATCCTTGGCTGTTATTTCAATCCATCTCATCCTCTATTCCCTTAAAGCCATCTCCATATTAAAGCCAGAGGAAAGAATAGATCTGACATCCAATTTTCTACTTAAAGCCCTTAAACAGCTCCTTATTAACTACAGAAGTTCAAACTCTCAAGCATCACCTCCTACCATTTCCTGCCTTACTGTTTCTTGCCTTTCTCTGTTCATCTTTTGCATCTACCAGGAATAACCTTTCCATCTTTCCTTCTCTAGTCAACACTTGAAAATCCTGCAGGATTCAGTTGTTCCAGTAAGCTTTTCCAAAATCCCCAGCATCCTGTGCATATCTATTTATCATTTCAACCCATCAATCAGTGTGTGTGTGTGTGTGTGTGTGTGTGTGTGTGTGTGTCCAGACCTAGGTTGCTCAGAAGCAGGACTTATTTCACTTATCTTTATAACCCTGGCACAATGTCTGGCACCCACTGGGCAAGCAAAAATATTTGTTGTTGAACTGAATTAAGGAAGGTAATATTAATTCAGTGGTCAAGCTTATTTTTTTTTTTTACAAAAAGTAAAAGGTAACTTTAAAGCCAACATTACAGAACTAGTACAAATTTCTTATTGAGCTCACATTGATAAGGTTATTAACATCTATCCTTTTACCTATCCATTATATAATCCCTCATAAGGTGTTAAATTATAAAGGCAGCAGTAAGTCTCAATAGAAAGCTACTTAGTACAGAAATTATGTCATGTTACATAAAGCTATCAAAATTTAAGTTACACAAAACTATCAAAATCCACTAAAATAAATTTTATAGTCAAAGACAATTCAATATGCAAGTCTTGCATGAAATTTTTTCATCCAACTTACCCGAAAATTATCTGGGGAGCTCAAATGAAGTTTTTCCCTAATATCTTCAGAAGCACCAGCACACAACCTATAAAAGATATGGTAATTCCTCTCCTCTTTGCCTTGAACACAGATCCTAGATTTCTCTAGAAGATAATGGGAAACGAATCCTCCAACAACTGAACTCTAAAAAACAAAACAGAGAGAAAACACATTTTTGCATGTCAAGTCTTAAAGTATAACAGATAAATGTTAAAGTATTTATCTTTTCTAATAAACATTTGTCTATCAAAAAGGTTGTAATGTTTATCAAATAAAGGGGGAAAAACAGATAACTAAATGTAAGCTTCAAGTGTTTATAGAGGTCATAGTGCGAACATATATATTATCCCATCTATTTAAAGTAACAGAGAGACACTTAAACAAATTTATCACAAGTTCAAGTACAGTACCAATTCTATTAAAACCCTTGTATTTTTCAAAAACACTCCCCAAACATATCATCCCCAAACTCACTCTCACCTTTTCATTGAAATGTATTTCTACAAATTTTCCAAATCGACTGCTATTATTGTTGCGAACAGTCTTTGCATTTCCAAAGGCTTCCAAGAGTGGGTTAGCTATTAAAATAGAAATGAAAATATTCCATCAAAAATTAGCATAAAGGAAATTTATAAAATGATATAGCTAAAAATGTTCTCAAAAATATTACATGAAAATTCACATGAAATGCCAATTCCCACAAATATTTACTGAGTATTCTCTGCTCAGGCCTTATTAACATGTAAGAGATGGGAAAATTACTCAAAATATATTTAAAAATAAATATTTTATGGGAAAGACTGAATTTTTAAAAAGTCACTATGTTATAAAATTTATAACTCAATTTTTTAAATTATTCCCTAAAAATGTTAAGATTTTCACAAGCACTTCAGTCCTACTAGAGTAGTGATAATAATATTGAAAATAGCAAACCTCTTGTGACAAAATACAGGCAACAAATTATTAGTTAACTTACTTGTCTAAAATATTTTATCTATAATAATAAAAGGGTAATATGCTAATTAGACTGGACGTCTTCTGGACATCATTCCAAACATCCTTCCTGATGAAGCTGGGGCCAGAGGGAAACCAGCCCAGGTCCCGGGTGCCTGCCAGCGGCCAGAGGAGGGAAGCAGCCTGGGTCCCAGGTGCCTGCCAGCAGCTGCAGGAGGGAAGCAGCCTGGGTCCCGGGTGCCTGCCAGCGGCTGCAGGAGGGAAGTAGCCCGGGTCCCGGGTGCCTGCCAGCGGCTGGAGGAGGGAAGCAGTCAGATCTATTCTTCCCTCCGGGTGCCGTAGGGAAGCTGGTGCCAGCAGCCCGAGTCTCAAATGCTGGAGAAAAGCCAGTGCCGGCGGGAAGCCGGTGGAAGGAAGGCCTACTCTTGCACAAATTTTCATGCATCGGGCCTCTAGTATATTAATAAAACCTCCAGATTTAACATTTTTACATGCACATCCAACAAAACTAATGAACTAGTTTATAGGATTATCTACACAAGGTTCTCAGAACAATAGTTTGTAAATCTCAATAAACAAATGTAAAATTTGTTTTTATTTTATAGACATCTATTTTATTTTATATCACATCTATAAGGTTACTAGAGTCTATTCTTGTACTCACAAGAGTCTCAACTGTAAACATACCAGACTAGTGTCAATCTTAGTCACATATTCTCCCTCAACCACCTCATAAATTGCTTCACAATGTCTATCGCTGGAGTATTTTTTATGAAACTTTTAAAGTCCATTTCTCTTATTCTATCCACAGTAGAAAGCTTAACTAGTCTCTAAACCCTTTTAAAGATCACTCCCCAGTTTTTTCACTTGGAAAAATAAGTAAGAAAGCATGTAAAACTAAAGGCAATGTTAGCATATATACCTCACCTTTCAGGTGGGCAAAAAACTATTGCCCAACACGGTCAACTGACTTGTAGAAGGCCACATGACTGACTACTGGCAAAAAAGGGACTTAATTACAGGTCTCCCCAACTCCTTTACAAACCCCATCACCAGTTTTTACTGAAAGATTAATATATTAATAAAATATCTAAAAATAGGATAAGGGCCTCTCCATCAGAAAATTGTATTAACACTATTAATAATATACTCATTCCAAACTTCAATTAAGATAGCATCAAAAGATTTCTGTGTCCTGCCAGTTAATATGCGCTATCCTCTAGTAAAGGGCTGTAGAAATATTTGGAATAATACTTTCCAACTTTTCTCAACTCTAGAACACTACATGTTGTACAATACATCATGGATGAAACCAGCCTTGTGTTCAATTCTCAAGCAAGTGTGCACCTCGAGTAAACAAATCAGAATACTAATTAGTAGATTATTGAATTAACCCATAATTTGTTATTTACTTATTTATTTAATTTTAAAGGGTAATTCCCTCACTAAAGTAGGTACTTTACAGTGAATATAGCATTACTTATGAGATCCTCATACCTGTTGTGTCACAATACCACAATGAGAATTGTAAGTAAAAGTAAAAAAAAAAAAAAATTAGATCAAGAAACATGAATCAATTTATAGAGCCTTGCCTTCTAATTGTACCCTTCTGTTAAAATGATTTTTCCCAAAAGCACCTCAATTCCAAATAACTTTCTTGCTCTCTCCTATTTTACAAAAAAAAAAAAAAAAGTAAAAACAGGAGGCTACAGAGCTTCCTGTATTTCCTTCAGTTATCCAAAAGATGTTTCCTGTATTTCTTTCAATCCACTGCTGTTTATGGATCACTGATTTGCTATGTATCAGGCACTACACCAGAGGTTTGGAATATATAAACATTCCCGCCATCTTAGCATTTACATTGGTGGAGGGGAAGGAGTGACAACAGATATTAAGTAAATGAGAACATGGTATCTGAGCAAAGATTTGTTGAAGGAAGAATCTTGGGTCTCTGAGAGAACATTCCAAACCACTGAGAGAGGATTCTCCTGTACATATCTAACAACATAAAATAATAATAATTTTTAAAATTAACAATACCTTCAACAATTCGATCATCAATATCTTGACCTGTTCCATAGGATTCAGTCAGATATCTGTTTAAAATATGACATAAAAATTTAGATGACAATAAATTATAATTTTTAACATTACAATTATAATATTGTTTAATACATGTAAAATTTAAACCTGGATCTTCATTGTAACTGGTTATCTAAAATCACAAATTTATATTTAAATGCAACTATTCTGTTACAGCTCTTTAAACATTTAAATCTATCTGGATTGCCTTTAACACCTAAATCAGCATTATTTTTTAAAAACTGTTTTGGGGAATATTCTGATTTTAACCATTTGGTTTTAAATATGCCATACATTTCACACAGAAATATTCATTTTTGCATCTGATTACACAGGCTTTAGTGATGCCTATTAATTCAATCTCTCTGGCTAGATAAAATACAATAATCTGCCACTGAACAACTAGGAAATTATCACTCTTCATGTTGTTACAGTGCAAGATAAAACATGATGGAACAATGTAGGGATCGGTTATAGGGTTAAGCCTTGGACTGACCTGCTGCAAAGACGCAAACAAGTCCCAGCTTAGAGGGCACAAACCTCTTAGCATAATTAAGCTTGATCTTGTGACTACTCCCTAGATCTTTCCTGGGTAGCTAATGGGCTGTGGGAGGTGCAGCAAGTGCTGCCAAAACAAGTGAAACTTACAAGAACATTGTAAATTACCTTGTTTACCTCTGACTATAAAATAAAGTATCAGCTTGCAGTCTGGATCTGTTCTGTGGTCTCAGTCACGCACAGAAGATCCACCTGACCCAGCTTATTCTCTTTGTCTGTCTTTTCTTCATCCTTCGCTGGCCCTCCCTCAGGCTCGCCAAACCCTTGGCTGTGCTGGCGTGGCACAGAACAACTACTTGCCTGGCACATTTCAAAACAGAGTAACCTCTGACTTACAAGTTTATACCATAATTTTACAGTTTCTTACTTGTTCATTTTCAAAAGTGTATATTAACCACAGACTTACTATATGACTATTACATACAAGAGAAAAAGAAACTGAACCACTTAGAATTCCAAGAGTATTAGGAAGTATTCATTTAATAAGAATTGCCCGTGCATAACAGGCAATAACAAACTCAAATTGGTTTCATATAAATAACTCTAAATAGCATATACATTTGCATTAAAAAAATAGCAAAATTTGAAAAAGGAATCTGCCATGCAGCAATCGACTAAGAACTATAATACATAAGAACAACCCTGGTGAGAATTTAGAATGCATTCCCTGGTCCTAGCAGTAGCTTTAACACTAGACTTAACATCCCTGAGTATGCAGACTGAAAGAATTAAACTATAATGAGTACTATTGTTCCTTCTGTATTTAAAATGCTATGATTTTAAACGAAGTGTAGAGTTTAATTTGATGGCAGCACAGGGATACACTGACAGGAAGGCTGTGGAGAAGTAAAATAAGGCCAGTCATCATAAGCTAATGTAAAAAAAGGGTTTCAACTATACTAATTGCGGGGGAATATTGAGAACAATGTAAAGGTTGGGTTTTGAAGGAATATTCATAGATTTCCCTTTGCCTAGCCAGCACTGGTCTTCTCCAGTATCCTCAGAAGAATAACATCAGAAATAGTTTTCAATCTACAGAACTTAGCTTCTACATAAGGCAGGGGTGGGCAAACTTTTTGACTCGAGGGCCACAATGGGTTCTTAAACTGGACCGGAGGGCCGGAACAAAAGCATGGATGGAGTGTTTGTGTGAACTAATATAAATTCAAAGTAAAGGAGCGGAGGGGAGAGCAAGAGAACCCTCCACTCTTTCGGCTCCGCAGGCCGGATAGAACAGCCGAACGGGCCGGATCCGGCCCGCGGGCCTTAGTTTGCCCACGGTTGACATAAGGTGTCTGCTTGCAATAGCGTCATTTATAACAACATGGATGGACCTTGAGAACATTATGCAAAGTACAGTAAGTCAAACAGAAAAAGCTAAGAACTATATGATTTAATTCATATGTGTAATATAAAACTGAAGCATACAAACACAAACAGCAGTGTGGTGGTGCCAGAGGGAAGGGGTGGGGGAAGAAATGGGTCCTAATATGAAGTGACAGGAGAAGATTTGACTTTGGGTAGTGGGCACATGGTCCTATATACAGATTTTGTAAATACTCCACACATGTAATCTATATGTTCATGTTGACTAATGTCACACCAATAAAATTAAAAACATAATAATAAAAAAATATAATAAAAGGGATACAGCCCACTATTTTAAACTAGGACATAAAACATGCATAGAAATTCAAAATCAACGTGTTCAAATCAATCTCAAAGAGATATTTGTATCTCTTTGTTCATAACATATTCATTGCAGCACTATTCACAGTAGCCAAGAGATGGAAGCAATCCAAGTGCACACTGATAAATGACTGTGTAAACAAAATGTAATATATACATACAATGGAACATTATTCAGCCTTACTAAGGAAGGAAATTCTGACATATGCTACAACATAAATGAACCTGAGGACATTACATTAAGTGGAAAAAGCCAGTCACAGAAAGACAAACACAGTATGATTTACTTATATGAGAGGTATCTAGAATAGTCAAAATCACAGAAGCAGAAAACACAAGGGTGGTTGCCAAGGGCTGAGCTAGAGGAAAATGGGGAATTGTGTAATAGGTACAGTTTCAGTGTTGCAAGATGAAAAATTCTGGAAATTGACTGAAAAACAATGTGAATATATTGAATATTACTGAACTGTACACTTAGAAATGGTTGAGATGGTAAATTTTGCTATACATTTTTATCACAATAAAAAAAAAATCAACCTGTTCAAATTTTATTCTACATTAGCTCAATATTTCTCACCTTAGAACAAATTTTGTATTTTCCGTTTTGCCAGCTCCAGATTCTCCAGATACAATGATAGACTGACTCATCTTGAGCACCTTCATGTCTCGAAAAGCCTTATCAGCTGGACTCAAAATAACACATTAATGATGAACAGTGCATCAAATACAGATGACAGAAAATTCATTTATTATCAAAGAGAAATGGCTCCTAAAGAAATTATAAATGTGTGCTTATCCTATCTAATAAAAGAGTAATATGCAAATTGACCTTACCTCCGCTACATCCACCAGCCACGCCCACCAGCCAATCAGGAGCAAGTATGCAAATTAACACAACCAAGATGGCTGCGGCCATGGAGTGAGCAGGAGGCTTGGGTTTCCCCGGTAATGGAGGAAGCCAAACTTTCCGCACACCCTGGCTGGCCTAGGCCTCCACTCAAGGCTACAGAGTTTCAATTATAGAAGATAAATGAATCCCACAAAAATGACTGTGGCCACAGAGCAAGCGGCTCCACTCAAGGCTACAAAGTTTCAATTATAGAAGATAAATAAATCCCAGATACCAGGGCCTCCACTTGGGTCGCTGGAGGGCGTGGCCAGCCTGCAAACCACCACAGGACCCTCGCCCAGGCCGCCCCATGCCCCAAGGGAACCCCCACCCTGATCCGGGACACCCTTCAGGGCAAACCAGCTGGCCCCCACCCATGCACCAGGCTTCTATCCTATCTAATAAAAGAGTAATATGCAAATTGACTGTCACTCCAACACACAAGATGGCTGCCCCCATGTGGACACAAGATGGCCACCAGAAGATGGCCAGCAGGGGAGGGCAGGTGGGAGGGACCAGGCCTGCAAGGGAGGACAGTTGTGGGCAATCAGGCCTGTAGGGGAGGGCAGTTAGGGGTGATCAGGCCTGGAGGGGAGGGCAGTTAGGGGCAAACAGGCTGGCAGGGGAGCAGTTAGGCATCAATCAGGCTGGCAGGTGAGTGGTTAGGGGGTGATCAGGCTGGCAGGCAGAAGCGGTTAGGGGCAATCAGGAAGGCAGGCAGGTGAGCAGTTGGGAGCCAGCACTCCTGGATTGCGAGAGGGATGTCCGACTGCCCGTTTAGGCCCGATCTCGGTAGGAAGAGCAGAAGGCCTAGGCCTCCAAGCTGTAAAGGAGGACACTTCTAAACTGAAACTGATCTTGGTAGGATCGGGCCTAAACGGGCAGTCGGACATCCCTCGAGGGGTCCCAGATTGAAGAGGGTGCAGGCTGGGCTGAGGGACACCGCCCCCCTCCCCCCGGTGCATGAATTTCGTGCACTGGGCCTCTAGTAATTAAATAAAAGCATTCAGCCCTAGCTGGTTTTGCTCGGTGGATAGAGTGTCAGCCTGTGGACTAAAGGGTCCCAGGTTCGATTCTGGTCAAGGGCACATGCCCGGGTTTTGGGCTCAATCCCCAGTGGGGGGCATGCAGGAGGCAGCCAATCAATGATTCTCTTATCATTGATGTTTCTATCTCTCTCTCTCCCTCTTCCTTCCTCTCTGAAATCAATAAAAATATATTTTTTTTTAAAAAAAAGCATTCAAAACATCTCTGAAGTATTTACTTTAAATGGTCTGGCAGTTTATGATTCTGACAGCTAAGTAATGTGAAAGCCAAATAAACAACTCTTATGTTTGTACTAGAATGTCTCCATATTATGAGCTGTGGCTCAGTTCTTCCCAGTATCAGAGAAGATCTGCAGAGATTAAAAATTCTCATTATGAATAACTAATGAAATCCTCAGAGAAAAATAAGATGTTAATGAGCTATCAATTATGAGCTCTGGGGAAAAAAATCTGGCAACCAAAAATTCTTCTGGAGGAAAAAATACATAATTGCAAAATAAATCTGTGTTTTTTCTGTAATACTATTACTCAATTTAAACATCTTGTAGAATTTATCAGCATTTCAAAAATAGGCAGAATTAACTGCTTTAATTTGTTCACATTTGCAATTGTTTATACATATATTTAATTTTTAACTATCTTCATTATACTCCAACTATTTATTCTATAAAGTGTCTCAAATTGTAAGACTAGACATATAAGTTGAGCATGATTTAATTCTGTTAAAGTGGTCTCAAATTAAAATATTGCTATCCTTACCAATGAAGCAGGCTTTACTAGTGACTTTTACTCTAAGGACCAAATACAAACTACATGCAAGAGTATACCCATCCTTTTGACCAATTTTTCAGCAATCTGTTCCACCCACTTTTGTGGAGTCATTGTAAATACATTCTTTAGCAGTAAACAACTAAAAATAAAAGCCAGGTTATTTACATTTTAAACATGTAACTTCTCTCCAGCGAGGAACTTGCTCACATTCAGGTTCTAAGGATTTTGTACCATTTGGTAGCTGACAGAAAACATACCAATGCCCATTAGAGCATCTATGAATCAAAAGTCAATCTGCCATTGCACTGGACTTGGCTGACATATTCAGTCTCCTAATCATACACAGTACACAAGTCAGCCAAATCTGGAAGTTGATGAGGCCTCGTTATGCCAAAACACAGGCATGAAGTGCAAGCCCAAAGAGAAACAGCTGCACTAAGAATCAGAACCAAAATATATCATCAGTTAAGTAACTGCTCGTTATGTCTGGATCCAAAGGGTTAGCTAACATCTCTGTACTTGCAGTTACCAACTATGGGTCAAATAACTCTATCTCTATGTTCCTTAGAACTGGAGTGCTTTAAGATGAGACAAAGCCCGAGAAAGGCAAAGACAGATACTGCTGTCTTCCCATACTGATTCCCCAGAGATATGAAGCATACACCATTTTTAGTCCTTTCAACTTTATAAAACCCTGATGTCAAGTGAGGCCTGGCAGACATCTGCTCTTACAGCTCAGATCCAGCCCAAGCAACATGCTCACAAGTGATGTCCTGGGGAAGAGCAGAAGGCCTAGGCCTCCAAGCTGTAAAGGAGGACACTTCTAAACTGAAACTGATTGTGTTGAGGAGTCACAAAGAACCATGAGGTCAGCTTTTATTGTGTCCTAATTTTAAAGGGTGGACACACTTAAGAAGACACAGGCACTTAAAAAGGCAATGATATACAACTGCCCCATGGTTTGGTTATAAAGTATTCTTTCCCACCCTGTGTAAACTGTGTGCTCCTAACTATGGTGATATATTCAAAATGCATACAGGCTCCCCAAAATACATATTCAATTCATGATATCTTCTGTTAATCCATTAAAAAACTGTGTACATTTATACAATGTAAGAAAAAATAAAAACTAAGATGCACTGAAATTACTTACCAATTGCAAAGACATGAGGTGGCATTGTCCCAAGAGATTTTCCTTGATAAGACTTTATTGTTTCTGAAGAATATATTTTAGGTATGTCAAAGTAGGGGTTCACTGCAATCAGAATGTTGGCGACATATGTCTAAATAGGAAAAGCATAAATACAGAATTTTCCAATTACTATTTTCATTTCAAACTAAACAAGGCTCATAGGGGAGAAAATACAGCAAATAAGTACCCTCAATTTGCTATAGTCCCAAATCTGCATTTCTACCCCTACACATTCCCTGATCTCTATAGGACCCATGTTTCTCTAACGCTCAATACTAGTAAATGTATCTTCTCATCCCATACTCATCTCAAACTCAGCACATCCAAAATCAAGATTATTTCTCTTGACTTCCTTTTGCCTCAAAGAAAACAGTCTCCTCCCATGTGCTCTCCAGGTTGATAGTATCACTACCAAGTCATCACAGACAGAGAGCTGAGTCTCTAAGCCTCTAGCTCAGACTTCTTCTGTTGACTCTTCTTATGAAATCTACTCTCCCAGTTCAATTCCTACAGCCTGAGTTTTGGTCATTAATATTCCTCACCTGGACTATTTTATTCACCCTAATACTGAATAGTTTAATACAGTTCATAGAATCCTCTAGGCCCATTCCCATCACTGAATGACAGGAATTGATTTAGATCTCTGATGATCACTTGGTCTCAGATTTTGCAAAACAACATATGCTAACCATTACCTAAAATATTGCCCGGCTAAATGTTTAATGAACAACTTAAGCTTGCTTTCGAATTTGAAATGTAACTGTGGCTTTAAAAGGCCAAAAAAATGCACCAATAGGATTTATAAAATTCCCTGCGGGCAGAAAGAGAGTTGTGGTTTAGCAATTAGTTGTGGTTTACTGGTCAAACTAGGACAGGCAGGACCATATTTTTCTCTTTTCTACTTCTAGTTGTGGAAGGGAAATGATGCGGAAACCCTGAACTCTCAGACTGCTAATCTCAAATTCTGTGACTGTTCCCAAAAATGTTTCCTGGAGTAGGGTAAAAAATAAGAAATTCCAGATAATTGTATTTCTATGAGAGACAAAAGGAAAATAACAGATTTTAGTAACCAAAGAAAATGTTAAAGTGAGTTAGCTATTGTTATACTCAAGTCTAAGAGAGAATAGTGATACTTCTAGCTGATGAGAAATATAAAAATATCAAATTTAAGCTCTTATTCCAAACAGCTTCTTTCTCTTACATATATTATAGTAATAATAACTATATTTATACGTTGCTAATTTTTAATGGCTTTATAACTAAAAGGCATAATTGGCTAGGAAAAAACATACCACTCTTGGCTTTGGTTAACTTTGGAAATACTGGTTCTCTAAACAGGAGCTGATGAAGCCAAAAGCCACTACCTAACAGAGGTCATTTGCCCACCTGCATACATATCTTATGAACAAAGGGTCAAAAAGCTAGGAATAAACCTAAAATTCTCCAGAGGGATATAAACATTATACATGAGAAATAAAAACTTAAATTTCACAGATAATTTTTTTATCAACCATGCAATCTGGCAAAAATTTGTAAGCCAACTAAACTCAATGTATAAAAAAGACAACTAATTTTTTAAATACAATTAATGCTGCATGTAAACCTTCGGTTATTAATAATCATGTATAGTACCACTGCAACACAGGAAGCATTAAAAGACCAATCAGAATCCTATGGGTATTAAGCTGAAGTATAAACATCCCAAATAAAAACAAAATATCTCAATTTTTAAGAAGTATGATGATTCTGTAAAGCTATAAAAAAGTTTCCTAACTTTAAGAAAGAGACATCAATCAAAATTTGCTTAAATATGTTAGACTGGTCCACCACCACCAAATAATATCAGACCAAAAAAAAATAGTGGCCAATTCTATCTGAAAGATGATGTTTCCTGGTTATATTCAGTCAACTTTTGTTAAACTGCTTTAACAAACAAATTTTAGAAGTCTGTATTATTTTGATACTTAAAACAGCATTTAGCACACATCAGGTGCTCAATAGCAGTCTGCTGATTGAGTGACGTTTGCTTCTAAATATATTTCTACTCAAGAATAGTCATATGTCAATCTAAGTATACCCTTTATTTAGTTGATATTGAAAAAAACAAAGGAGGAGAGTGAAGGCGTAAAATTGTGCTATGTAGAACTGAAAGATGGCAAGTAAACTCCTTTGGGAAAGACTAGATTATTTCTATTTCCCAGCTGTCACTACTTGGACAGATGGCAAAGACTAAAGGTAATTTAGTCAGAATTAAGTAAGTACAATTAGGCAAATTGATAGTGTTATAAAAGATTAAGACTGTCATTTGATCTAGGAGGAGTCAAAGAAGCCATGTGTGTTCTTCGTTCAAAAATAATGAAGAGTCCCATCTTTATAACAGGAGAACTACAGTGGGTAATTTATCTCCAGCCAACAAAGGAATCCACAACTAGGTCATATTAGAATAAAACCTTTAATGTGCACAATGAGTAATTATAATTAAAACATACTAGTTCATTATCAATCTGAATAATTTGGTGCAAATCTATTTACATTAAAAGTATTCTCTTTCATTTCTTAATATTCTAGATTTTTAAGGTAGATATCTATTTAGGATTTAATGGTATACTACAACTATTTAGGCTGTATGGGCAGCATTTCAATGTTCTTGATTATTTCCTCAGGTACTGCCTTTAGTGTAATTTACATTTTTTTGTCAATCAAGTTTTTCATTTCAATATACATTTTTTATAGGATGCCTTGAATTCTTTGCAGAACAAAGTGAAAAGTGAATTAATTAAATAAATCTAGCCTGACCAGCGTGGCTCAGTGGTTGAGTGTCAACCTATGAACCAGGAGGTAGCAGTTCAATTCCCAGTCAGGGCACATGCCTGGGTTGCAGGCTAGATCCCCAATGTGGGGTGTGCAAGAGGCAGCCGATCAAAGATTCTCTCATCACTGATGCTTCTCTCTCTCTTTTTCTCTCTCTCTCTCCTTCCTCTCTGAAATCAATAAAAATACTTTTAAAATTTTTAAACAGGCCCTAACCCGTTTGGCTCAGTGGATAGAGTGTCAGCCTGTGGACTGAAGGGTCCCAGGTTCAATTCCCATCAAGGGCATGTACCTTGGTTGCAGGCACATCCCCAATAGAGAGTGTGCAGGGGGCAACTGATCAATGTTTCTCTCATCGATGTTTCTAACTCTCTATCTCTCTCCCTCTCCTTCTCCCTTCCTCTCTGTAAAAAATCAATAAAATATATTTTTTAAAAAAATTTTAAACAGATCTACAGATATATATCAAAAACAAGAAATCAAAACCCCAATAATTAGTTAAATAAAAATTAAACATTTTTAAATCTGAAAGATACTAGATGATGCTCTGAATTCATTATTTTATTCCACAAATATCTATCACATGCCTACTATGTACCATTCATGTTGTAAGCCCTGGAATTATAGCAATAAATTAGAAAAGAATCCTTATCCTCATAGAACTCACTCTATTCAACAGGCTCAGATCAAATACGATTTCCTGTTAGAAAATTTCAAGCTTTACATACTATGATGTAACATAATTATCCAACAAAAACTTAAATAATAGGTAAATTACTTACATAAATTCTGTCTTTACTGTATCGAACTTTGATATTGTGGAGAAGTGTAGCTTCATTTAAATACATTAGTGAACCTGAGACATAAAATGCATATATCATTAGATATTGGAAGAAAAAAAATAAAGTAAAACAACACTATCTTAATCTAAATTACTTTGTTCCAAGCTAAAATTCACCTGTTAGATTTAATTCCATTGTTTTCAAAACCTGGTATACGTAAACCCAAGAGGCCAATTTAAAATATATCCAGTTTAGCCCTGGCCAATGTAGCTCAGGGAGTTGCAGCATCATCCCATATATCAAAAGGTTTCAGGTTCGATTCCATCAGGGCATATACCTAGGTTTTGGGATTGATCCCCAACAGAGGCACATATGGAAGGCAACCAATTGATGTTTATCTCTCACTTAGATGTTTATCTCTCTCTGTCTCTCCCCTTCCTCTCTCTAAAAATCAATAAAAATAAATCAATAAACTATACCCAGTTTACATATGTGTTACAGTTATATTTATAAACAATAAATTTCCAACCAGCTGAGTATATCTAGTGAGTACCAGGTGAGTACACATTAATGAAGGCTGGTTAAAAACTGGTGCCCAATTCAAGTGGAAAGAAGGTAGGACTTTAGATAGCACTGATATTAATACACTTGTGACACAACAAGGTGATGACACTAATTTAATCTGACACTGAGAATTTTACAGAAAAACACAAAAGATAAAATTTTAGAAGGGGAAGGGACCATTAGATCATTTAGCCAGTGCCTCACAAGTGATAAGACGAAGAAAGAGTCCTGAAGAAATTATACACTTGATCATTGAACAATTGGGGTTAGGAATGCTAACTACTCTTGCTATTGAAAATCCAGATATAACTTAGGTCAGCTCTCTGCATACTTGAATTCCCAACCACAGATTGAAAATATGTATATGTCTTAACCCAGGATATGCAGCTTAGTTAATAGCAGAATCAGTGTAGAAAGGCTTATTTTTCTGATGCTTGTTCTACTGATATGTCAGAATATACATACATATGTACACACACACACTCACATGCACACACTCTGACATATTCTATTCTTCCAGCCTAATCTACTCACCCAGCCCTCCAATCCTCTGAGCTCCATCTCTACATTTCCACCACATGCTAGAGTAGACAAAACCACTCTTCTTCCCAACCATTTGGTTTCTATAATTAGCACCAGACTATAAACCTTAGTCAATACTTAGAATCTATTTTTTTCTCCCTTCTTGCTCCAAACCAGTTTCCGATTCTTTATACCATGCAATAAAGTGTGTAGGTAGCACATTACCAGACTCATGGTTGGCACTCAAAATTAGCATAATCTAAATCTCAGATATGTCTCCTCTTTCTTTCCATTTCCACTGCCCCAGTTCCAGTTTAGGTCACATTACCTCTTTTGTAATCATAGCACCCACTTAATTGTCTACTGCCTCAGCCTCTCTCCTCCTTAATCCAGACTGCTCAGCACATTAACTAAACTAGTACCCTAATTAAATATTTTTCTTCATCAAAAAATATCAGTGGGTCTCAATCATCTACCAAAGTCCATATTCAAGACTGGTATTCAGGGCCCATGTTAAAGCTGCATATTCAGCTAACTAACCTTTTCATATAATTTTCCACAACTTGCTTTTAATATGATCTAACTTACAGACAGACTAAACTATTTATTAAACCCAAATATCATCCATGCATTGAACTCCACCTCTACATCTCAGGTGTCAAAAATCTACCTATTCATTAAGGTCAATGCAAATATTGTCTCACAAATGATATTTCCCCATTCTCACCAGCACCACCATTACAATTACTTGCTTCTTTGTACTTTCTTTATGGTGTTGACCACAGACTGCCAGTAATGCAAGTGAAATGTTGTATATCTGGTTTTGGCTACTAAACCAGATCTTTTGAGAGCAAGACCTTGCCTAATTCACTTGCTTGTTTGCTTGGTTCCTCACTGAAGTTGTATATATGCCTACAATGAATTATGCCTATCATACAATTCAACACTTAACCAATTCGGTCAAATAAGAGCTTCTTGCTATACTTATCTCAAACTGTCCATGCTTCTACACTCATACAGTGCAGACTATTCACTTGCCAAAAACACATGGCTCACTGTTTTCTAATGCCACTTATGGCAGAATAAGACAGAGTAAAAAGTAGGTGGAGCCTCCTAACAGCTTTAATGGCAGCTTTCCTTTGAATTAAGAAAAGATAGGGACCCAGTGATCCTACTTCTGGGAATATATCCTAAGAATCCCAAAACACCAATAAGAAAGAATATATGCACTCCTAAGTTCATAGCAGCATTTTTTACTATAGCTAAGATCTGGAAACAGCCCAAGTGCCCATCAGTAGATGAGTGGATAAAAAAGCTGTGGTACATTTACCCAATGGAATACTACATGGCTGTAGAAAAGAAATAATTCTTACCTGTTGTGACACCATGGGTGAACCTGGAGATTATTATGCTAAGCAAAATAAGCCAGTCAGAGAAAGACAAATACTACATGATCTCACTAATATGTGAATCTAATGAACAAAATAAAACCAGAGGCATGGATACAGGGAACAGACTAACAGAGGTCAGAGGGCAAGGGATGGGAAGGACTGGATAAAAGAAGGTAAAGAGGTTAGCCAAAGAACATTTATGCATAGCACATTTTTTTCTCAATCTCTTACACCTAATAATAACAGCTACCAGAGTTTAAGAAATATGCCAACAACTCCAGCTATAACATCCCCAGACATGCAACATACACATTACTCCCATTTTACAGATAAGAAGCTGAAAGAGGAGAGATGTGTTGCCCATAGACACAAAACTTCCTAATAGCGAGTTGGAATCTGAACTCAGGCCCTCCCTGTGTCTGCAGCTCTATCATGACTCTACTCCACAATGCCCATTCACATATGCGGATCTTACAGGCTCCCTCAAGTGTGAACTCCAAAGAAACTCAACAAGGACAAAATAGATTCCTTTCTCTCATCTTTATTTTTTAAATGGAGAGTTTTTTATGTCAGATATGATTAAATCCATGGCAACCTGACATGACTCTTAAATATTGCCAAATAAAAAATGAAATATGGTTACTACTTAATCTTGAAAACGCAAGAATTAACATGGCTTGTTCACTAAATAAAAGTTTTTTTCACCAAACACACTAAGATAGTTATGTCAAAATAATGTTTCATTTTAATGTAATGTTCTGGAATCAATTTTTCAATTAGTACTTACTAAACAATATTTTTTAAAATGTTGGTTTCCTTCAATGACATTAAGTAGGTCCTCTTGACTCAACCTCCAAATTATTGAACATACACTACTATAAATATCATCTGATTCTAGAAGAGGTTCAAAATAATTTTCAAGAGATCTTCAGAACAGACTTCAAGGTAATTATTACTATTCCCTACATTTACACAACTGAGATAACACTAGAAAGACATTCAAGAGACTCTTTCACCAAAGTGCAAATGTAAGACAATAATAAATTTAGGGCCTTTGAGCTCTTCCATTCACACGAATCTTCATGTCAAAGGGCTACATTTCTTCTGAACCAGTATCGTACCTAGTAATATAAACACTAATTTATTTTTTTGGAGGAACAATTTTCTTTTCTGGGATGTGAACTATTTTTAACTTGATACTTACAGTTATCTTCCACATCTTTTTTACTATCCTCTTCTGCAGGGAACACTTGGTTTATGAGAGCCAAAAATGTCTAACAAAACAAGAGTTCATTAAACTATAGGTTTATAAATAGTAAGAAAAATAAAGAAGCTTAATTGGTTGCATACATTGTAATAATGGCAACAATATGCTCTTCATTAAAATACAATACAAGATCCTACTATTTAACAAGTCACTAGCCCAAAAACAGAATAATAACTTTACTAAAAAACCTTATCTATTATTACGAAGACCATGAAATCAATCATGGAAATCAATTAGAAAGCCTATGCTATAATATATAGACTAAGACAAAACATGAAGTATGTTAATACTAAATTTATATGGGTATGCTACTAACAACTTCTTAAATAAAAATTTTAATGTTTGTATATACTATAGCAATTTTATTTTTAAAAAGGAAAAAGTATTATCTCATCTCTCAGATATACCAACAGAACACACTATTATTTAATTAATGCTATTGTTTGAATAAAACATATTAGACACAAATTCTTGTATAGATATGTGCTACAAATATAAAGAGTATCCAGAACTATTTGGTCCATAAAATTATAGGTATGCATGAATAGTATATATCTATTATGTCACTTAAATATTATGGTAGAAATTCTAGAATTAAGATAGTATCTTGTAAGAGAAAAAAATGATCTCAAATTACATCTAAAGGGAATTATTTTAACCATGCCATTCTAACAGTAATCTATAATTTTATACTTCTCAAGCAATTACAATTACTCAATTACAATTACTCTTGTGGTTAAAGTTTCCATGGATATCAAATAAAATTCTAAGGAAAAAATTGTTCAATTATTTTAAAGTATTTGTAGGTTTACATACATATAAATATATGTGTACACACACACACACACAAGTATAAGACATGGCTATTGCTACAGTTTACAAATAAATCCAGGCTGCTGGTAGTAGCTCAATTTAGTCATACCCAAATTAGAAAACTATTATGCCCTATATATTCTGGAAGTTAATAATTTGGAATCCAGTTACATGTTCCTAGTGTTATAAATGTGGAAAGATTTAGAGGACAGATCACAATATTGAACCTAATCCATCATGTACATTAAGTATATTAATGGTAATATAAAACAACCTACAAATTATAATAATGATTCTATAGAAATAAGCATTCCAAAGTAAACTGCTAATGTCATAGTCCTATGTGCCCACTGTGAAAGTGGCAATGGGGCATGGACTATTCTGCTAGGAGTTGGTTCTATCCTATTAGGAGCCACATGAAATAAAAGAAGCTCCAGGAGGTCAGAAAATGGGGGAGAGTTGGAGCACAGAGAGTTCCTAGATGGGGAGGTTAAGACAAGGGCTGAAAGGCCAGTAATGCATCCTAAAAGATAGCCCTCCTTCATCCTCCAAATTATCACCAGCCACCCCACCTCGTCTTCTCCCCTTTACCATGGACTCAATGAGAAAGAGAAAATTTGAGGAGAAACCAAGATGGCAGCATAGGTAAACACTTAAACTGCTGCCTCGCACAACAATTTCAAAACTACAACTAAAAGACAAAACGTCTATAACCCAGAACCACGGGAAAGCTGTCTGAGTGGAAGTTCTACAACTAGAAGGAAAGAGAAAAGAGCATTGAGACGTGCACAAGCGCTGAAAAGCTGAGGTACGGAGGCACGCGAATCAGGCTGGCGGCAGGTGTCTGGGTGCACTGCTTCTTTCAATCCGAAGGGAGACAAGCTCCTGATTACTCTAAACTCCAGTTTCTGGGGAGACGCTGGGGACCCAAACTCCTACGGGGAGAAGCTGGACTGTCTGCCATCAGGTCTGAAAGTGAGGGAGCCTTTCTTGCAGAGGTGCACCCAGCAAGAATTGTTTACTGTGCTGGGGCGCGGGACGTGGGGACTTGGAAACACGGAGACACAGAGACGGCTGACTGGCAGCCATCGCTGTTTGCCACGCCCTAGCCAAGTGACTCCCTGAGACGCCGCCCTGCACAATCTACAAACCCACCCAAGCTCCGTGCAGCAGCTTTTGCATATAAACAGCCTGCCCTATCGCAGCTTAACCTAAGAAACTGCAGCTCTGGTCAGACAGCTCCAAAACCTCCAAACCCCAAGCAAAGAGGAGAAAACTGTAGTTCTCGCCATAGCTCCTACTGGGTGGCCTCAGACAGTAGCTGACCTGCACCCCAATGGAGATCCAGAAGCTAGTGTATCTAGTGGTCAGTGTGAGACAACACCAGATTTCAACTCCTCACATCCATAAGTGACACATTCAAGAGGCAGACTCAGTGAGCACCAAAGCCCCACTGAAGCAAGTCCTGCCCCATAAGCATGTCTCCAGCACAACAGTTCTTCCAGTCACAGCGGGTCCTCACAGCCAATTGGCCTGGAGGTCAATTCCTCCCAGTGACACCAACAACAATCAAGACTTAACTACAAGAAGGCTGTACACACAGTCCACAAAGGGGTGCACCAAGAGTGTCCACCTCAGGTAACTGGGAAGCCGACCCACTGGCCCATATAGGACACCTAGCACACAAAGCCACCCTACCAACTCAGGGAAGCAGTGAAAATGCAGACAAAGAAACAGATCACAAACGAAAGAAATGGAGAAAAACAAACGACTGGATATAGAGTTCAAAACCACGGTTATAAGGTTTTTCAAGAATTTCCTAGAAAAGGCCGATAAATTCAACGAGACCCTCGAGGATATGAAAAAGGACCAACTAGAAATTAAACATACACTGACGAAAATAAAAAATATTATACAGAGACCCAACAGCAGACTAGAAGAACACAAGAATCAAGTCAAAGATCTGAAATACAAAGAAGCAAAAAACACTCAACCGGGAAAGCAAAAAGAAAAAATAATCCAAAAATTTAAAGATAGTGTAAGAAGCCTCTGGGACAACTTCAAGTGTACCAACATCAGAATTATGGGGGTGCCAGAAGAAGAGAGCGAGCAAGATACTGAAAACCTATTGGAAGAAATAATGACTGAAAACTTCCCCCACCTGGTGAAAGAAATAGACTTACAAGTCCAGGAAGTGCACAGAACCCCAAACAAAAGGAATCCAAAAAGGACCACACCAAGACACATCATAATTAAAATGCCAAGGGCAAAAGACAAAGAGAGAATATTAAAAGCAGCAAGAGAAAAACAGTTAATTACCTACAAGGGAGCACCCATACGATTGTCAGCTAATTTCTCAACAGAAACTATGCAGGCCAGACGGGAGTGGCAAGAAATATTCAAAGTGATGAATAGCAAGAACCTACAACCAAGATTACTCTACCCAGCAAAGTTATCACTCAGAATTGAAGGTCAGATAAAGAGCTTCACAGACAAGAAAAAGCTAAAGGAGTCATCACCACCAAACCAGTATTATATGAAATGCTGAAAGGTATTCTTTAAGAAGAGGAAGAAGAAGAAAAAAGGTAAAGATAAAAATTATGAACAACAAATACATATCTATCAACAAGTGAATCTAAAAATCAAGTGAATTAAAAATCTGAGGAACAGAATAAACTGGTGAATATAATAGAATCCGGGGCACAGAATGGGAGTGGATTGATAATTCTCAGGGGGAAAGGGGTGTGGGGGGTGTGGGAAGAGACTGGACAAAAATCGTACACCTATGGATGAGGACAGTTGGGGGGAGGTAAGGGCAGAGGGTGGGGTGGGAACCAGGTCGGGGAGAGCTATGGGGGGAAAAAGGAGAAACAATTGTAATAATCTGAACAATAAAGATTTTTAAAAAGAGAGAGAAAGAGAAAATTTGCATAAGGCAATTGTTTTCTCTCCCAGGAAGAAGGCTTTTTCTCCTACCTAGAGAAGATCATGTAACAAAGCACACAATGATCACCAGCAATAAACATCTACAGCACATCAGACTGCATCAGCTCCAATGACAAAACAAATAAATTTGTCCCTGCACTTGAGAAGATTACACTCTAGCAGGGAGGGGGAAATAAAGGTGAACAAATATTTCCAATAAAGTATTATAGGAGGCTAAGAATGTATACCACTCCTCCAGAAAGGAGTAATCAACAGTAAATTCTAGTGCATGGAGGAGAAGAGGAGAGGGATCTGGTATCTGTGAAAACTTTTATCATAAAGGAGGTGACCTCAATCAGAGTCTTGGAAATAAATATTTGCTAAGCAAAGGGCTATGGAGAGTGGCATTCCAGGCAAAAAGAGCACTGTGAACAACAACAAAAAGCACCCAGCAAAGCCTGGTTCCTGGGGTAGGCTTGATAAACACTGTGGAGGGGAAGGTGAATGAGAAAGAGAAAAAATACACAAGAATAAGTATATGGCAAGAGTATGAGGGGGGGAACTATTAGTTAACAAAAGATAAGACTAGCAAAGTAGACAGGGAAAGGAAAATATCAACCCTTAAATGCCATCTATATTAGGCTCTAGCCTGAAGGGAAGTCTGCAAATATGGAACATAAAATCAATTTAGACATTTAAGACAGCATTTTTAAGAAAATAAAAAACATTAGAAAATATCAGAATGCATATATGCAGTAAGGATGTTTCATTTAACCAACTGTTTCATTTATGAATACACACAATACCAGTACACATACTTGCTGACATGTAAAATCTATTTCTTATAAATACACACACACACTACACATACCTAATGCAATGTAAAATCTATTTCTTAAATAGGTTTTTTAAAATCTTTAAAAGCCATTGCTATCATCAAAGACATGTTCCCCACAAGAATTAAATCATTCCCTCTTCTATGCTTGTACTGTATCAGCAAATAGAACTAACTACTTGACTTGGTCATCACTTTATGTACTTAATTCCTTAATATTTAAAAGTGGATGATCTCCACACCATGAATTACCTAGGCAAAAGACTGCTTCTCTTGTGGCTCTTTTAACCACATGATTATGATTATACTTTACAATTTATTAAGACCCCAATCAGGAAGTAGGGGGAAATTAAGATTAAAAGCAATTATTGAGAATTTGTTATACCTCAAAAAGTGCTTGTGAAAAGAAGCTTCAACTTTACTTTATAGAATTATCAGATCCACAGTTTTCATGGCTTACAATTTATATTTTAAGTGTTTTTATCGGTTCAATGTGTGTACCTGATTAATACTCATAAGGCACAGTTGAAAGCACGTAAAATATTTACAGTGTGAAAAGGCATAGATACCATAAATCAAACTTCTTCTATGCTTAAACTAAACTGTTGTCACCTATCAATATAACAGAATATACCTAAATAACAGAATAAATATAACTAGCATATGTACTTTTCATTCCATTTTGGCCTTCTGATTTACTGTCCTTATAAAAATGTTAAACAGAAATGAAAAAAGACTTTGAAGGACAATGAAAGGCTCACTAAATTTCTGTCACCCCAAAATATGCTACTTTAGCATATTAATTATTTTGAGTTAAAGGCACTTGAGAAATAGCAGGTGCAAAATGGGCACTCTGACCTTCCTTTTTATTCCTGAAAGCAGGACATAGAAATCCCATGTGAAAGGTGCCCTCCCTATACCAGAAGGAGGGGAACAGAGGCCAAGAGAAATCTATACAAACAAACCTTGTCATAGTAACCCTTACCTTCCTAAGCACTTGATTGCCCCTAACCTCACCTTACTGCCCCTAACCCAAACCTCTTTGTCTTATCCCATATTCACAAATGGTTTCTTTGTCTAAAAGGGATAAAAGCTTTCCACTCTGGACACTTCTTCAGTTCTTCTCGTGAAGGCTCCCCTGTGCACGTGAAAATTTAATAAAAAGTGTATGTTTTTCTACTGTAAATCTGTCTTACACCAGTTTAATTCTTAGTCCCAAATTAATAGAGGAAAGTTTTTCCTCCCCTCCAGGTTTAAATAAAAATAAATTGAGCTTATTGTTTTGACTCCTTCATTTTCTTAAATATGTACTGCATTTTAAGTACAAATAAGTGCTTGTTAATAAGAGAGAAAACTTAGGAACACTTTGTCTTTGCTTCCCTGAGGGTATCTTTAACTGGCCGCCTCTAACATGCCACATTATATATTATGCATTTAGGTTCCAGGTTGTTTACAGTAACAGAATAGTTTTCTCTGTAAAAAGACTCAAGAGGGATCCACCTTGTTTTTCTAAGGTTCCCAGAAGGAAGGCAGTCATATGGCATTAGTTAACCATGTATCAGCAGAATATAAATTATTCATGAACATTCACGGAGCAAAAGTAAACAGGAATGGCATCAACAAAATTTAGTCAGAAGACCTTTAACAGGAATATTAAATTAAACTGAAAATTGTAAAGATCTCCCACAAAAAGAGACCTGAAATACTGAAAGAGACCCAAGTCACCTTTTCCCCAACTCCCATTTTGTAATACTGTCTGGTCTGTGTCAAAGCATAAAAGGAAATAGATATCATATTTACAAAATTAAAGTATGCTTTCCTGTTTTAAAAAACTATCATTAGAGCAAAAACAGTAATAGATTGGTATATTTCAGACTTAAATATCTTTACTTATTAGAAATACATTTACTCCAATCCCATGTTAATAAATTTAATAAAAGGCCTAAAAGAATTGTCTAGGAGCTAAATAAGCAAAATTTGATAATATAATGCCATTCACTTTTCATATTTTTGCTTTGTAACATGTTGCATATATCACATATATAATAACTTTAGTAATATGTATAAAGAAGAATGTTATATTTTATCATGCTTTTTTCCTCTTTAAAAAAAATGATAATGAAAGGCTCACTGAATTTCTGTCTGGTTTTATCTTAAGGCACCAATTTTTCCCTAGGGTATTTACTTCTGATTTAATCACATAACTCACCAGAAAACTAAGATTCACTTACCAGAGAACTGATTTCCCCTATTACACTGTGCTAGGAATATCTACTTCATTGATAAGGGAGACACCTAGATAAAAAGAAACCAAATTTTGACATCTTTCTGAGAAACTCACCTTGCCTTTTTGGTTCAGGGGTTCAATGGTTAAACTGTCAGGGCCAATATCCACAATGTTGCCCATCTGAAATCCATCTGTAGGGTGTGGCGCCCAAACAGGCTTTCCGTCCTCCATTTCTGAAGGGAGCTATCCACTGTGTCCTGTTTCAAAGGAACAAATAAAGCAACATGAATAACTTTGAAAATAAAAAACAAATATCATATCTTTTTTAAAAATTAACATGTAAACTACAATTCATAGAAACGCATATCTATCCCTCCCACTGGTAATCTGCAGCCCCTCCCACCTGGCTGCAAACTGCCTCCCCCATCCACCTTTAGATGAGGACCAAGCAGAGACTGCTCTACCCTCAGGTACCACCTGCTTTGCTACCTCCTCCCTTCAGTTGCATTGCAGTCGAGTACTCCACTTTGACCAGTACAGACATAGAAAACAACGGCCTCAGGTTTTACCTATTGTCCCAGTGTGATTTATAAAAGCACTCCCTTTCATGACCTAAAGAATTCTGATTGCACAAAAAATTGAAGTCATCCTAGGGAATGAATGTTACTGTGCCGAGTCAGCTAAGAGTTGAACAATGAGTTGGTTTAGACTTAAAGGGATAAATTTGAGAGATGTGAGATATTACTTCCTCTGGAAACTTTTCCTGACAATCTGAGACTACAGAGATGCCTCACCCAAGTGTCCCCTATCCAGTGGTCGGCAAACTCATTAGTCAACAGAGCCAAATATCAACAATACGACGACTGAAAGAGCCAAATTTTTTAAACTTAAACTTCTTCTAATGCCACTTCTTCAAGATAGACTTGCCCAGGGCGTGGTATTTTGTGCAAGAGCCACACTCAAGGGGCCAAAGAGCCGCATGTGGCTTGCGAGCCGCAGTTTGCCGACCACGGCTCTATACATATCTTCACAAACCACTCAGCATACTGTTTCTGTTAGTTTCTTATTTTTTTTACTGAGGTAGAACTTATATACAGTAAAATGTACAAATTCTAAATATACAAAAGTTGATGAGTTTTGACAAATGGATATATCCACTTAACAAACACCCACTCAATATACAGAACATTTCCATCACCCCAGAAGGTTCCCTCGTGCTTCCTTCTGGTCAATCCCTATTCCCCACAGACATCTACTGGTTTGGTTTCTATCACCATAAATTAGTTTCTTCCTTTCCTTAAATTTTATGTAAATGAAATCATGTAGGATATTTGCTTTTGTGTTTTGCTTCTTTCATTCAAAAGAATGTTTCTAATATTCAACCATGTTGGTGTGTAGACTAGCCCACTGAACGACTATGCCACAATTGTTTACCTGCTGTCCTGTTGATGGACATTTGGATTGTTTCCAGTTTTTGCCTATTGTGAATTCTGATCTATTTTTCTCAAGTGTTCCTATAAAGCTTCTTTCACACTTGGCATTCTCAACTTGGCATTCTCAGAACTAATATTTATAATTCTGTCTTTTGAGAGTACTTGAAAGGGTCCAGGACATCTATACATACATATACAAAATATATATATATATATATATATACACATATATATATATATATATGTATATATATATATATATGTGTGTGTGTGTGTGTATATACATATATATATATATATATATATATATATATATATATATATAAAATCCTAATATGCAAATAGACGGAACGGCAGAACAACCGAACAGCTGGTTGCTATGGCATGCACTGACCACCAGAGGGCGCACCGGAACATGGCAGGTATTGGCCACAGCGGGACAGTGGAGCAGGTAAGCGAGGTTGCCAGACCAAGGTGGGGTGCCAGTCGCTGTCATGAGGTGAGCCTCTGGTGGTTACTGAAAATTCTTTGCTTCTATGCACCGTGGTTTTGCCTAGCGCTTGCACCTGCTGCCAGCTCCAGCCCCGCTCGCAGCCACTGCTGGTCCCAACTGCTCGGCGCCAGAGCCACCTCTCGCACCTACTGCTGACCCTGATTGCCTCTCAGGGCTTCTCCACCTCCCCCTGCTCCTGAGGGGTGATCAGGGCAGCAGCCTCTGTTCGCACCTGCTGCTGACACCGGTCCCAATCGCTCTGTGCCTTCAGTGGGTGCGAGTGGGGCCAGCGCTGTCAACGTGTGGGAGTGGGGCTGCCAGCAGAGAGGCAACAGAGGGCCGTGGCAGGAGAAGCCAGGCGGGGGTGTGGAGGAAGGGCCGAGACCCGCCTCTGTGCCCACCACAGCCTCACAGCCCACAGTTCCTTTCAAGGTGCATAAATTCGTGCACTGGTCCCCTAGTATAAAATATTTAATTTAAATGAGGTTGGATTCTATGAGCAATGTGTAATAATGAATCAGCTATTGAGTGAGTCCAGATGCTCTAGTTTTAGTATCTCAATGGGAATTTTTTAGTATTTATCTATGCTTAAGGAAGAATTCATGAGTGTGCCATAAGTCTCCTCTTATGTGGCATTTTTAAATCTGGGATTTCCCATGCTGATACTCTCAGTTCTAGTCTCCCATGAAAGTCAAGGGTGTTTGGTATATAGCTCAATCAAAAAGCTGTTCATTATTGGCATGTTTGCAATATGCTTGTTGGTTAATGTCTTCATGCCATGGCTACATGTTGGGCTTTGCTTTTCCCATGCAGCAAATGCTATTAGGTGTAAGTGTAATTCTGAGTTAAATTAAATGAGGACTCTCTATAGAAATGAATCAGTAACACTACTTCAGACTTACTTTACGACACCTACACACTTTCCCTGGATAATCAGATCTAGTCCCGTGGCTTTAAATATCATCTATATGTGAGAGATGCCCAAATTTTTTCTCCAACCCAGAATACTGCTGAGTTCCCAGATGTTTACTTGCCTACTGGACATCTCCCCATGGATATAACTAATAAACATAACATTGTTATTATTACACTACTCTGTTCACCACCTCACCCTGTTCTTTCTTATATTAGTAAAGACACCAAAGACACTCAGTTCAAATTAAACCTGGAGTCACCCTCAATTCTTCCAGCTCCTTCCAAATCCACCTCCCCCAATCCTGTCAGCTTTATCTCCAATAGGTAGGTATCTTAAATCCACCCACTTCTCTTTATCTCCTCTGCCATCCTAGTCAAAACCAAGACAGCCCTTTACCAGGACTTCTGTAATTAACTTAGCTTCCTACTCCTATTCTTGCCAATCTGCACAGATGACCCGAAAGCCTATTGAACAGTAAATCTGATCATGTCAGTCATGTACCATCATGGCAGTCCTGTTGTTAGGGGCAAGAATAGAACATTGGGGACTAGCTATGGTTATGGGAAATATACATGCTCTGTTAACCATGATTGTCTTATGTTGGTTAAAGAAAGGACATTCTGACCTGACTGGGAGTTGTATGCCCCCGGGACCTGAGAGTCAACCTTGAAATGCAGTCCATTCTCATGGAAAGATTAAAAACCTTGTTGCCCAAACAATGGAGTCCCACCTCAGCCTCCTACTTCCCCATACCTGTAACCTCTACTTCCCCATACCTATAATCCATATTCCCCTGTGTAATCTTTGTCCTACCCTATATAAGCAGCTGGTTTATGGGGGGCTGTAGAGCAGATTTTTGTGGATGACCTGCTGCTCTCCCTTACTGCCGGCAGTATTGGAATAAACGCTCATATATGATTCAACCCTGTCTCTGCTTAATTGGCTCAAGTAGTGATAGGCAGCACAGACCCATTGATTGTCGGGTTATACTCTCAATGTCCCCACGGCCCAGCACAGAGCAGGCAACTCAGTATTCACTGAGTGCATGAATAAATTGTTCACAGTTTGGGAGGAGTAAAAGGAGATGGTAGACTAGAAAGAGCTGAAAGATCTTAAAACCTAGGCTTGAGCCAGGCCATGGTGGCTCAGTGGCTGAGTGTCAACCTATGAACCAGGAGGTCACAGTTCCATTTCTAGTCAAGGCACATGCCCAGGTTGCGGGCTCAATCCCCAGTAGGGAGCATGCAGGAGGCAGCTGATCAATGATGCTCTCTCATCATTGATGTTTCTATCTCTCTCTCCCTCTCCCTTCCTCTCTAAAATCAATAAAATTATATTAAAAAAAAAAAAACACCTAGACTTGAAACTAAGCTCCACCACTGTCTGACTAGCTCTTAAGCAAGTTACTTAATCTCTCTGATCTTTATCTTTATCCTTACCCATATGTGATAGTATCACTTACCTTACAGAATTGCTATAAGGATTAAGTGACATAAAATTGAGATCGCTATTTTAATGACACCCAATAGATGGTAGTCACACCTCTTTCCCCACATCCCTTATTTGAAGCCACCAGTAAAGTTCAAGAAAATGGTCTTGTGATAGTTTGAAATTCAAAGGGAAATTACAGAATAGTTATGAGGAATAATTAAGTATGGGGGTGGAAATAAGAGCAAGCAAAGCCCCCAAAGTGGAGAAAGAATGGCAAATTCCCTTGAACTATTCAAATTGCTTCCCCACTCAGAACCATTTGCTGCAACTTCCCAGTTAAGATAACAGATTTGAAGGCACACATCTAATATTCTTCTTCAAACCTTTCATCTACAGTAAAGGAATTCCTTAAAAAGACATCAGTCCACAAGGATGGGGAGAACCAAAGAGGAGACAACAACAACATTTTGGAAGTTGGAAAGCAAATGGTTGAGAGGAGAGACAACTGACAGCAAACCCAAAAGAGGTGAATCCCCAAGAATGGGAAAGATGAAAAAAAAAAACAAATTATACCACTGAATCTCAAAAGACGTAAGAACTACAGTACAAAGATACTTCTGGAACCAAAGGTGCAAAGAGAGAATCTAACATAAGGAAGACTAGGTGAAAGCTGTTTGAGAAAGAGCTTTCCTAACACCAACACATACAACACTCCACATTGCTGGGCAAATGACTCCCGGTCCCACACCACCCAAAGAGATGCCTAGAGGTTATTCTCTGGAGAAAATAGAGGGTCTCTGGCATGAGAAACAACTCAGGCATGCATGCAAAAATTGCGAGGTGCTGACAAAAACTTTATCCTTGACCAATTTAGTTAGGCTCCTCTGAACCGTCTTGACTAGGTCTCAACTAGGCCTTCCATGTCTGCCCTGTCCTTGCTGGGCCTGAATAAGCCAATGTAGAGAAATCCCTCTAGCCTTGCTAGCCGATCAAGTTCTTCACCCCTTACCTTTGACTTGCATTCAGCAAGAATCCTCTACCCTTGCTATTTCCTCCTAATTATTTTGTATCCACTGGCTCATTGGCTATAAATCCCCCAGCTGTCTTTGCTGTATTTGAATTTGAGCATGATCTCTCTCCTATATTATAATAACCCCATTACAGATTGAATTTATGTGTTTGCTATGGATTAAATTGTAACCGCCCCCCGCCCCCTGAAATTCATATGTTGAAGCCCTAACCCCCAATGTGACTATATGTGGAGCTATGACTTTTAGGAGGTAACTGAGTTTAAATATCATAAAGGTGAGATCCTAATCCAATAGGATTTGTAACCCTATAAAAAGAGGAAGATCTCTCTTTCTCCCCCTTCACCCCTTCCTCTATCCCACCCCCAAACACTCACACTGAGGAAAGGCCATGTGAGCTTACAGCAAGGTGGGGGCCATCTAAAGCCAGAGAGCCTCACCAGAACCCAGCCATGCTGGCACCCTGATCTTGAACTTCCAGTCCCCAGAACTATGAGTAAATAAATTTCTGTTTAAGCTACCCAATGTTTGGTATTTTTGTTAAGGTAGTCCATGCAGACTAATACACTCCTTTTGCAATAGTCCTAAATAAGGTCTTTCTTATCGTTTTAACAAGTGTCAGACTAATTTTCCTTTAACAACATAATAACAAAATACTCATTAGAAGGTATAGAAAATGAAGTGGAGGCCATTTTTCAGAAAACCAAGAAAAAAAAGAGAAAGCGGGGGGAGGAGAAGAAATAGAAGAAAAAAGATATGAAAATGAGAGAAGTAAAAAGATTCAGCATCAAAATACCAGAAAAAGCAGACATTCTTCCCCCTCTTTTTAAAAGGAGAGAAAGGGGGGAGAATGCTTTAAAATAGCCCAAAAAAATTCACATGCACTGAAAGGCATTATTTTCTAGAGTCTAGCCAAAATACCCATTAAGTCCTCAACATAATAACTGGAAAAAGAGACCGTTTCAAATTTCAGAACACCAGAAATAAAGAGAAGATGCTACACATTTCCTTATAAATGGAAGAGAAAAAAAGAGGACAAAAACACAGGTCATATCCAAAGGATCATGAATCAAAATGGCTTCAGCAATACTGAAAGCAGGAAGTCAACCTGATGCCTTTTAAATACTGAAGGAAAATGATTTCCAACTTAGAACACTATACTTAGGCAAACTACCAGTCCGAACTGGAGCAGTCTGACCCCAGAGACAGCCACATTGAGTGCTGCCATCAAAGACAGTTACTGCCCTGGGACCAGGTGAATCTGGCCTAGATTCTTATCTGAACTTATCTTATTCTACCCTTCACACTTTCTATAATCATGTTTCCATATAGATAGAGTACTTAAAAAGATATTGCAAAGGGAATTTTTAAAAGACAGTCTCAATTCCCAGTACTTAAAACATATGAAAGGCTGACTACATATGCACTGCAGAAATACAAAATTAAAAAAAAGAACTAAGAATCACTGGAACCTTTAAATTCCTTAAGTTATTCCAGAAAAGAGAGGGAGTGCTCTATAATATCCTATGATCAACGGAAAATTATCGTTTTTTGTACTTATTTGACAACGGACATTTTTACAGTAGGCCCAAAAGTAATCATTAAGTAATATATAAAAGGCAATCTGTAGCCTTTCAGAGGTACTATGCTAACCTTTCATTTCTTTTTTTTCTTTTTTAAACATTATTTTTTTATTTTTGTTTAAATGTAATTCTTTATTGATTTCAGAGAGGAAGAGAGAGGGAGAGATAGAAACATCAATAATGAGAGAGAATCGGCTGCCTCCTGCATGCCTCCCACTGGGGACCAAGCCCACAACCTGGGCATGTGCCCTTGGCCGGAATCGAACCCGGGACCCGGCCCCCTCCCCAGTCCGCAGTCCGCCACTCTATCCACTGAGCCAAACCGGCCAGGGCACCTTTCATTTATTCTTGTTGAAAGGTGAGAAGCATTATCCCCCAAGAGGTTCTCTAAGAAGCAAACATACTGGAGGCTGGAGTGACAAATATATATACACATCATTATTCTTTTTTCTCTGCAACTCCAGTGACGATTCCAATAATGACCATGTGCTATGAGTAGGAAGAGCAGAACCATACCACAAAATAAGAGCCATCGCCTGTTATGTCACCATGACCTTCAAAGATTATACCTGATAATTATAATGCCTTATATCTTATTAGCTAGGGCAGTGGTCGGCAAACTCATTAGTCAACAGAGCCAAATATCAACAGTACAATGATTGAAATTTCTTTTGAGAGCTAAATTTTTTAAACTTAAACTTCTTCTAACACCACTTTTCCAAAATAGAATTGCCCAGGGCGTGGTATTTTGTGGAAGAGCCACACTCAAGGGGCCAAAGAGCTGCATGTGGCTCGCGAGCCGCAGTTTGCCGACCACTGAGCTAGGGTATTAGAAATTGAGTACTAGCTAAAAGTAATTGAGTTGGTCTGAAGAGCTGGAAGGATAGAAAAAAAGCATTGAAGAGTCAAGACAAATGCTTAAGACTGCCTTCCAGGGTCATTCATTCTGTTGGCTTATTTATTTAGCCATCTACTATGTACCACATACTGCTAGGTGCTAGGGATATAATGATGGGCAAATAGAGACATGGTCTGGTCTCATGGATCTTTATAATAGGAAAACAGGCACTTGGAATAGAGCAGTAAACAGATTGGCAAAAATCCCTGCCCTCCAGGATCTTAAAATCTAGTTGGGGGTAAGGGAGTGATGCAGATGTATCAAATTTGCCTTCTAAAAAGACTACTCTTTCATCTGGCCAGGCCCTAGCCCTGCTGATCAAAAGAATGTTATGTGCACCCTTGGCACACAAGCTTTAAACTGGCAACTTCTCTCATCTGTATCAGTGTGTCCTAAGGCTATTAGCTTCCCTGGTGTCCAGACACTGTGAGAGAACTGGGCACCACGTAACAGTTGGCTGTTGCTTATGTTGTTGTGTGTACAATCTTTCACTGAGCATTTCAATCCAAAAAATACTTATCTGTGCACCAAAATTCTCAAAAAATATCTCAGCAGGATTCCCTTTAGTCACTAAGTTACCTTTTAAAATGCCTTCCTAGAAAATATTTTCAAGTTAATCTCGTTCAGCTAGTTTACAAAGTGTGGGAATTGTTGAATTTATATAACACTGTATTATGTATGCATTCATTAAACATTAGTATTGGCCCTGGCAGGGCAGCTCAGTTGGTTAGAGTGTTGCCCAGTATGCCAAAGTTGTAGGTTCGAGCTCCAGTCAGGGCACATACAAGAATCAACCAATGAATGATAAAGAAGTGGAACAACAAACCAATGTTTCTTTCTCCTTTCCTCTCTCTAAAATCAATTTTTAAAAAACCATTAGCATTAAACTTTATTGTGACTATCTTGGTTATATCAGTAATGAACATTCATTAACAACGGTGAGACAACACCTATCACTAAGTCCAAAGTCACAACAAAGAAATAAAATAAGAAAACATCTCAAGATAATAAGATCTAAAAACTGACTACCTCAACTTAATTAATAAATAATTTTGATATTCACTCATTTAGTTTCCAATGAATATTAACTAAACACCTACTATATGCCAGCCACTGTCTTAGGTTTAGCTATTGAGTGAATTCTAATGTTTTTCTGTCTAAGAAATCAAGAGAGAAAAATGTTGCCTGGCCAGGGTTGCTCAGTGGTTGAGCATCGACCCATAAACCAGGAGGTCACTGGTTCAATTCCCAGTCGGGGCACACGCCCAGTTGCGGGCTCGATCCCAGTAGAGGGCTTCTAGGAGGCAGCCCATCAATGTTTCTCTTTCAACAATGTTTCTCTCTACCCCTCTCCCTTTCCCTCTCTCTAAAATCAATAAAAACATTTTTTTTAAATATCTAGGCCAGCTATGACACTCTTTCTGATTTTAATAGTTATAGGTCCAGTTGATCACAGCCATGGTCCTGATGACTGACCATTTTTTATAAAAGTTACAGTATTGTACTTTCAAATATAACCTTAGAAAGCCCAATGTATTGATTGAAGTTTTAAGCTAGGTCCATTACTCAATTCTTAGAAATAGCCTCGGAACATTTAAATGGTATAGTGAAGATTAACTTACTAACAAAAAAGAGGGTAAAAATAAAAGCACGTTTTATTAATAAGTTTATGATATAGTTATTAAATATTAAAAATATTTTATACGATGATTTGAAATTATCAGGAAATTACTCCAAATATGTAAAATATGAATTGTGAGAACTGGTTATATGATCTTATTAGATTTTCAGAGAAGAAATCATAAACTGTATTTCAGATATAAACTCCTCCATAAACTATTACCACAAAACAGATGTGAATTTAGACATAATTCAAATAATATATGTAGACAATCTATACTAACATAACCTGGCCAAAATGAAGACCATTTAGAGAAAGCCCTGTATTCTTCAGAATCTAAATATACCAGTTTACTTCAGAAGCTCAAAATTTTTCTTACAGATGTTAAAAAAAATTACCAGAATATAATAGCAAACTATTATCCCGAGTGATTTAAATTTTCCATACACTGTGACTATTCTTATTTATTATATCCAGAACTTAACTAGTTTTGTAATTACTACTAGATTTAAAAGTTATTTCTTACATTTCCTGGTCTTTTACAAAAGGAATTTGTAAAGACTATAACTTTAATTCATTTTCTCCACCAACAAACAATATTGGTCTCCCCATAAGTGGTTAATGAAAAGAAAACAAGTTGTTCTTCAAATCAAAAGGCCTTTTCTCCAGAAGAAACCCACCTATGTAAAATGGCCCACTCCACTCAAATTGCAACACCCTGCAGCATAAATTGAAGCTTTGGGCTAATGTTTTGCAGACTTTTCAGAGATTAAAAGATGTACACATGAACAAAACCACCATCTAGATGGTACACTATAATTAATCACGGTGATAAGAGGTCTGAACAATCCTTAATCTTTTAAACACATCTGTCACATCTCTGGCATTTTAACTCTCCTAAAATGTCCCAAAACAGAAGTTAAAGATTTTCATCTACAATCAGCAGGGTCATTTTACAGAGGTGACTTCAAAGGCCAATCCAATTCAGACAACACAGTTCTTCTGAGATAGAACTCATTAAACAGGGGGTGAGGGTGGGGATGGGGGAATCTCAAATGCTATGATCAGGAGGCATAAACTCTCAGCAACATACAGATTGAAAGGAAAGACTAGAGCCCCACCTGGTTTGGCTCAGTGGATAGAGCGTGGTCCTAAGGACCAAAGGTCCCGGGTTCGATTCAGGTCAGGGCGCTTGCAGGAGACAACCAATCGATGAGTTTCTCTTACATGAATGTTTCTCTCTGTCTTCCCTTGTCTCTTCCACTCTCTCTTAAAAAAGCAATGGAAAAATATCCTCAGGTGAGGATTAACAAAAAAAGAAAAATTAAAAAGAAAAAGAAAGGGTAGAAGGTATTGTTCCATTGTAATCTCTATCATTCTTTCATTAATAAAAAATTAAATCTAGAATATTCTATTAAGTTCTCATGTAATTCATAACAACTCTACTATCTTGGGTTGTGTATGCATATATGTTCATGCATACATCACACAAAAACAGGAACTGAAGGTGAACTGAATTTTCTTCTCACAGATGGTGGCATGAAGTTCAATTCAGCTTATCAAAGACACCCAAAGAGCAAACTCAGCAGGCAGGCAATAGAGCCCTGCTAAAGCGAATCCGGTTCACCCCTTGGACAAAAAGACCTGGCTGTATATAATATTATGCTGTCCTAACCTACTTTTTAATGGCATAAGAAATCAACTTAGTTTCAAAATAAAGGCTTTATGAAAACGCTCTTACTACTACTTTTATAAACATTAAAATGTTTATTTCTTGCTGGTAAAATCTTAATTTGATTTTAAAAATTTAATGGCTCAATAACAAATAAGTACAAACTGCAACTTCTTGGCTTAAAGTGGTCTGTACTAAAAGGCAAACTTGATGATAAGTGTAGTTAATTTTGTCTTCCAGTTACTATTGCATTTAAATGACTGGCTAAGAGTCAGAGAGACAACCAAAAGGATTGAAGCTTTTCATTGGAAATTTTCACTTTATTGATTCAATTACAAAATATCATTATATTGTTGTTTCTTCTTAATTGACATATCAATAAAAATATGTAACAAGAATGTTCAGACAGTCTACAAAATGAGAAATGTGAACTATCTTCCCAAAATTCTGTATGAAAACACAACTTTACCAAACAGTTGGCAAAGTTTAGGTGAGTTAAATTTTCCTTTTTAGATTTCAGTATGAAGTAGATTAATAAGCAACTAAATAAATCAAGCACTATATGGGGAGTTCTCTGAGTAGAAAATCTGCCTGGACTTTTGATTTTTCACAGCAAGACTTGAGACAAACACGATTTATGTGTTGTTATGATCCCTATGAAAAGTGTTTTATGACTACAATGATTTTGACAAAGCACTTAAAAACTTAACCAAATAATTAACTTTTCACAGAAATAATCACTTTAAAATGTAAAGTAGTGATTAAATGATCCAAAGCTTCATACATCTTCTCAGCTCATAAAGCAGGACATCCAAAAGAAATGCTATTTATAGGATTAAAGGGCTTCAGTTTTCCTAAATAGAGTTAAAAGTAAGCAGACTTTTGTTTTGTTTTTTAAGTAGATCTCACAATGAAAACCCTCTCCTCTACTGCACTTTGGGCATTTTGCCTTTCTTTATTCCTAACCACAAGCACAGCTATGAATGGTTTCCTTTACAACTGCTGCTTTCAACCTACACCAAAATCCAATCGTAAGTTTTTACAGTATCAACTTTATTTATAAAGTCCCTAGTTATTAAGGTCAATTGAATCCAAAAACTTTCTCAGAGTAGTTCAAGTACTCATTTACTATTTTTATAATCTCATACATCTTCTGGACTTAATTACACTGTGATTATTCAACAATTAAAATTCTACTCAGCTACATTTTAGTCTCAGTTCACAAGAATTACCATCCCAGAACAGAATCCATTAGAACTACTGAGTAGTCTTCATGAAGAATTTCTTCACACTCACAGTTTGAGCCTGCTTTTTTTTTTCTTCAGCTCAGGTTTTAATACACTAAGTAGCACTAAGTACATACAGTTTTCTCACACTTTCCATTCAATAATAATAGTATTTCATGAAAATATACTTTATGTTAAATTTCTTTATTAAAGTGACAGAATAGGGTTTTTATACCTTTAAAAAGGGCTTATGTAACCAATAACAGGCCCCTCTACTATTCTCGGGACTGCCTCCTCTGACCCACCCTTGCAGGGCTGCTCTCTACGCCTGCTGCCCCACGGTCTTTCGGGGACATCCCTTCTCTGCTCTCTCCTGGGTATACATCAGAGTCCTTTCATGCCCGAAAACGCCTTTATTCGACCTTTGTACTTAAATGATAATGATAGAATGAACACACATATACACAAAAAACACAAAAGTGGATTCTAGGTTGAAAGTCATTTTTCTTCAGGATTTTAAAGGTATAACAAGTATTTGTACATCCTGAACTGCCTCTGCCTTTCAGATTCTGATCATTTTATACTCCTCTTTATTTCTCGCCTTTAAGCTAGAAGCTTAAAAAATCTGGCCTTCATCGTTGCTCTAAACTTCCATCGTGACATGGCCAGGTGTACCATGTGTGAATTCATTTTGCTACACACTCTGAGAGCACATTCAGTCCAGAGGCACAAACTATATATGTGGGTTGGCAAAAGAGGTTTACAGTTGTGAGTACATGAAATACAGTTTATTCTTGTATTATTTCTTAACTATTGTATTATTTATTTGTATTGCCACTGTAAACCTACTTTTGCCCACCCTGTACATAGCTTAGGAATGGTCTCATATTATTTCTATTACTTCTTTTAAAATGTCTTCCTCTGTTGTTTGTTCTTTCTTTCTAAAAGTTTTATAAGTTGATGTTGCACTGCTATGAGACTGCTATTCTTATTTTCTCCTCTTTTCCATTACCCATTTCTTTACCTCTTTAGTCCATCTTCTTGGAAATGTCTCCACTTGACTTTCTAATCCTTCTATTCACATTTTTAATTTCCCTCTATTGTCTTTGCTTCTTTCTTGTTGCTTTTTTTCTACTTTGCTTCTGTTCTTGTCTTTCATGGAAAGGCTTTCATCTAATTTTCTATTCACATTTAAAGGGCACTAAAAAGCTAACTAGAAGCTCTGTTTAAGTAGGTCAAGACTATCACCTGGTAAACTTCATCCTGCAGCCGTGGGCAAACTACGGCCCGCGGGCCGGATCCGGCCCATTCGGCTGTTCTATCCGGCCCGCGGAGCCGAAAGAGCGGAGGGTTCTCTTGCTCTCCCCTCCACTCCTTTACTTTGAATTTATATTAGTTCACACAAACACTCCACCCATGCTTTTGTTCCGGCCCTCCGGTCCAGTTTAAGAACCCATTGTGGCCCTTGAGTCAAAAAGTTTGCCCACCCCTGTAAGTAACAGGGCAGTACTAAACTCTTTGTGGGAATGTTCCCACCATTAGTGTTTGTTCATTGCCCTTTAGTAAAGTTCCGTTTTCCAGAGAACAAGACGTCGGTGTCTCTGGCAAGACAGTTAAGGAACTGGAGGCCTAACCTCTTCACATATAGCCTTCAACCAACCCCACCAGCTTTTACCCTGAGTCTTAAACCTCATCTTACATAATAACTGAAACCTCCAAACCCTTAGCCTCTGATCTCCTTTTTGCAAGAACTTAAATACAAAGTCCTCTGCTTAACCAAGTCAGATAATATTCTTCTCTCCAAACTTGCTGAAACCCCTCATCTACTATTGCCTCCTTCTAATTTCTTTGCCCTGGTAGATTTATATCTTTTTTAAATTCCTGTACTACCATTTTAATGAAGTACCAGGAAAGAAAGAACAGATAAATATATGCAAACAAGAAATGTTTAACAAGGAAAAATATTTTCATAGAATAATTGACTTAGTTGTTTTCATCATTGCACTGGGAAAGTCTAACAAAGCTTATTAATCTGACAATTTCACAATATTTGAAATTTTAGTCATTGCTTTTTGAAAAGCCCCACTACTTTATTAACACAGTTATTACTTAAGAAGTTTTTCTTTTAATTCTCAGCTGAGGATATGTTTCTATTGATTTTAGAGAGAGAGGAAGAGGAAAGGAGATGGAGAAAGAAGGAAAGAGAGGAGAGAGAGAGAGAGAAACATCAATTGGTTGCCTCCCAGACACACCTCCACCAGGAATCGGACCGGCAACCTAGGTATGTACCCAGACTGGGAATCAAACCCACAACCTTTTGGTGTACAGAACAATGCTCCAACCAACTGAGCTACCCGGCCAGGGTTACTTAAGAGTTTTTTTAACTTAATATTTAAAAGTTTGCCATAAAATACATTTCAGGTAAATGAATTATGTTCTTACTGACTTGTATTCTCACTAACTTTCAATATAAAATTGGAAATGTTTCTTTAAGGAGAAAAAGGGCCCAATAAATGAAAAATAAATACCCAAAGCTGGCAGAACCATTACTATTGTTCACCCTTCTCCACTTATTGTATCCACCACATGATAGCAATCCCATAAAAGGCCTACAACATTAGTATTTTTACTTTATTTCAATATTCTCAAACACATCCTAAATAAAGAGTCTATAGCTGGATAAATACAGAAATATCATATAAGCTCTACCATTGTAAATAAGCTTGACAGAAAATACTGTTGTTATTTTTTTTGGAATAATGACCAAAATGCATGTTAGAGATCTTAATCTCTGTGGCACAAATTCTCCTCTTTTAACTGTGTAGAAAATAATTATACAGTACAACTTATCTTCTATAAAATAATCTAGTATCTTATTTTGTTAACAAAATATTGATAACCCATATCATCATCCAGGATATCTCATTAATATCGAAAGAGCAAAATCATTTAAAATGTGCTGGATTGGATCAAGCTGGGAAATAAATCCATCTTAAGCCAAAACTTAGAACCAAATAACAACAGTGACAGGTGTACCAGCTCTTCCAAAGAATATCGGAATTTGACTGTTTTTACAATGAGAACAATCAATGACCCGAGTTGTTGTGCTCATTTCCAAATACAAAAACAAAGGCTGGAAAAAGTTAAGTGACTCATCCATAGCTACAAAACACAGACCACCAGAACAAGGCTCTCCTTTGTCCATCCACTTGCTTTCATTTAAACTGTGCCAACTCTTCTACTTTCTTTTAAAAATCTGTTTGGATCAGAGCCTCCTAGTAGAAATATTATGTCTCAGGAAAACTCTCATTTTATTATATATTACATAACATCCAATTTTTTTTTTGTTTCCCTAAAAAGATTCAAGTATGCACTACAATATGTATTGTTGAAAGACATTTAGAAATAGTAAGCAGTTAGTATGGCTCAAAAGGAATTTTTCAAAATAGTCAAGCCATATGATGCTGCTTTACAAGTATTCAAACAGATCCCTATGAAAGATCAGAGTGGAAATAATTTTTTTCATTCTTAAATCCACTGAAAAATCAGTCTCCTTAATGAAGTACTCTTTCCTAATAGAATAAACTCAAGAGAAAAGGATTTTAGCAGAATCTTTGTATTATCACTAAGCCCCAGTTTATTTTTACCACTTAGTATAGCACATTTTATTACATTGTACGCATATACTATTATAATTTAATGTTATATAATTTACAAATTATAGAATATAATTTTTCAGATACTTAATTGGGCTTCACAGAAATTAAAATGTATCCCAGCATTAACTGGATCATAAACATTCTATATTTTAAGTTCATTAATTCTTTAAAACATGAAATTCCACCTAGAAAAATCCACAACTGAGGTACAGATCAAAATTAGAAATTTAACACTCCAAAGTTTTCTAATTGCATCAATTATTTTTCACAATTAAAAATATAGCTATTGGAGAAGGATCCAAGATGGCGGCGTAGGTAAACACCTAAACTGCTGCCTCGCACAACAATTTCAAAACTACAACTAAAAGACAAAACATCTATCACCCAGAACCACGGGAAAGCTGGCTGAGTGGAAGTTCTACAACTAGAAGGAAAGAGAAAAGAGCATTTAGACATGCACAAGCGCTGAAAAGCTGAGAAACTATGCAGGCCAGAAGGGAGTGGCAAGAAATATTCAAAGTGATGAACAGCAAGAACCTACAACCAAGATTACTCTTCCCAGCAAAGCTATCATTCAGAGTTGAAGGTCAGATAAAGAGCTTCACAGACAAGAAAAAGCTAAAGGAGTTCATCACCACCAAACCAGTATTATATGAAATGCTGAAGGGTATTCTTTAAAAAGAGGAAGAAGAAAAAGGTAAAGATAAAAATTATGAACAACAAAATGACATCAAATACATACCTACCAACAAGTGAATATAAAAATCAAGTGAATAAAAAATCTGAAGAACAGAATGGACTGGTGAATATAATAGAATCAGGGACATAGAAAGGGAGTGGGCTGGATAAAAATCTTACACCTATGGATGAAGTCAGTGGCGGGGGGTAAGGGCATGGGGTGGGGTGGGGAATCAGGTGGAGGGGAGCTATGGGGGGGAAAAAAAGAGGAACACCTGTAATAATCTGAACAATAAAGATTTATTTAAAATATATATATATATATATATATATATATATATATATATATAGCTATTATGCTACTGCAGGAGAAAAATAAATCTAGTAATTAAAAATATCCTCAACATATATAATTACATGTGTATTTAATTTATAATCTACTCCTAACAACACAAAAAATACCTGAAATTTATACACCAATGATAAGCTCCTATAAAATTAATGTGATGAAGTCTTCAATTTTGTAATCCAAAAATATGCAAATTAAAGTGAGAAACCATTTTTACCTGCAGAATTAGAAAAAATTTTACTGTAATAATGAACACTAATAATAATAATAATGAACACTAAAGAACAATGGAACATAAAGCTCTAAACACTGTAATGAAAAATGTAAACTGGTAACTATAATTTTGAAAAGCAAAATGGCTATATGCATATAACAAGAGTCTTTAAAATATTTAGAATTTTGGATCTAGTATTTGTATTTCTAGGCATCTATACTTAAGAAAATAATCAGAATTTTACCTATAAAAATATTCTCTGAAGTGGTATTTACAAAAAAAAAAAAAGTGGGAAAAGGTAAAGAAAGAGGAGGAGAAAAAGAAGAAAACAAACAGAAAAAGAAAAAAGAAACTTAGAAATAAGCTAAATGTCTAATAAAGGGTAATTAAATGACAGTATTGTGTAATTCTTCATTTGATTCAGCATTTGAGAAGTCAACAGCCATAGGTGTGATTAAAGAGCTACTCCAAAAACCATGACATAAACTTGTAATTGATAAGGGGGTGATACCCACTTAAAACTGCTATTGTGAAGATTAAATGAAATACCATATAGCTCAATAATTCTAATATGCACTTTTTTCACATGCTAACATGTAAATCAACGGTGTATCTTTACTTATTTGGTTGAGGGTTTTTTTTCTTTTTCAGAAATGTGTGTGTTATGTACCCAAGTCAGCTCTAACTCCTGGCCACGCTATGAATGAGTGAGGTCCACAATGTCCTGTCCTCAACAGCCCTGCTCAGCTCCTGTAGACTCATGCCTGTGGCTTCTTTTATGGAATCAATCCATCTCATATTTGGTCTTCCTCTTTTCCTGCTGCCTTCTATTTTTCCCAAAATCATCAACATTTCCACAAAACCTGTCTTCTCATAATATTCCCACAATAGACAACTTCAGTTTTGCCATTTTTGCCTCCAGCAGTGTTTTGCATTGTTTCGGGCTTTATTTTCTCAAGGACGAACTTATTCATCTTTCTGGTGGTCCAAAGTAACGGAACAGCTCTTCTCCAAAACATTTCAAATGAACCCATTGTTTTCCTATCAGTCTAGTTCACTGTCCAACTTTCGCATCCATACGTAGTAATTGGGAATACAAGAGTGCCCTTAGCCTTGGTCTCTAATGACACATCTTTGCTCTTGATGATCTTTCCTAATTCTTCCACTGCTGCCCTTCTGAGTCTCAATTTTCTCTTGATTTCTTGGCTTCAGAATCCATCTGCATATAAATTCTTTCATTAATCTCTTCCCAGCACCACACTCGGCCTTCCCTTTGAGATTCACCAGTCTATTCCATGCTTCTCTGTCTCTGGATCTATTTTGTTCATCAGTTTATATGAGTGAGATCATGTGATACTTGTCTTTCTCTGACAGACTTATTTCGCTTAGCATAATACTGTCCAGGTCCCTCCAAGAGAATATTTTAATAAATAAATGCCTTCAAGTATTTAAAATATGATTCCATATTTCAAAATACAAAATGTAACCTGAGAGGAGAGTTTGTATGTTGCTCCTGTATCTGGGAAGGAAGGGCCAGACCTTGGAACCTTTGGACACTGCTGTCCACAGGCCTTGCATCTTCACAGGCCTAACCTTGGCCCAGAAGGAAAGTTTAAAAAGTTGCTCTGGAGCCGTAGCCGGTTTGGCTCAGTGGATAGAGCATCAGCCTGCAGAATGAAGGGTCCCGGGTTCAATTCCGGCCAAAGGCACATGCCCTGGTTGCGTGCTCGATCCCCTATAGGGGGCATGCAGGAGGCAGCCAATCAATGATTCCCTATCATCATTGATGTTTCTATCTTTCCCTCTCCCTTCTTCTCTGAAATCAATAAAAATACATTACAAAAAAAGAAAATAAATAAATAAGTTGCTCTGGAAAGCCATTGGGTGTCCTTGTCCAAATGCATCTCTGCTAAGAAGCATCGCTGCCTAAATGAACAGAGGATACATTTCAGCCCTGAGATGTTTGAGTTGAATAGCTTGATTTTCGTTGAGCATTTCTCTCACAATTTTTCCAATTACCCTGAAATTTCTATGTATTGTTTTTCTATGTATGTTCAATTTTTAAATTTACCTACTACTTTTGAGTACTTGCCCACATCTCTGGGATTTGAATGAGGGTTATATCCCAATTTACTGTCTTTTAACTTTACATTTAACTTGTTTCTCTGCTTCCCTTGCCCACTGGAAACTCCTCTGACTCCTTAAAGTTTGTTGCTCAGAAGTTCAACAGGCAGGTATCATGCCACAAGTTCTTTTTGGACCTCTGACAAAGGAAGTGATCAGAGATGGCCATCACTACCTAGGGATCTGCAAGGTGTTCTGGGTACCTGCTGTCCATAGCCCTCCACTGTTATCAGAATACTTTGCCAGTGCAATAATCTTTTTGGAGATAAAATTCGTTAGCATGTTACTAAATGTTAATTTTCTTTTGCAGAAAAAACAGTACCATGTCTGAATTAATTAATGATATTTAAAATATTTCATTCCTTAACACTCTCATTTGCTTTGTCCACAGCCTATTCCGATCCTTTGTTTGGCCCCTGACGTATTTGTACTGATTTGTTTCTCTTGGTAGTTTGTCCTCAAATGTGTGTAGAAAGCATGTATTTTATGATAAATTTTCATGTAGTGAATGCTCTGTGTGGAATTCAGAGAAAAACCCAGATTCAGTTATTAACAATGCCAAAAATGCAAATAACTAGCCATTGTTCAAATAACAGTGGTGCTATTTCTCTTTTGTGGCCTTTTAAACTTTTGTTGCCCTAAAATTTCATTTTATTGGGAATACATTTTCTACCTCATTTTTTTCCTACTATAAAGAGGTTCTAAATAAAATTCTGTATATAAAAAAAATGAGATGCCACTACACATCCACTAGAAAGGTTAATTTTTTTTAATCCTCACCCAAAGATATGTTTTTTTTATTTGTTTTTTATTTTTTTTATATTTTATTGATTCTTTTACAGAGAGGAAGGGAGAGGGATAGAGAGTTAGAAACATGGATCTGCTGCCTCCTGCACACCCCCTACTGGGGATGTGCCTGCAACCAAGGTACATGCCCTTGACCGGAATCGAACCTGGGACCTTTCAGTCCACAGGCCGACGCTCTATCCACTGAGCCAAACCAGTTAGGGCTGTTTTTTTTTTTATTTTTTTGTTTTTTTTTTTAAGAAAGAGAGGAAGGGAAAGGATGGGAGTGGGTGGGGGAGAAACAGCCATCGATTGTCTCCCGCACACACCTTGGTCAGGGATTGACCTTACAACCTGGATACTGAACTTGACCAGGAATCAAACCCATAATCTTTTGGTATACAGGATGACACTCCAACCAATGAGCCACACTGGCCAAAGCGAGGTTAAAATGTCTAAAACTGGCAATACCAAATGTTAGCAAGGATACAGAACAACTGAAACTCTCATTTATTACTTACCATACTACCTGAAATCCTACTCCTAGTTATTTACCCAAGAGAAACATTCACACAAAGGCATACCTGAATGTTCATAGCAGCTTTTTTTTCTAATTGCCCCACTGTGGAAACAATTCCAATATCCATCAACAGATGAAAAGATAAATATCTGTACAATGAAAAAACAACTCAGCAATAAGTAGGATTGAACTAATAGCCACAACCTGGATACATTTCAAAAGCATAATGATAAGTGGAATACATGACATAATAGTAATATACAGTGTAAGATTCCATTTATATGAAATGCTACAATAGGCAAAACTAATCTAAAATTATAGAAATCAGATAAGGGGTAGTCAAAGCTGAAGAGGGGAAATGAAATTGACTACTGAAGGGAACAAGGGAATTTTTGGGGAAAATAGAATTACTCTAAATCTCAAACTGATCGCCTAACAAAGTGAATTTTATTTTACATAAATTATACCTCCATAAATTTGACTTTGAAAAAAACCAGTCATTAGAACTCAACATGAACAATACAAAAGTTTGATAAAATTCAAAGTCAAAGACACTTACTAATTACAAAGTAAAAAATAGTAACTTTATATATAAGGAGGCAGACACCACCTTAACCAAATAATCAAAACTCTTCTTAATACATCATACCATGTCTCTGGTACTCCTGCCAAAATATAAAATCTAAATCTCATCATGAAGAAGTATTAAACAAACCCAAATAGAGAGGCTTGAATTATTAAACAATTTCAAGGTCATGAAACAAAGGAAGATGAGGAACGGTTCCAGATGATAGGAGATGAAAGCAACATGACTACAGAATGCAATACAGGATCTGGGATTTACTTTTGCATTGAAAGATGTATTTGGCACAAATCATGATTTCGGAATAAGTTCTACAGATTTTAAATTACAGTATTGGTTAAGTGTGACCTGTGGTCGTGTGGGATAATTTTGTTATTAGGAAACACACATGGAAATTGTTTGGAGTAAAGGAGGAGGTGTAAGTATGCAATTTACACTCAAAAGACTCTTAAGTGTCAGTTGTGTTTATATGTAGAAAGATAAGGAGAAGGAGAAATAAATGTGGTAAAGGTATTCATTTAGGAATCCGGGTGAAGAGTAGGCAGGAATTTTTATATAATATTGTTCCTATAACTTCTGGAAATCTGAAACTAGAGCAAAGTAAAAGTTTAAAAAATAATGGACTTAAGTCAAAGACGTATTATATTTTTATTGCCAGGTATCACAACCAACAATCACGTCCGAAACCTCACCTGCCACGCCTCTTGCTCCTGCCACAGAGAAGACACCCAGGAAAGAAGGTCCGCAAGTCCCTGGGTGCCGCCAAGCGCAAGGCCTCTGAGCCTCTGGTGCCTGAGCTCATCGCCAAGGCTATGGTCACCTCCAAGGAGCATGGCAGCATGTCTCTGGCCATGCTCAGGAAGGTGGCTAGAGTAGCCAAGAAATCCAAGAAGGCCACAGGGTCAGCTACCCCCAAGAAGAGCGCCCAGAAGACAGCGAAGAAGAAGGCAAAGAAAGCTGAGAAGCTGGCGGCAGCTGCAGAGACCAAAAAAGTGACCAAGAATCTGAAAAAGGTGAAAGCAGCCCAAACCCAGAAGGCGGCTAAAAGTCCAGCCAAGGCCAAAGCCCCAAGCCCAAGGCAGCCAAGCCAAAATCTGCCGAGCCCAAGAAGGCTGCCCCCAAAAAGAAACAAGGATTAAGACTACATGAGAATACAAAGGCTCTTTTCAGAGCCACCCAATTAACCTGATAAAGAGCTTTTACTGGCCCTAGCCCGTTTTGCTCAGTGGATAGAGCATTGGCCTGCGGACTGAAAGGTCCCAGGTTCGATTCCGGTCAAGGGCATGTACCTGGTTGCGGGCACAACACCAGTAGGAGGTGTGCAGGAGTCAGTTGATGAATGTTTCTCTCTCATCGATGTTTCTAACTCTCTATCCCTCTCCTTTCCTCTAGCTGTAAAAAGTCAATAAAATATATATTTTTTTTAAAAAAAAGAGCTTTCACTGGATGGGGGGTGAGAGGAGGAGGTGAAAATGTTTATATTTTCTACTTTCTGATGCATAGAGATCTCAGCGTAGTAACAAGAGCAAGTACAGAGATATCTTTCCCAGAAAGGATGGCTGATGCTATAAAGAGCCTTTTGGTTTAAGGTTAGTACAGCTGGCCCAGCTTTTCACTCAGCACTCTGCCCTTGAAGTCCAGCCAGGCTGTTACATGTACCAATAGACCCTTTTCATTGCCGAGCAGGATTGAGTGATATCATGGATGAGAACTTGTGTAACCATTTGTGAATAGAAAAACACAAACTTGCTTCCACTTAAGGAAATAAAGCTGTTAAGAAGAAAAAAATAATAATGTAAGACTACTACAGAGAACACTGAAATTATAAAACATCATTAAAAGAAATTAATAAAGACCTAAGTAAATTAAGCAATGCCATATGATCCTAAATGAGAAGGCAATTCTCTACAAAGCAATCTTTAGGTTCTATGCAATCTCAATTAAAATTACAACAGATTTCTTTTCCAAGAAATTTCTTCTTGACAAACTGATTTTAAAATTTATAGAGAAATGTAAGGGCAAGAACAGCCAAGACAATCTCAAAGAACTAAATGGGGAAATAAGATTTACTGTAAGTCTACAATAATAAGACAGTGTGGCAATGGCACCTGAATAGATAAACAGGTCAATGAAACAGAACAATGATCCATATATATATATACACTTGATTTACAACAAAAGTAGCAAGGCAGAATAAAAGAGCTGCAGAGGAAAGACTACCTTTTCAACAAATGCTACTAGAAAAACTAGACATACATTCAGGAAAAAATTAAATATAAGACCACCCGACCGGCGTTGCTCAGTGGTTGAGCATTGACCTATGAACTGAGAGGTCACAGTTCAATTCCCAGTCAAGGCATATGCCCCAGTTGCTGGCTTGATCCCCAGTAGGGGGCATACAGGAGGCAGCCGATTGATGATTCTCTCTCATCACTGATGTTTCTATCTCTCTCTCCCTCTTCCTTCCTCTCTGAAAAGTATATTTTAAAAAATAATAAATAAATACATCCATGCATACATACATAAATAAAAGGCCTACATCCCACATCGTGACCAAAAATATTTACACTGGGGTGTGTGGGTGTTGGGGAGGAGGGTAGAGATTTTAAATTTACATGTGAAAGGCAATAAAGCTTCTAGAAGTTTATCCAGTAATTCATCTTCCTAACCTCAGAACAGAGAAGAACTTAAAACAAGGGAGAAAACTAACCACAAAGAAAAAGATGCATAAATGTGACAAATTAACAATTTGTATTCTTCATTACTGCACTACACTACTTTCTCCCAAAGAAGGCATTTTAGCAGAATTTTCAGCTTTTCTTATGGCTTACATGTTGCTAGGACTTTCTTCCTTAAAATGAGAAAGATTGACACTCTGTGCTTTCAAGGATTAACTTGTAGGGGAAAATCCCACATAAATCAATGCGACTTCCACTTTATACTGAACTGGTTCCTCTGTTTACCCAGCAATAGAATAGACTGGACTTTGACATCTCTCTCTCTCCCTTTTCCTGAGCTGTAGGAGCCTGAATTACAGCTGGCACTCAGTAAAATAGTCACTGACTAAATGACTAGATGAATAGAGGAAAATTTACTTAATGAAAAATGTTATACATATGACAAATCCATATCTGAAGAATGAAAGCATGCACTGAATACTAATGCACAATGAATTACAAAATGACTCCTTACCCGATCACACATGTGCCTCCTCTACAGTTTCAAGGAGTAACAAATTAATCAGCAAACAGCTTTCAGTTTGCCTAGAACCGGTTCAAACTACAACAGTTTTCATCTCAAGCAGGCTGGTACTTTATTCATTCTTCTGCTCTATCCTCTTTCTTTGCCTCCTTAAAGTGTCCCTCTCACTCTGCTCTGTTCCTTAATTGCCACGTTGTGTGGTCTGTTGGTTTTCCCCAGCCTGATTCTACTACTTCACTCCTAACTCTGGCTTCCACCTTCACCTCCATCCTCCATGCCCAATCCTAGTTATTTCAAACTTCTCTCTTAACCCACTGCCCTTGAAATAAAGTCACCCTCCTTCAGAATCTCTCAACCCATGCATACAAAAGGTCCTTCCCACCATGATTCCACTGAAGGCAAACTCTAATGAACAAGACCTATATTCAAACCTTCTCCTCTAACCCTTTTTACTTTTAGGCAGAACTCTGACCTCTCCCTAAAACTAAGCCTGCCTTTTTCCTCTGCTCCACTTAGAAGATTCACAAATATATGTAAAGTTCAAGTAACTGCTTCAATCCAGAAGGTAATTTCCAACTCTTTCAAAACAGCTGGGAAACACTAAATGAAAATAAAAATGGCCATTAAAATGCCATTATTGTCAAAATAATCGATACCATTGACCTCCTGACACAGCCCAAGACTTTGTCTAATTACGGTATGCATCAGTTTTATTGAGGCAAGTAGGATGTTTAAAACAATAACAAATAAAATATCAAATGCTGTCTTAGAGGTGGAAACTACCCCCTCTGTAAAATATTTCAATCTATATATATATAAACCTAAGCGACCGAATGACAGGACAACTGGACAACCGGTCGGTAGATATGATGTGCACTGACCACCAGGGGGCAGATGCTCAACGCAGGAGCCAACTTCCCATGGCCAGCCAACCTCCCATGGTCCCTCTGGCCGGCCAACCTCCCATGGTCCCTCTGGCCGGCCAACCTCCCATGGTCCCTCCCCCCAACCAGCCAATCTCCTGGGGTTCCCCCCTCTCCCCTGCTCAGCCGGCCCTAACAGGTGCTGGACAGCCCCAATTGGCCCCGATCGATCGCTGGCCAGGCCGAGAGACCCCACCCATGCACGAATTTGTGCACTAAGCCTCTAGTATTAAAATAAAGAGTGCCACTCTGTGAGCTGTCACCAACATTCAGGAAGAGACAGGAAGGGAGGAGTCCTGAAAGCCTCATTTAGAGGCTATTTCAAAGTCCTCATTTCACAAGTGGGGTTCCCAGGTCAATGAACTCAATCATAATTCTCACTTGAAATCAAAACAAAGACCTTATACCAATAAGCTCTTTCCCAAAGGACAAAGAAAAATAGAACTTTGGGAGAAAACTACAGGAACTTTGTGGAAAGAGAGACCAAAGAACTATCCGGGGATATCAGAGACCGATTGTTCTTTTGTCAAAAGCTAAATCTGCAACAAGTAAATTTCAGAGAAGATTCATGAAGAATCCTTGGACAGAGAATCTGTTTTCAGTGTAAGAGATAGTAAGCACAAAAATAATAGATATGGGGCCAGGAAACAAGGACAGATGGAAAACAGCCTTAAAAGAGAAAAGGAAAAGAGAGAGGAAACATGAATTGAGGGATGGGATATCAGAGAAGGATGAAAAGCTAAGCCACTAACTGGTTAAGAAAACAGTAATTGGCTTAGCATGGTAAACTAAATAAATGCAGGCAACGGGAAAATAAGAGGAGATTTGCAAAAAGCACCATAGTCAGTGACTAATCATTTTTCTATTTTTTTTTAACCAGCTATAGAGAAAAGATAAAACTCAGATTCTATGGAAGATACCATCATCATCCTGAATATAAGGGTAAAAGAAGGCACAGAAACCAAGATAAATCCACAACAACATAAAGCTATTTGAACTGATACGAATTAAAGTAAATAATGAATATTAATTGCATTTCAACCTATTATTACCTTCAAACAAAATGCCCAGTACAAATTCAGATTCAAAATGCAAAGGATTTGTATTTATGAAAATTCCACTAAGTCAAAGAACTGTGAAATCCATCCCAAAGCTACCTCTATTTTCCTGCCTAACTTTACAAGACTCACCTCACTTTAATATTTGGAGTAAGGTTACTCCGAATAATTGGTTTCGCTCAGAACTCCAGCACAGCTCCTCATCTGTCCTGGTACGGTTTAGGTTGACACCCCACTCCCCCCATCCCTTTGTCTTATCTTATCTTGAATAGAAACCGTTTCTCCAAGTGACACTAGAGGAAACACATGCAATCTTGAAAACCTGGAAAGCTGAGTGAGTTATCACCCAGCACAGATCAACACGTCAACTCCATTTTGGAGATGAAGACATTCAGCATCCCTCTCACTAGACTGAATGGGCCAATTTCTCCGGGGGAACCTTCTGCACTGAGCATGTGCCCCAAGCACCCTGAACTTCCACACACACAATTTGCACTCCTCTTGCCAGGTCTCTCCCCTATTCTTCACATACTGCATTTCTGCTCATTACTTCAAAAGTTACACAAATCTCACCTCCCTGAAGACTTCCACCATAACCCTTTTCAGAATTAGGTGCTCCTTCCTCTGCACATGCCATTAACTTTATATAGCATTAGTTTCTCTCTGCTTTGTTTTATATTTCTTTGTTGAATTTTAATCTTTCCTTAGAATTTGAGGACAAGAATCATACACATATACTGCCATCACTTAATGCAGCGATGGGAATTATTAATTCTTGCTTACTAAAACAGATGCATAGTAAATACCCTCTTCAACCTAAATGGCTAAATAAGGCTGTATGTTAGGTCAGAACCTGCACAAAGCATACAATGTCAGATGCTAAGACTAAAGTTTCTGCGGAAGCAGGTGTATACCATTATCAGTTCATCTCTAGAGAATTTCAAATCTAGCACATACCCTTACCTTTGTCTCTGTAAAGAACAAAAAAAAAAAATCGTAATATGCTTAAGTAGAATGTTAATATACATATTTAAAGTGTCCTATTTTGATAATGATTTTTGCCATTACTCAAAAATGTTAATGAACACAACATATAGTTCCTAAAGTAAAACCTGACAACAGTATCACTAATCAAAGGCAACTTTGTGAATTAAAACTTAGCTAGGTGTTTTATGATCATTTTTTGTCATTATTCAAAACCACAGATTTACATATACACAGTGAGAACAAAACCAATTACAAAACAGAACTGCCAAAAGAAGGCTGCTGTGCTATAGAAAGAACAAGGAGCAAAGCCATACAGACAAGTGAGTGAAACAAGGATGAGGTTCCTCCCGAGAGATGTGGGGAAGTAATTCCCTCTTCTTCCTCCCGCTTCCATGTGGACTGTGTCATTCTTGACGTGGCTTCTTCTTTATATCCTTAGTTGTATGAGTTCTGCTCAGACGGTTCTCAAGAGTGGTTATTCTATCATTCAGCTGTAATTTTTATGTGGGTGTGGGAGAAGGTGAGCACAGCATTTACCTACCTCCAACACCTTAACCAGAAATCTCTTTGATCAATACTTAAATTTAACAGTGCAAAAACTACACCCTTAATTGGATATTTAAATTCTAATTAACCCATTACTTGCCTCTTTTCCAGACCATTTTAATTTTTATTTCTCCATTCCTCTAAACCAGAACATAATATGGTGCATTAGTTCCATATTTTATTAAACAAACTGTGTTTTGTCGAGTTTGGAAATGTTTCCCAAGGTCTTAAACTTTAAAATATCTGATCCTTGAAACTGGAAAGTAAAGAATACCTTTTCCCTGTGTTACAGCTCCAGTCAAATAAAAACTAACTAAAATGAACTGGAGAAAAAAATTAAGTGCTTCCTTATATAAAGTCCAAAGTTCAGCTTTTTGCCTTATAATCATAAAATCTATGTTTCAAATAGCCAGCCATGTCTCTGTAAAAAATTATGCCAGAACACCATATTTTATCCATTTTCATCAATAAGTTCTGATTTTCCCCTTAAGAAAGATATTATAATATATACTAGAGGCCCCCGGTGCACGAAATTCATGCAGGGGGTTGGGGGGTGTGTCCCTCAGCCCAGCCTGCACCCCCTCCAATCTGGGACCCCTTGAGGGATGTCCGACTGCCCGTTTAGGCCCAATCTCTGTAGGATCAGGCCTAAACGGACAGTCAGACATCCCTCTCACAATCCAGGACTGCTGGCTCCCAACTGCTCACCTGCCTGCCTTCCTGATTGCCCCTAACCGCTTCTGCCTGCCAGCCTGATCACCCCCTAACCACTCCCCTGCCAGCCTGATTGATGCCTAACTGCTTCCCTGCCAGCATGTTTGCCCCTAACTGCCCTCCCCTGCAGGCCTGGTCACCCCTAACTGCCCTCCCCTGCAGGCCTGGTCCCCCCCAACTGCTCTCCCCTGCAGGCCTGGGTCCCCCCCAACTGCCCTTCCCTGCAGGCCCGGTCACCCCCAACTTCCCTCCTCTGCCAGCCTGGTCACCCCTAACTGCCCTCCCCTGCAGGCTTGATTGCCCCCAACTGCCCTCCCTTACAGGCCTGGTCCCTCCCAACTGCCCTCCTCTGCTGGCCTGATCGCCCACAACTGCCCTCCCTTGCAGGCCTGGTCCCTCCCAACTGCCCTCCCCTGCTGGCCATCTTGTGGTGGCCATCTTGTGTCCACATGGGGGCAGGATCTTTGACCACATGGGGACAGCCATCTTGTGTGTTGGAGTGATGGTCAATCTGCATATTACTCTTTTATTAGGTAGGATAGAGGCCTGGTGCACAGATGGGGGCCAGCTGGTTTGCCCTGAAGGGTGTCCCAGATCAGGGTAGGGGTTCCCTTGGGGTGTGGGGCAGCCTGGACGAGGGTCCTGTGGTGGTTTGCAGGCCGGCCACGCCCTCTGGTGACCCAAGTGGAGGACCTGGTATCTGGGATTTATTTATCTTCTACAATTGAAACTTTGTAGCCTTGAGTGGAGCCAAGCCTCCTGCTTGATCCACAGCCGCAGCCATTTTTGTTGGGATTTATTTATCTTCTTTAATTGAAACTTTGTAGCCTGAGCAGAGGCCAAGGCAGGCCAGGGCTGCAGGAGCTTGGCTTCCTCCATCGCCAGGGGCAACTAAAGCCTCCTGCTCTCTCCAGTTCCGCAGCCGCAGCCATTTTTATTGGGATTTATGTATCTTCTATCATTGAAACTTTGTAGCCTCGAGTGGAGGCCTAGGCTGGCCAGGGTGTGCGGAAAGCTTGGCTTCCTCTATCACCGGGGGCAACTCAAGCCTCCTGCTCTCTCCAGCTCTGTGGCTGCCACCATTTTTGTTGGGATTTATCTTCTATAATTGAAACTCTGTAGCCTTGAGTGGAGGCCTAGGCTGGCCAGGGTGTGCGGAAAGCTTGGCTTCCTCCATTACCAGGGAAACCCAAGCCTCCTGCTCTCTCCGTGGCCGCAGCCATCTTGGTTGAGTTAATCTGCATACTCACTCCTGATTGGCTGGTGGGCGTGGCTTGTGGGTGTGGTGGAGGTATGGTCAATTTGCATATTACTCTTTTATTATATAGGATTGTATAATTAAACAATAACGAGATGCATTTTTCACCTATCACAGTGATAATAAAACAACAATAACATCAAGTTGTTCTGTTAGTGAGACTATAAACTAGTAAACTCTCTGAACCAGCACTTCTTGGTGGATATTTATTGTACCACAGGGAGAAAAACTGCAAACAATCTGAGTGCCTATCAGTAAAGAAAATAGTTTAATAAGTTATGCAATATCCAGACTACAGACAGCCATGCAGCAGTTAAAAACAGGGAGGTGGAACAGTACCTTTCAACACCGACACTTAAGGCCTTGTTGTTACATGAAAAAATAAAGTTGCAAAACTACTATTTCTAAAAACCTAAAACTTTAAATAACTGTAAAAGATGCAGAAGTTTACATACCAAAATGAAAACAGTGCTTAGTTTTCAAATGATGAGCAACCAGGTCTAGGGAAATATGAACTATTTCTGTAATTGTTTTGATTTTTTGTTGGCAAAAGAATGCATTCACTTATTAGTCAATTATTTAAAATGAACATAATGTAAAAAGATATTGTTCAAAAATTTTATGGGGCTTTAATAAAGAATATGAAGAATTTGTTTGAAAACTTCCCACCCTTGCTGGTGTGTCTCAGTGGTTAGGGTCTCGGGTTCAATTCCCAGTCAAGGGCAACTGGGTTGCAGATTCAAACCGCCTCCACCCCCAGTCAGTTCACATATGGAAGGCAACTGATCGATGTGTCCCTCTTACATGGATGTTTCTCCTCTCTCTCTCCCCTCTTCTTCTGCTCTAAAAATCAATGGAAAAAATATCCTCAGGTGAGGATTAAAAAAAACAACAACAACAACACTTCCCTAATAACAATTCAAAAGATAAGTTTTTTTCTTTCTCAGTGGCAAAAAAAAGAAATGACTAAATATTACAATTTGAAAATAACTTTCCAACCATAATCCAAAGTAAATTCCAGATAAATTAGTTATTTATTTCTAAAAGAAAAAAAACTCGAAGAAGAGCATACTATTTATCTGATTTGGCAATAAGAATTAACTAATAAATTAAGTTTTAAATTTTATGTAAACATGTTTATTAAACTTTCATATATAACTAATGGCCTGGTGCACAGATTCATGCACATTGAAAGGAAATTAATTAGAAGAAAGATTCATGCGGTAAACATTTATTTTTAAATTGTGCATCATGTGTACCGGCCAGTTGGTCGTGTGAAACTGGTGCCAGCGAGAGCTTTATATGTATCGCACATGTGCGAGTCAATGTTTATTTTTAAATCCCCAGTGCACATATGTACTAGCGGGCCGGTCGGTCAGACAGTCGGACGGACATACCTTTGGTCACGTAGCTTTTTATATATATAGATTAACACGTTAAGCACTCAGCCTGTTTTGTCTTCCGGATGGAAATTATATTGTCAGTCACTGGGGACTGACTGGGCAATTAACGTGTTAATAAAGTGTTATCTATTTATATAAATGGTATATAAAGTATTAACACTTCTTATTTTTAAGTGGTGGCATTACAAATAACTTTTCTTTTGTCCTTTACACATTTCAGAGTTTTCAAACTTTCCGAAAGATAGCTATTGCTTTTATAATTAAAAAAGTATTATCTTTAAAGTGACTTTCATCTAAAAGTAAAACAAATTCTATGAAGATTCAAATTGGTCCTTCAATTGTATGTGTTTACAAGTGTAACAGTCTTTCATACTCAGTCAGACTTAGTCCACCCTGAGGCCAGAAAAAAAAGTACACAAAACCTCAGGATGGAAGTTACAAAATGGGAATATGGCCCAGCCAGTGTGGCTCTATGGTTGAATGTCAACCCATGAACTTGGAGTTCACGGTTAGATTCCATGTTAAGGCACGGTGGATTGCAGGCTCTATCACCAAAAGGGGACAGGCAGGAGGCAGCTGATCAATGATTCTCTCTCATTGATATTTCTATCTCTCTCCCTCTCCCCCTTCCTCTCTCTGAAATCAATAAAAACATATTTTTTTAAATGGGAATGTGCCCAAGTTACTAAATTTAGCTTTGTGATTTTTCAAAATGATTGCTCTAAGCCAAGGTTAAATTATTTTCACAAATGGAAATATTCTCATCTCAGCCAATCATCCTGTACCACACCCTCCCAAATTATTAAGAAAAAGTTCTTAAGAGACATCCTTTCAGCTGTAGTTTCCTCTTCCCTAAAAAATCCTTTCTTACCATTGCTACTAGTTTGGGGGTAATTTTTTTTTTTAAGCAATATTCTTGGTACTCGGGCTGATTAGGCCTTTGACAATCCTAATCTCACCACCTCTAAGAGATTTTATGTGAATGAGATGACCCAGAACTTACAATTTGAGAAAATTTTAATAGTAGATAATATATTCGCATTTGCTATGTGAATTTGCAATGAAATTATTCACTGAATAGACATTTATTGGTCATCTATTATAACAGGGCAAAGTACTAGGTCCTGAACACACAAGAATAAAACCAGACTATTTACAATCTATTGAAGGAAAAGACAAATAAACTGTTGAACAGCAACACTTAAAGTGCTAACACAATGTAATCAAGGGTATGGTGACTGCCAGGTTGGGGGAAAAGGGAGGTTTAGGGACAAGGAGCAGGACAAAGGAGATCCATTTTGAACAGAGTATGAAAAGATGAGTAGAATGAAATCTTTTTTTTTTCTTTTTTTTAAATATATTTTATTGATATTTTATAGAGAGGAAGGGAGAGGGATAGAGAGCTAGAAACATTGATGAGAGAGAAACATCGATCAGCTGCCTCCTGCACACCCACCACTGGGGATGTGCCCACAACCAAGGTACATGCCCTTGACCGGAATTGAACCCGGGACCCTTCAGTCCGCAGGCCGACGCTCTATCTACTGAGCCAAACCGGTTTCGGCAGAATGAAATCTTAAAGCAGTGACATGCTATACATTCCAGGAACACAAAACAAAACACCAATGTGTTCTACATAACAAGCTACCTTGTATTCAACCTACCATGTACATGTTACTAATTACTGTTACTAAGAAAGCCATTTTTTCATTCCTTTATAAGGGTAGCAGTATGAATTTCTGATACAGGTCATATTCCCTCAAACAACTGTATTACTAAACTTTGACTAGACATAAAAATTTTTAACCAATAACAAAATAACATTAAACCAATAACCAAATAAAGCTCGAGCCCTGAATAACCTAATTGGAAAAGGAGAGGATCCTTTTACAGGTCATATATACCTCCTGACCTGTATTTGGAAATCTTCTCCCAGACTGTCAGTAGATAAGCAGCACAGCTCTCAAGATGGGAGACCGATCTTTGGCAAAGCCGGGCGTCCACCCGGGGTGCTGCTATCCCCATACATTGCCCTCAGAGGAGCCAAGGTAGGCCTGGAACTTGAGAAGGCTTAATTCCAATCTGGACAGCTGCCAACGTGTCTCATTCAAAGTTCAATGACAAGGGCCAGCCAGCCCCCCATGCCAGGATCTAAGGCAGCATTACCTTCTGCACATGTTCCTGACCCAGAGGTGACCTGCACGCATTCTTCCACGCCTGCTAATAGCCATACAAGAATTTGCTCAGCCCAGTTACTATGCAGACTCTAACCTTATCACTGGCAACCCAGCAACAGCTAATTCCAAGTCCTAGGAGGATCATATGTACTGGAGAAAGCACATAGATCCTATTGGGACATCATTAAGGACTAAGAAAACAATCTCATTTACAATGTACAAATTATAATATTAAAGTATAATCTAACATACAGTTACAATAAAATAATCTCCCATCTAAACCACCCAAATGTTAAAGAAACACCCCACAAGTTGGAGAAGTGAGGGGATTAAAGGCTAAGGGGAAACTCCATTTCCTTGATTTTGCTCACTGGAGAAAATCTCTAAGAAATACACCATGGGCCGCCGAGACGTGGCCGCCGAGACGTGGCCACCTGGGTGCGCCAGTCGGAGGTGCCGCCAGGAATCGTTGGACCCTGCAGACCCTCCCTGGGTCTCCGGTTAACTACCTGTGTTTCTATCTGAACTGCGGGAAGGAAGGGTAGCTGGTCGGTGAATTCCTGCTCCGAGGACATGATGCTTTCCAAACTAGCTCGTCTGCAGAGTGTGGCGGGGCTCTGTCCGGGCGCTCACACGTCAGTGGCTTCTGCTACATCAGTGGCGACTAAGACAACGGTCCCAGGCCCTCCATCCTCCAATTATGTGTGTGAACGGGAATCCAAGTATGGCGCTCACAACTACCATCCCTTACCTGTCGCCCTGGAGAGAGGGAAATCCCTTACCTGAGGGATGTGGAAGGCAGGAAATACTTGGATTTCCTGAGTGCTTACAGCGCCGTCAACCAAGGGCATTGCCACCCCAAGACCATGGACGCTCTGACGAGCCAGGCGGAGAAGCTGACGCTGACCTCGCGGGCCTTCTACAACATGCTGGGCGAGTACGAGGAGCACGTAACAAGCTCTCCAGCTACCACAAGGTTCTCCCCATGAACACAGGAGCGGAGGCTGGAGAGACGGCTTGCAAGCTCGCGCGGAGGTGGGGCTACACGTGAAGGGTATTCCCAAGTACAAAGCCAAGATCGTGTTCGCAGCTGGGAACTTTTGGGGCAGGACCATGTCTGCCATCTCCAGCTCCACAGACCCCTTCATGCCGGGTTTCGAGATCATTCCCTACAACGAACTGCCTGCTCTCGAGTGTGCTCTTCAGGATCCAAACGTTGCTGGGTTCATGGTCGAAACCATTCAGGGCGAGGCGGGCGTCACTGTCCCCGACCCAGGCTACCTGATGGGCGTGCGTGGGCTCTGCACCAGGCACCAGGTCCTGTTTATTGCTGATGAGATACAGACGGGACTGGCCAGGACTGGTAGATGGCCGGCGGTCGACCCTGAAAATGTCAGACCTCACCTCGTCCTCCTGGGCAAGGCCCTTTCCGGGGGCCTGCACCCTGTGTCTGCGGTGCTGGGTGACGACGAGATCATGCTGACCATCAAGCCCGGGGAGCACGGCTCCACGTACGGGGGCAACCCTCTGGGAGCCGTGTGGCCATCGCCACGCTCGAGGTTTTGGGAGAAGAGAACCACGTGGAGAACGCGGACCGCATGGGCGCCCTCCTGAGGAACGAGCTCATGAAGCTGCCCTCGGACACTGTGACCTCGGTGCGCGGGAAGGGGCTGCTGAACGCCATCGCCATCCGGGAAACCAAAGATTACGATGCTCGGAAGGTGTGTCTGCGCCTCCGAGATAATGACTTCTGGCCAAGCCCACCCACGGCGACATCATCAGGTTCGCGCCTCCGCTGGTGATCAAGGAGGACGAGGTCCAGGAGGCCGTGGAGACCATCAACAAGACCATCCTGTCCTTCTGAGGGGCCCCTGCTTTCCAAGGGGCCTGCTCCCCTGAGGGCGGGGCCTGCTCCCCGGGGGCGGGGCCTGCTCCCCTGGGGGCGGGGGCCTGCTCCCCTGGGGGCGGGGCCTGCTCCCCTGGGGCGGGGCCTGCTCCCCGGGGGCGGGGCCTGCTCCCCGGGGGCGGAGCCAGCTGGGCGGGCAGCTCGACCACAGCCTCAGAGCCTCTGCATTGCTGCTCTCAGCGCGGGCACATTCCACTCCCCTGTGTCTTCAAGGACCTTTTTAAATACACGTTCTTTTCAGCTCATACGTGCTAGCAGGGCATTTATAATCACGCAGGTTGCTGTGTAAGAACGGGATGGCGTCTGTTTGATCACGTATGTGTGTGCTGAGTGAAATGCTCCCTCTGTATGTAGGCGGCCTTTTCGTCAAGCCCCGTGTGGTTTTACAGGTTTTTATCATTTCCTTGCTGGTGTGGATGTATTATATTTCAAAAAGTTACATGGGGTTTTACATAGAAGACTGCTTTAACCTTTAAAGTTGAATCACTGAATTTTAGGAAGGATTAAATGGTTAAGCTTATATAAAGTACTAGGTTTAAATAAACCTGACATTAGCCAACACCAAGATGTGTCATTATTTTGAATGAAGAATTAATGTTCAACATTCCCAAATTACATTTTCAGTGTTGGTATAATTTGTAAAAAATACTCGTTTTCAGTTTTTCTTTAAATTTAAAATAAAGCTGATATTTAAAACGCAAAAAAAAAAGAAATACACCATGAAATTTTCTAACAGTCAATAAGTCATTTCTTAAAGGCAGAAGACAGTTGACACATGAAAAGTAAAATCACCTAAGTTGCTTCAGAATATTTCAATTTTTAAAGAATGAACAGTTACATAAAACACTAAATTACATTCATTCTCTAGAAGAAACAAAAAAAATCCAGTAGAATATAGAAGAATATCAACAATATAGTAGTAGGAAGGCACATGAATATATAAAAAAAAAAAAGTCAAAAATAAATGATATGTTTATTCAAACTACTGTATTATGGTAGGGAAGTCTAATTGTTTACATTTCTATAAGGTTATAATTAATATGAATTCATTAATACTACTGGGCGCAAAAATATTGAACTACCATGCTTTTAAGTAATATTCTTGGGAGAAAATACATAATTCATAACCACTTAATTATATAAAAATTAAAACACAAAAAACATATTGCCTGTTATATGCAACACCTCAATAAACACATTCCTCTACATAAGTCATTAGGCAGGTCTTCAGTGGGGCTATGGCAAAGTGTTATGGCAGTATCTAAAGATAATTATTTTTCTTTATACACAGCGAAGGAGAACCCAGCAATCATAAATTATAGATGTAGAAATGAAATTTCCCAAATCACTGTATAGAAATAAAAATGCATTAAATTTTTAAGGCTTTCCAAACAAAGCTTTTTATAAAGAATACACAGGCAAAAAAAAAAAAAAAAAAAAAATACACAGGCTCACACACACATACACACACAAAAAAATACTAAAATACCCACAAAAATAACAACGATAGTGACTGTCTTTACATGATAGAAATAGTAAAGATTCTTGCCCTGGCCAATTGGTTGGAGCATCAACCAGTATACCAAAAGACTGAGAGTTTGACTCTCAGTCAGGGCACATAGCTAGGTTGTGGGTTCAGTCCCCACTCAGGGAGACAACCAATGTTTCTCTCTCTCCTTTCCCCCCTTCTCTAAAATAATCAATAAACATATACTTGAGTGAGGATTTAAAAAATAAATAAAAGATTCTTATGTGGAATTTCCAAAAGGAACAAATGAGTTAATATGGGGGGTGGAGGGTTCTTAAAGAAGACTGATTAGTCACAAGGTATCCCATAGCCATCCTAATGTTTTGCCACCACCTTACACTATTCTTTCTCACATCTTTCCCCTATCACGTGCTCTCACAGCACCCACAGAACAGCTCCTTTGAAGTACAGCTAGATGATAAACAGTTGTTTAAGGTCTGTCTCCCTATCAGAACATAAGTTTAATGATGTTGGGGTCGTGTCTGCACTGATCACAGATGAGTCTTGAGAACTTGGCATAGTGCTTCTACATATCATGCAGGCAAACAGTTTTAAATGAATGAATGAACAAACTGGTCTAAATCCCTCAGAATGCAGCTACTGATCAAGCTTTCCTCTTTTCCTTAAAAAATTCTGATTGAGCCGAAACCGGTATGGCTCAGTGGATAGAGCGTCGGCCTGCGGACTGAAGGGTCCCGGGTTCGATTCCGGTCAAGGGCATGTACCTTGGTTGCGGGCACATCCCCAGTGGGGGGTGTGCAGGAGGCAGCTGATCGATGTTTCTCTCTCATCGATGTTTCTAGCTCTCTATCCCTCTCCCTTCCTCTCTGTAAAAAATCAATAAAATATATTTTAAAAAAATAAAAATAAAAAAATAAAAAATAAAAAAAAATTCTGATTGATATATTATCACTATCCTATCTAATAAAGAGGGAATATGCTAATTGACCCTCACACCGTCGCCAAGATGGCAGCGCCCACAGCCAATAAGGAGGAAATATGCTAATTGGCTGCCCCACCCTCAAAGATGGCGGCGCCCACAGTCACAAGATGGCGGCGCCCAGTCTTCTCAGCCCCCCAGCCGCCCAGGACCGCCCGAGGCTCAGGTAACCAGCGCCGGCCGAGGCTTGTGCTGCCGGCAGTGGCAGCAGCAGAGGTGTGATGGGGGCGTCGCCTTCCCCTGATCGCGAGGGAGCCTCCCGCCTCTGAGGGCTCCCGAACTGTGAGAGGGGGCAGGCTGGGCTGAGGGACACCCCCTCCAGTGCATGAATTTTCTTGCACCAGGCCTCTAGTCTTCTATATTTGAAAACATGTCTGAATCACCCCATTAGTTTTCTTCTTTTCAATTTAATCAATTCCAGTTCCCTAAAATTTCCTCCAAAAACTCAGCTCTTACTATGAAACCTAGTTTCTCCACAAGGGTCTATTGTGAAGTTTAGTATTAAGCCAAACATTCCAATTCCTATTTACTACTTATTATTATTGAAGGAATATTCATAATTTTGTATAAAACTTGGGCCAATTCAATCAAGTGTTTGCAATATCCTTCATATGTAAACATCCTTCCCTCCCAGAATGTGAAATTTCAAGTTGCTAAAGAGACTGTTTCATTCTTACCATTAACCACTGTTACTAGCATAGCGTCTGAAACAATTGTATTAATTCACATCTTACAGATTCTATATCATAATTATTGCAATTACATAGTCTACTTTTAAGTGATTATCAAAAATACACAGATAAGCTTGAAACTTATGTAATGTTATTAACCAATGTCACCAAAAAATTTTAATTTAAAAAACACATAAACTATAGCTACTTTCCTAACTCACAGAATAAATTTAAGTATTTTCTGAGTAGTCAGGTAAACATATTTAAAATCCAATCTTTGAACAGGGTAGTTGAACAATTTGCTTTCATAATCAGTATAATTACTAAAATAACAACATCACTAACATTGTTCGTAATACTGTCTCCAAACATCAGCACTCCAATAAAAGCCCAATATCACCTCCATCAGATAAAAACTTATGATGACCTAATGCCGTGGTTGGCAAACTGCGGCTCGCGAGACACATGCGGCTCTTTGGCCCCTTGAGTGTGGCTCTTCCACAAAATACCACGGCCTGGGCGAGTCTATTTTGAAGAAGTGGCGTTAGAAGAAGTTTAAGTTTAAAAAATTTGGCTCTCAAAAGAAATTTCAATCGTTGTACTGTTGATATTTGGCTCTGTTGACTAATGAGTTTGCCGACCACTGACCTAATGTCTACATGAAAGGAGGGAAAGGGAGGAGGGATAAAAAAGGCAATAAGATATAAAGTCCCTTAAAACTCAGCCTCTCCAACTGTAAACACTTCTGTAATTTCCTCTATACCTGAACTTGCCCCAACTCCTCTCAGTGTTCTTGATCCCATCAGTTTCCAGTCCTTCCAGAATCTCAGTGCTCCATACTGTGAATTGTTTTCTGTTTTTCTTAATTGGGCATATTTTATTATAGATAAACTAGTGGCCCGGTGATAAACTAATTCACATTAAAAGGGAATTAATTAGAGAAAATATTTTAATATTGCTATTTGCCCTTTCTCTATAATAGAAGTGTCGGAGATGAAAGAAAATTAATAAAATTTATATGAAAATCTCCCTCCTGTCAGAGTCTGAGGCACGCCTCGGGACCCAGAGTCAAGTCCCCGCACACCTGTGCATGCCGAGAAATCACTTGAGACCCAGACCCACCCCCATTAGGCAAGACCCAGACCCAGCCAGCCACACACCCATCAAGCCCCGCCCACCTGCAGCATCACATCAGCGCTGGGCAGGGACGCATGCAGGCAGCATCATGTCTCAGGCCAGGGACACACACAGGCAGCGTCACATCCCCAGCCGAAGACGCAGGCAGGCAGCTTCATGTCAGTGCTGGGTGGGGATGCACACAGGCAGCACCACGTCCCAGGCCAACGACGCATGCAGGCAGCATCACATCAGCACTGGGCGGGGACGCGCGCAGGCAGCATCACGTTAGTGTTGGGCAGGCCTCTGCCCAAGGCGGCCTCCAGGCCAGGCCACGCGGAGGCCCTCCTGGTGCTAGCAGTCCCCGCCCACCCACTCCTGCTGTGCATGCCACCTGCTGAGCGGTCATGACATGACAGCATCCTGGATAATTTACACATCCTATCTAATAAAAGAGTAATATGCAAATTGACCGTCACTTCAAGACACAAGATGGCCACCCCCATGTGGTCTAAGATGGCTGCCCCATGTGGACACAAGATGGCCTGCAGGGGAGAGCAGTTGTGGGCAGTTAGGGGTGACCAGGCCAACAGAGGAGGGCAGTTGGGGGGGACCAGGCCTGCAGGGAAGGGCAATTGGGGGAGACCAGGCCTGCAGGGGAGGGCAGTTGTGGGAGATCAGGCAAGCAGGGAGGGCAGTTAGGGGTGACCGGGCCAGCAAGGGAGGGCAGCTGGGGGGAACCAGGACTGCAGGGGAGGGCAGTTGTGGGGGCAGGCCTGCAGGGGAGGGCAGTTGTGGGTGATCAGGCCAGCAGGGAGGGCAGTTAGGGGTGACCGGGCTGGCAGAGGACGGCAGTTGGGGGAGACCAGGTCTGCAGGAGAGGGCAGTTGTGGGCGATCAGGCCAGCAGGGAAGGCAGTTGGGGGAGACCAGGCCTGCAGGAGAGGGCAGTTGGGGAGGGCAGGCCTGCAGGGGAAGGCAGTTAGGGGTGACCGGGCCATCGGGGGAGGGCAGTTGGGGGCGACCAGGCCTGTAGGGGAGGACAGTTAGGGGCAACCAGACTGGCAGGGGAGGGCAGTTAGGGATGACCAGGCTGGCAGGGGAGGGCAGTTAGGGGAAATCGGGCCGGCCAGGGAGCAGTTAGGCGTCGATCAGGCTGGCAGGGGAGTGGTTAGGGGCAATCAGGCAGAGGCAGGCAAGCAGTTGGGAGCCAGCAGTCCTGGATTATGACAGGGATGTCCGACCACCCGTTTAGGATTGGGCCTAAATGGGTGGTCGACATCCCTCCAGGGGTCCCAGATTAGAGAGGGTGCAAGCTGGGCTGAGGGACACCCCCCCCCATGCACGAATTTCGTGCACCAGGCCTCTAGTTCCTCTATTAGTATAGATTACATCTTAGTAAAGTTAAGGAAAAAAAATATATCCAAAATCCAACCTCTTTTTACCATCTCCATTGTTCCATCCTTAAGTGTCTGAACTGGTTTTAGTCATTTCCTCGCCACTACCTTCTCTTTATCAGCAACATTAGTAAAACAATGGTTCCTAAAGTAAAATGTTTCCTTTATACTAAAACACAAATTAGCAGTCACAATAGAGAATTTTCTCATTGTATAATTTTAAAAAATTTACCTAACAGGCTATTTTGATTAAAAGAAATAATTTCAGTCTTCAATTACATGAATGATAAGGATTAAAAAATGTGTTTATTTAGGAGTAGGTGTGTATACATATACACCAATGATCAAATGGCCTGCATCTACAGAAGGATGTAGGCCATCTATCAAAATATAAAGATAGAGCATTTTAGGTTAGACATGAAGAATCTTCATGAAGAACAAGAGACATAAGAAGGTTACAGTAATCCCTCAATTTTGCAGACCTCGACTTTGGATTTAACAGACTAAATTTCCGGTCCCTATGTTATATGTGAAAAAGTAACATCCTGTTAATTTTAAAATGCTTTTAACCAAGATTTGCTTATAATTAAATTAACAGACTATTTTTCTGTTATTAGTTCACTATTATTTTTAACAAATTTTAGTGAATAGGCCATATGTTGGGAAAAAACACTGGGGTAATTTAACCAACATAAATAAATATTACATATCTACAACTATAGTCCACATATTTAAATCCAAGAGTCACTGCTCATAAAAAATGTTCAAGAATGATTAGCACGTGGTCATACCACATCGCATGCGGTTATTGATTCTATTGTCACTTAGTGTGACTTTCTGCAGCAGTTTTAACTAGTGCTGGCCAATGTTCCCATGTGTGCTAAGCAAAGCCCCCACTGTGTGCATTTGTTTACTCGAGGTAACTGGTGAATGCATGCATTTATTAAACCTACTCAGTATAAATGTAAAATTACAGTAATACATAGAGAAAACTCCTGTGAAATTAAACTTTTCATACATACTTAATTTTAATTACAAATATGTCTACATAAGCAAAAATGTGGTAGGCATTTGGACAGACATGAGCAGAGCAAGGATGATGGACCAGGTACAGAAGGGCACCAGGGCAGAAAGCCCTGGGTGCGTAGCAAAGGACAAATGTAGCATAGGACCTTGTCCCCAGGGTGACCTTTCCTCCCTTAGCATATCGCTGGTCATGTGGTATGGACCCCCTGACCTTTCCTCCCTAGAGAGCACATCTAGACCTCAGTTGTATTTCAGCTGCAGGCCCAGAAAACCACCAAAACCAGACAAGCAATGCCATGCCAAGGCTGACCTCAGGGACAGCTGCATTGAATAATGACCCCCTGCCCTGGTGCCAACCAATAAATCAGTGGAGACCATGACCCTGAAAGGACACACCAGTAAAGTTGATGGCATCTCTCCCTGGAACCTCCCCTAAAATCTTCACCCCTAAAACCCTTAGAACAGAGGGCCCAGCCCGCTCTCCCTACCAGGAGCACACCTGTACCTTCCCCTCCCCCAACCCTCTCTCCCCAGGTGTATCACCTTCACCTTCCTCACTTCTAAGCTCCAAGGGCCCTTTCTTTATCTCTGTAACTTATTTCCTAAGTCCATTTCTTCTACAAATTACTTCTACATCTGTGACTTTTCAAGTAAATGTTCTCTTATAGTTTGATCACCACTGTTAGTTTCCTCAGTATTTGAAAGTTTTATTTACACAGATTAACATAAAAAGGTAAAAACAAATGAACTGTACATTAGAATCATCTAGAGACCTTTTAAAAAGTATTGATATATTGCCCTAACCGGTTTGGCTCAGTGGATAGAGCGTCGGCCTGCGGACTGAAAGGTCCCAGGTTCGATTCCGGTCAAGGGCATGTAACTTGGCTGCGGGCACATCCCCAGTAGGAGGTGTGCAGGAGGCAGCTGATCGATGTTTCTCTCTCATCGATGTTTCTAACTCTCTATCCCTCTCCCTTCCTCTCTGTGAAAAATCAATAAAATATATTTAAAAAAAAAAAAGTATTGATATTGCAAAACATTGGGGGGTGAGGGCATGTATGGGAGTGGGGGGGGGGCAATGATAAGATATGTACACATATAATACCTTAATTAAAAAAATTTAAAAAAATAAAAAAATAAATAAAAAGTATGGATATCTAGGTTTCATCCTCCAAGATCTGGGATGTAATGGGTATAGGCTGTGGCATAGGCATCAGAATTTTGAGAACAACCCTAGAATTTATGTTTTCACTTTTAAAGTGACAAATGGAAATTCAATCACTTTCATATTGATACAGTAACTATTTTAGAAAGTCTAATTTTTATTGCAGGAAACAATGTAAAGATTTCATGTTGTTTTATACAATTTGGGAGAATTTTAAATGTTAGCTTGTAACTTCTATTAGCTGATTTTTTCCCTTAAAACTTTATGGAGAAATACATTTAGCATCTGGTGTACAAATATACACTGAGTGCCCAGATTATTATGATCTCTGAATGCATAATAATCTGGCCACTCAGAGTGTGTCTGTGTGTGTGTGTGTGTGTGTGTGTGTGTGTGTGTATTAAATGCCTTAAATGTTTACATTTGTCTTATATATGTCTTATATGTTTACATTTCTGTATATATATTTTAGAGGCCCAGTGCATGAATTCATGCATGGGTGGGGTCAGGCCAGCCTGGCCAGGGGGAGGGGACATGGGCGGTTGGCCAGCCTGCCTGCTGGTCAAACTCCTGGTCGAGGGGACAATTTGCATATTAGACTTTTATTATATAGGATATACACTGAGTGGCCAGATTATTATGCGTTCAGAGATCATAATAATCTGGCTATTCAGTGTAAATATTGCATCTTCAGCTAAAACATATATTCATTCATCTCTTTCCTTTTTGTTCATTAATCATTTTCTTGGAGATAATATACATACTTTAGGAAAGGCCAATAAAAGGGCCCATTGGTTAGAGCATCAGCCCACGCACCAAAGGGTTCCGGGTTCGATTCCTGGTCAACGACATGTACCAGGGTGGCAGGTTGGATCCACGGCCCTTGTCAGGGCACATGTGGGAAGCAACCAAGCCATGTGTCACTTTCACATGGATGCTTCTCTCTCTGTCTCTCCCTTCCCTCTTCCCTCACCTACCCACCTCCCCTCCCTTCCACATTCTCTAAAAATCAATGGAAAAAATGTCCTGGGGTGAGAATTAACAAACAAAACAAAACAAAAAAGGAGGGACCCATTGCAGAATCCTTTTACAAGGAAAACTTATGTATGAAAAAGCATTGCTAACTTATATATGTCTTATATGTTTACATTTCTGTATATTTTTGGGCAAAGCATCTACACTATTCTTGTTAACAACACTAGGACTCTTTAGTTACACTGATATCCACCAAGGTTCAGCTAAATTATCAATATGACATCAAAATAAATCAGTAAAGATAAGTCAATTATAAGACATCTAGCTTTCAAATAAAGTCATTGGAAAAAATGAAAGATATAAAGGGGGGTAGTTTAGAAGTTCAAATACTACATCAAGAACAACAGGTATTTAACACTATACTAATAAACAATATCAGAAAATTATTTCTGGACATGTTTTCAAATAGGTATCTCAGTATGATACCTCTTTACACATCTGTATAGCAATCTATGTTCTCTCTCTATGGCAAAATAATATATTTTACAGCAATAATTTCCTTCTAACCTTTGCTCATCCTCAAACTCACTATCACCTTGAAGGTAAAAAGTAGAACGCTACATCTGAGGCACAACTCTTTCATAAAACAAAGAAAAAATTTTGTATTTATATTCAGATCCAAAATACACCACATTACTGGTATATCAATAATCTAAAACCATGGGTAAAAAAGTTACTTATGCATTTTGCAACAGATAATGGACTTTTAAAATGTTGACAGTAAAATGCTTGAGCCAAAATATTACTTCTGTAGTAAATTCATTTAAAAATGCAATAAACTGCTATTAATTTGTTGGAATGGAATCTGTGGGGTTTTTTAAATGACTGTATGCTATTAAAAGTTATTAGAATTTCAGTATAGCAGTATAAATGTCTTTATTATTTCACTAATTCTTTGTATATTCCACACAGAATTTAAAAGCTTCAATGTCTCACCTGAAGACAATCATACACATTCAAGAATAAATCAAAGAAGACTCAATAAAACTGCAGCCAAAGTAAATGTCCCCCCTAACCAGTTTGGCTCAGTGGATAGAGCGTCGGCCTGCGGACTGAAGGGTCCCAGGTTCGATTCCGGTCAAGGGCATGTACCTTGGTTGCGGGCACATCCCCAGTAGGTGGTGTGCAGGAGGCAGTTGATCAATGTTTCTCTCTCATTGATGTTTCTAACTCTCTATCCCTCTCCCTTCCTCTCTGTAAAAAATCAATAAAATATATTTAAAAAAACAAAAAACAAAGTAAATGTCCATCTAGGACAGTCCAAACTGATATGGTTCCTGTGTGAAGGGGTATAAGGACTTCTTACTTTTTATTTCAAACTAGAGGCCCAGTACACGAATTGTGCACGGGTGGGGTCTGGCCGACCCAGCCCCAATTGGCCGATCAGGGCCGGGCCCGTTGGGAGGAGGAGATGGCGGGAGGTTGGCCGGTGGGCCCATCCCGATTGGGGCCAGGCTGGCTGGGGGGAGGGACTACGGGTGATTGGCCGGTGGGCCCCACCCCCATTGGGGTGGAGGGGCTGATTTGGGGCAGGGCTGGCCATGGGGAGGGGCTGTGGGCCAACTGGCCCCACCCCCGAATGGGGCCAGGGGAGGGGTTGTGGGAGGTTGGCCAGCCAGCCCCACCCCCAATTGGGGCAATCGGGGGCGGAGCGGGCTGGGGGGAGGAGCCGCAGGCCAATCGGGGTGGTAGGGGCCCATCAGGGGTGGGGCCAGCCAGGGGAAGGGGCTGCAGGTGTTTGGCCAGCTGACCCCACCCCCTATTGGGGTAAAGGGAGGTGGTCAGGGGCGGGGCCAACTGGGGGGAAGGGGCTGCAGGCCAATCGGGGTGATGGGGGCCCATCGGGGGTGGGACCAGCCAGGGGGAGGAGCTGCAGGAGGTTGGCCCGCCAGCCCCGCCCCCTATTGGGGTGGGGCGGGCTGATCGGGGGCAGGGCTGGCCGGGGGAAAGGGCCACGGGGGAGTTGGCCAGCTGGCCCCACCCCAATTGGGCCAATTCACTAGCCACTGTGGGCATCATAACAACCTGTCGTTACGGTCTTTACGGCGTTACGGTTGCTGGCTTTTTATATATATAGACGTCTGGTGCATGAAATTCGTGCATAGGGGGTGGGGGGTGGTGTCCCTCAGCCCAGCCTGCACCCTCTCCAATCTGGGACCCCTTGGGATCCCACTGGGATTGGGCCTAAATGGGCAGTCGGACATCCCTCTCACAATCCAGGACTGCTGGCTCCCACCACTTGCCTGCCTCTGCCTGATTGCCCCTAACCGCTTCTGCCTGCCAGCCTGATCACCCCCTAACCACTCCCCTGCCAGCCTGATCAGACGCCTAACTGCTCCCTGGCCAGCCTGATTGCCCCTAACTGCCCTCCCCTGCAGGCCTGGTCACCCCTAACTGCCCTCCCTGCTGGCCTGATCGCCCACAACTGCCCTCCCCTGCAGACCTGGTCCCCCCCAACTGCCCTCCCCTGCAGGCCTGGTCCCCCCAACTGCCCTCCCCTGCAGGCCTGGGTCCCCCCAACCTGCCCTCCCTTGTTGGCTTGGTCTTCCCCAACTGCCCTCCTCTGCTGGCCTGGTCACCCCCAACTGTCCACAAGTGCCCTCCCCTGCCAGCCATCTTGTGGCAGCCATCTTGTGTCCACATGGGGGCGGCTATCTTGTGTCCACATGGGGGCGGCCATCTTGTGTCTTGGAGTGATGGTCAATTTGCATATTACTCTTTTATTAGATAGGATTATCCTAAAGCCATTAATGAAATATAGAAGGTAACATGAATAGCAAACTTAAAAAAGATAGGTGAGCCCAAAATCTAATCCAATAAATGTATACATATATACGAAATATTTTTGCACTATTTTAATATACACTGAGTTTTCCAGAAATACAATACCATATAAATGGAAAGAAGACTGTCCTTTATTTGGAACCTTACCAAAAGGTGTTCGTCATTTTGGAAGAACATTAGAGATCAATGCTGATCATGACATGTGAGTCACCAATATAACATACCTATTTGTTAGTCTAATTTGTAGCAGTTGCATTCATGACTATACATATGGACATTAGCATCTCATTACTTTATTCTGTCTTTAGTATAGAATTACCTAAGCTCCCACATACTGAAATACATGTATTAATATATACTAATACAAATAAATGGATATTTAAATTCAATTTTATATATTTATAAAATTAATATTATTTTTTAATCCCCACTCGAAGGTATGTTTTTATTGATTTCAGAGAGAGAGGAGAGAGAAAAGCATTAATGTGACAGACAAACATAGATCATTTGCATCCCATACACATTCCAACTAGGGATCGAACCTGCAACCTTTTTAGTGCACAGCATGATGCTCTAACCAACTGAGCCACCCAACCAGAGCCAAATATGAATATTTTCTCCTTTACTGATTTTAGAGAAAGAGGAAGGGAGAGAGATAGAGAAACATAGATGAGAGAGAAACCTCATTGTTCGGCTGCCTCCTGTACACCCTTTATTGGGGATCGAGCCTGCAACCAGGACATATTCCGACCGGGAATGGAACCAGCTACCTCTTGGCTTCTGGGTCGACACTCAACCACTGAGCCAAACCAGCCAGGCAATATTAATATTATTAACATAAGCATTAATAGATTTAATCACTGTGATAAATACACATAATTTATAATTACTTGCTTTTGTGTTAGTTCAGTATTTTTTTATGTTATGTGTACAGACTTGTATATTTATATACATATGCATGCACACTGGTAAGTTTTTGTCTAGTAATTTCTTTTTTAATACATTTTTATTGATTTTAGAGAGAGAGGGAGAGGGAGAAAGAGATAAATATCGATGAGAGAAACATCAACATCAACTGGCTGCCTTCTGCATGCCACACACTAAAGATTAAGCCCTAAACCCAAGCATGTGCCCTGACCAGGAAATGAACCCCAGACCTCTTGGTGCATGGGTCGATGCTCAAACACTGAGCCATGCTGAATGGGCTTTTATCAACTAATTTCATTTCAGTGCAGTAAATGGAGTATTGCAAAATAATTGTTTTAAAAAGGGGGCACAAGTCTGACAGAATAGAAAATTACTAATATAACAGTAAAAGAGAATGAGACTAAGGCCAGAAACCTGACATGTTAAAGGAAGAATGAGAAACAAGGGGTAAAAGTATACAGAACGTACCTGGGGAGAGAGCACGAGGCCAAAGGAGAAAGAAGTCTCAACAAGAAGGGGTTGTCAGCATCATCAAATGATTCAGGGGAGGCTGCTGACAACTGAAAACAGGTCAACAGATTTGAAAATGGGAATGGCACGGTCACCTTTGAACAGTTTCAGAGCAGCAGTTGAAGGAGAAATGATAACTGCAGTGAAAAGTGTGAAGAAGATAAAGCAGAAACAGGGAACCAAGCCTTCTCTTTCAAGAAGTTTAGAGTAAGGGAAAGAGAAATAAAGCAAAAGAACAAGGATCATGGCAGGATGGAACGGAGGTTTTCATTGGTTTGTTTTTTGTTGGTTAGGCTAGAAAAAAACTACTGAGAGTTTAATCCAAGTTTATTTTAGATATCAAGTCCTGACTTCATTATATATGCCTAAATACAAGTTATAAGAAATAGTCTCTTCTATAAACTGAAATGATTATGGATGATAAAATTACATGCTATCTTGGGTTTGAGTTAAAATCTTGGGTTTGATTTAAAATAATCCAGAGGGATGAGGAATAATTGTTGATTAAGAAAAAAAAAGGTAAAGTAAGATTAGCAAAGAGTTGCTAACTGCTGAATCTGGGTGATGGAAACATAGTGGTTCATATGTTCTCCTCTTCTTTTCTGAATATTCTTAAAACTTTCCATAATAAAATTATTTTTAAAAGAAATACTCTCTAAAAGATGCTCAATTATTTTTCACTTTTATACATAATATGCTCTTCTCTTAAATGTCAAACTGATTATACCGAGTTTTATCAGGGTATATTTTGAGGGCTTTTTAAGTAATGATCACCTATGAATTGCTGCATTATCTCAATTTCTCACGTGACCTGCCAACTGATCACAGCAAGTAATTTCATATTCATCCAGAAGAGGAAAGGAGGTGAGAAAAGGAGATGAAAGCTGGTGGTTGACTCCTCTTCACCATTTCTTCTCACTAGACTTTCGGGATCAAGAGGTTCCTGGCCGAGAAACAAAAGCAGAATCGGCCCATTCCCCAATGGATTCAGGTAGAAACTGATAACAAAATCAAGTACAACTCCAAGAGGAGACACTGGAGAAGAACCAACTGCACATGAGATGGCTCACATATTTATGCTGTGTCTGGATTGTTTACAACTTATCACATCACTGAAAAGATCACTACTATCTAAACAGTTGGACATGTTTTATTGGAAAATTATTGGAAGAAAGATTTTTCTCTTTGTTAACATTTTTCTACACTACTAGACTGGTTCAGTAATAAGTATGTGTAACCTTTACAAAAAAAAAAAAATGAAAGCTGGTCCTAGAGTTCTGGGTCATAGAGTTAAAAAATCTATCCCCTAAGAAATTCTATTTGACAGTATCCATATTACTGCATAAAAAGAAATGCTTATTTTCTTGTCATAGCTTTATATAAAATGTGTCTGAAATGACCTTTAAATGTGTTAACTGCACAATATTGATAGAAAAAAATGAACTCTGAATTAATCAAGCCATATGAATTGTCTTTTCAGTTCTTCCAGTAATTTAGCTGAATGAACTTTACCAAGTCTCTTAACTTCTCTAAACCTGTTTCCTCAACTTCTTAATAAAGAACTGGAATAAAATTAACTCTGGGATAATGTCTAACTAGAACTTTCTAGGCTTCTACATGTGTGGTCTTCAGGAAACCTGAACACATTCACAACTCAAGTCAACAATTATCCAGACCAGCAGTTCTCCAAGTGTGGTCAATGGAACCCCTGGAGATCCCTAAGACTTTTTCAGAACATCAACAAGGTCAAAATTATTTTCATAATAACACTAACACATTGGCCTTTTTCACTGTGGTTACATTTGCTCTGATAATGCAGATCCAATGTTGGGTAAAACTTCTACCAAGTTTACCTAGAATCAAGGCAGTGGCACCAAGCCATACGTACCAGTGGTCCCAGTGAAAAGAATGCTGTCTCACTTAAGAATGCCTTTGTTGAAGCAGTGAAATATATTGATTTTATTAGATCTTCACCCTCAAATATACATGTTTTTAATATATGACAAAATAGAAATTGTGCATAAAAGTACAAAGTATGATGACTGACTCAAGGAAAATATTTGTGTGGATGCGTGAGTTCTAGCCTTCAGGAACTGACTACCTTTTCTTATTTTTCATGAAACACCATTTTCACTGAAGAGAATGACTAACTGTAGTTACTGAAACTCTGGCTTCTGGCAAACAGGTTTTGTTTGTTCATTTGTTTGTTTTTGAGTGAAACCTGTTACTTCAAGGAAAGCAACTGACAAGTATTTGCTGAATCTGCGCCCTAGTAGAATCTGGGCCCCTCCCTTCCACTCTCTCTTAAAAGAGTATCAATAGAAAAATATCCTCAGGTGAGGATTAACAACAACAACAAAAAAGTAGAATCTGGGAAAACTTGTATCTGACCTGAGAATAATAGCTTATGCTGTTTAAGTTTAAATACTTAAAAAGACTTTTCTGGCCGAAACCGGTTTGGCTCAGTGGATAGAGTGTCGGCCTGCGGACTGAAGGGTCCCGGGTTCGATTCCGGTCAAGGGCATGTACCTTGGTGGCTGATCGATGTTTCTCTCTCATCAGTGTTTCTAGCTCTCTATCCCTCTCCCTTCCTCTCTGTAAAATATCAATAAAATATATATAAATAAATAAATAAAAAGACTTTTCTGATGAGATAAATATATGATTTTCTAAAATATGTTTTTATTGATTTTTTTTTGAAAGAGAGAGAAACATCCATCGGCTGCCTCCTGCAGACCCCTCCCTGGGGATCAAATGTACAACCTGGGCATGTGTCCCAACCAGGAATCGAACTGATGCCCTCTCAGTGCATGGGATGATGCTCAACCAACTGAGCCACACTGGCCAGGGCAAAATATGATTTGGATATTAAATAAATTTAGAAAACTTGCATAATTCAGTGAAACAGTATGTTCCAAATGACCAATACATCAGGTTATAAAATAATGCATGGGTAAAAGATCCAAAGTGCTAAACAGACCAACGAATTGTAATATAACACAGTACAAAAAGTTCACTGATATGGTTAAAGATTCTACTTTGGAACATTAAGAAATGACCACTTGCTGAGTTTTGGTGAAGGATCAAAGAAGAATATACAGAGTTATCTGAATAGGTCAAATTAACACTTCCTTTCTCAATGATCTGTGTGAGGTCAGATTTTCTTCTTATACAATTCAACCAAAACATAATGCAACAAATTGAATGCATAAGCAGATAGGACAATCCAACTACCCTCTATTGAGTTAGACAGTAAAGAGCTTTATAAAAATGTAAAATAGTGCCACTTTCTTCATTAACTTTGTTTTTGAAAATAGTTATTTTTCATAACATACGTGATTTCTGTTAACATGCATTTGTTAGTTATTGTTGCTTTAAAATAAATAATTTTTAAATTTTAATGCAGTAAATATCTATAATAATAAAAGCATAATATGCTAATTAGACCGGACGACCTACCAGATGAAGCCACCGTGGTGGGGGCCAAGGTAGAGGCAGCCACCGTGTCTGCGGGGGTCAAGCCCCTTGCACAAATTTTGTGCATCGGGCCTCTAGTTGATAAATAAAACCAAATAGATAAACAAAATTTTTAGAGTCCTCAATAATTAAGAGTGCAAAGGAGTACTAAGACCTGAGATCCACTGATCTACATAAAACCTTACCAAATCTTTTGCTAGACAGTTCTCACTCTAGTCCTTCACAATCTAGTGAGAGTAGGGAAATGAAAGAAGATAGAGCCCAGCCAGCGTGGGTCAGTGGTTGAGCATCGACCTATGAACCAGGAGATCACAGTTCCATTCGAGGTCAGGGCACATGCCCAGGTTGCGATCCCCAGTGTGGGGTGTGCAGGAGGCAGCCGATAAATGATTCTCTCTCATCATGTTTCTATCTCTCCCTCTCCCTTTTTCTCTGAAATTAATAAAAAATACATTTTTTTAAAAGAAAGAAGATACATTATCACATAAACTGTGATAAATATTATAATATAGGTGTAACTCCAAACAGTAAATTTGGAAAAGTGACTTTGAAAGATTTATTCAAGCAGGTCCTGAAAAATGGGTAAGACTGACCAAAAGACAAAAGTCTGTTTGAATAAGAATAGGGAGATGAGAGAATGGGGACATGTTTGAGGAATAGGTCAACAGGGCTAGAATATAATGGCAGAAGAGTGACAATGGCTGAGGTGGAAAAGTGGGCCAAGAGATTAGAACACAAAGGGTTTCAAATTCCACAACAAAAATTTGGACTCTTAAATGTATTAATGAAGGGCTAATATGGATTCTTATTTAGCTAGAGAATATTACAGTCACATTTCTACTTTGAAATATAACCCTAATGGCAATGCACAAGATAGACTGACCATACATTGAAGAAAAAAGGGCCAAATATAGGGAGATGTATATGGAAAGAAAAGTAATAAGGCCTGCTTCAGTCAGAGGGCATGGGGAGTGAAGGACGACCTTCCGGAAGCAAAAGAGGGTTTGACAACTGACAAACATGCCAAGTAAAGAGGGGGAAAAAATGAAAGTTCTGAGCATGAACAACAGAGTAATGAGAGTATCATAAGGGAAAAGGAGGAAAATGCAAGTTTCTAAAAAGAGGTGGGTGTGATGGGAATATGTGAAATTTTAAGATGTCTGTAGAGCAGCGATTTCCAACCTTTTTCATCTCATGGCACACATACACTAATTACTAAAATTCTGCAGCACAACGAAAAATATATTTTTTACCTATCTGACAACAGAAAACAGTTATAATTTTGATTCCTTCACATTGAACAATTATTGTTTTATTGGCTGTTGCCATTTTTTTATTTGACAATCTCAGGAGGAAAGAGGTCAGTGCCCCTGATTAAAAAGTCAGCATTACATGTTTTAAAAATTCTTGCAGCACACCAGTTAAAAATCGATACTGCAGAATATCAGTTTAGAAATGCTGGTCAAGATGATATGGAAAGAAATTTTGTATTAAATCTGCATATGAATAAGAGTTAGAACCACAGGACTGAGATAATTATCAAAAACTAGAGGCCCAGTGCACAAAATTCGTGCACAGGGGTATGTGTCCCTCAGCCCAGCCTGCACCCTCTCCAATCTGGGACCCCTCGAGGGATCGGGCCTAAATGGGCAGTCGGACATCCTTCTCACAATCCAGGACTGCTGGCTCCCAACTGCTCACCTGCCTGCCTTCCTGATTGCCCCTAACTGCTTCTGCCTGCCAGCCTGATCACCCCCTAACCACTCCCCTGCCAGCCTGATTGATGCCTAACTTCTCCCCTGCAGGCCTGGTCACCCCTAACTGCCCTCCCCTGAAGGCCTGGTCACCCCTAACTGCTCTCCCCTGCAGACCTGGGTCCCCCCGAACTGCTCTCCCCTGCAGGCCTGGTCACCCCTAACTGCCCTCCCCTGCAGGCCTGGTCACCCCTAACTGCCCTCCCCTGCTGACCTGGTCACCCCTAACTGCCCTCCCTTGCAGGCCTGGTCCCTCCCAACTGCCATCCACTGCTGGCCATCTTGTGGTGGCCATCTTGTGTCCACATGGGGGCAGCCATCTTGTGTGTTGGAGTGACAGTCAATTTTCATATTACTCTTTTATTAGATAGGATAGAGGCCTGGTGCATGGGTGGGGGCTGGCTGGTTTGCCCTGAAGGGTGTCCCAGATCAGGGTGGGGGTTCCCTTGGGGCGTGGGGCGGCCTGGGCGAGGGGCCTGTGGTGATTTGCAGGCCAGCCACGCTCCCTGGCAACCCAAGTGGAGGCCCTGGTATCTGGGGTTTATTTATCTTCTATAATTGAAACTTTGTAGCCTTCAGTGGAGGCCAGAGCGGGCGGAAAACTTGGCTTCCTCCATTGCCAGGGATTAAATATATCCTAATATATAAAAACCCTGGGCCTGTCACATCCACAACGACTGGGAGGCTCGACCAACCGGAAGTCAGTCCTGCAGTAAGTGCTGGGTTGCTGTGGCGACCCAGCACTAACTGCTACGGCTACAGGCACAGTGCCCCAGCACTGACTGCTGAGGCGGCTGCGAATCAGGCCTGGAGAGAGGCCTGAAGAGAGAAGCAGGGTCTGATCCGTAGCCTCTGTGGCAGCTGTTGATCAGCACTTGCCTCTCTCTTTTTTTTTCCAGGCCTGGCCAGCAGCCACACCTTCATTTCTCTCCAGGCCTCCACTGGGGCTGCTGATAAGCCACGCCTTTCTGATCAGCCTTTCTGATCAGGCCCCGTTGATAGGCCCAGAGACGCCGACTGGCATAGAAACCGACCAATCAGAACCAAATCTGGGTCAACTGTGAGGAGCCAATGGCTTCCCAGGAAGGGTAGCTTTTGACGCTGACTGGCATAGAAACCAACCAATCAGAACCAAACTGGCCGGCAGAGGAGGGCAGTTGGGGGCGAGATCAGGACAGTAGGGGAGGCAGTTGGGGGTGAGATCAGGCTGGCAGGGGAGGGCAGTTAGGAGTGATCAGGCAGGCAGAGGCAGTTAGGGGCAATCAGGCCAGCAGGGGAGAGCAGTCAGGGGAGAGACCAGGCTGGAAGAGGAGGGCCGTTGGGGGCGAGATCAGGCCGGCAGGGGAGAGCAGTCAGCAGCAAGATCAGGCCGGCAGAGGAGGGCAGTTGGGGGACATCAGGCTGGCAGGGGAGGGCAGTTGTGGGGGGACCAGGCTTACAGGGGAGGGCCATTGGAAGCAACCAGGCCGGCAGGGGAGGGCAGTTGGGGGCCATCAGGCCAGCAGGGGAGGGCAATTGGGGGTGAGATCAGGCTGGAAGGGAAGGGCAGTTGGGGGTGATCGGGCCAGCAGGGGAGAAGTTAGGTTTTAATCAGGCCAGCAGGGGAGTGGTTAGGGGTGATCAGGCTGGCAGGCAGAAGCAGTTAGGGGGTGATCAGGCTGGCAGGCAGGCGAGCTCAAACTTAATTTAGGCACATTTATAGAAAATGTATATACAGCCAGACCTGTGTTTCTATAAAGGTAATATGTGCAAGATCCATATTTATTAGTGTAATTTAGAAAACAATCATTTGTTGTACCAAAGAATTCTTCCCTTTGCAAAAGAAATCACTATTGGGGTCCTTTAAATAAATATGAAGTTTTCCAGGTTAAGACAAAATATAATTTAATTCTTCATTTAATTTACACAAAACTTTACAAGAATACATTTAAAGCAAAGTTATGAATTATGAATTAAAATGGGTGGTTGTTATGGGATTTAAAAACCATAAGGAATGGTTTAGACAAGAGGTGGGCAAACTTTTTGACTCGAGGGCCACAATGGGTTCTTAAACTGGACCGGAGGGCCGGAACAAAAGCATGGATGGAGTGTTTGTGTGAACTAATATAAATTCAGAGTTAAGGAGCGGAGGGGAGAGCAAGAGAACCCTCCGCTCTTTCGGCTCCGTGGGCCGGATAGAACAGCCGAACGGGCCGGATCCGGCCCGCGGGCCGTGGTTTGCCCACGGCTGGTTTGGACTCTGCATGCCAGAAATCTCCCCTCTCGCACCACCTGGCAGGGGAAGCTGGGGCACCGTGAAGAACAGAAATCCAAGGGTGAGGATGAAAGAGGGTATCCCAGAGGAGGTATCTGCCTTAAATGTGAAAGCAGGCAACAACTGCAGGAGCGTCATGACGTTACCACCCTTGATTGGGCACAGAAAACCAGTACTAAGGAATCCTCAGGGGTTTTCAAAGCTTTGAGTCTTTAAAAGAACACACACACACAGAAAAAAAAGAGGTAACTTCAAATTCTAAATGGGACAAAGGCTCTGGATCCAGATCACCTGGAGACTTCTCAGCTCTCCCCCGCATTACTGTATCACTTTAGCAAGTTAGTTAGACCTCAGTACTCAGCTGTTAAATGAGATAAGAACTACCTCATAGGGTCAACACTACAATTAAATGAGAAAATGACTATGAAACACTCAAAGTGGTGGCACACTGCTGGTCCTCAATAATTATTAGAATTTACTGGTCTAAGGTCATTTTGGATCACTCTCTTAACCCATCATTATAACATACTGCCAACTCCCAACCGGCAATATAAACCCTTCACTGTTAAATCCTGATGACCTACTCAGCTGTCTGTATGTACTGAAAATACTAACCTTTGTCAATGCCGTACGCCAAACAGCAGGACCCTAGAGAACACGACCGAAGTCCATGAGATTCTGGACCAGTTCCAGAAGCACACCTCTAATAAATAATAGCCCATTTCCTGACACACTAACATTATGTAGCCATCAGGCTATCTCCATTTTTGTTAGTAACCCACTGAGTCACCAATTTAAACAAGTGGTTTATATAGTCTTAATTTATGCTGCACCCCCTTTTCAAAAAAGCAAACTTATCAGTAAAATATATATCTATGTAATACAAAATTCTAACTGAAATATTTTTTTCTGGTTTCTAAAAATCTGCTGTGAAATCTGTTCATATATTCAAACTCATTCAATTCCCTTCCTCTTCTCCCCTCCCCACCACACCTGATAGAAAATCCTTCAAACTAATATAAACTTCCTCAATTAGCCACTGAGTACATGATGACTAGTGTTACGCTCTACACTCATCTGTTGTCTCCATTAACTCAATGGCCAACACAGCCACAGTTTTGTTTGAAACCTCAAACACAAGCATAATAGCTACATCAGTCATCTTGCTCTTCTCATCTTCAAGTCAACAATGACAGACAGGAAAAGCAGAGAAACTAATACATTTCTCTTCAAAACACATACATATGCATACACTTTGTTCTTCCCCAAAGCACCAAAAGGATAACAGACAGCAAATCATGCCCACAAACCAATACACAGCTATTTCATCTAATTTTAGAAAAAGAATAACAAGGAACCAGAGAAAAGCTCTCTCTGGAATAACTCAATCCTCAAATCAGGGAATTCAAAGAGCATAACATGGAAAAACCAACAGCCTTAATTCTCTCCTGCGGGATACTAATTCTATCAGTGTCAAATCAAAATGAACAGTATGTTTTTTTGAAGATACCACAAAAGTTTGAAATCTCTCCTTTAAAAAAAAAAAGCCCACTTACAGAGAAAATATCTAACTGTATGATTTCTGAGCACAGGTGCTATTTGGTTGCTGTGTATTAGTTTGATATGATTTCAAATTCACTTGCTTATGACTTTAGTAAAGTTGTTTTAATCCATGTGTTTATGACAAGACAAATAAAAGCTGTTTTTAGAAGTTGTTTGGATAGAAGAATGTGTTAGGATGCCATCATCTCATCTGTTGTCGCTGATTATCACTCAATAGCCCAGCTGCGGAGGGTCCCCACTGGGGGCTTATGGATAAGAACATGGAGAGAAGCAACTATGGCAAGGGGACATTTAGAGAATTTATAAGGACTATTGGAGAGTTTGGGTCTGGGCAAGGTGACACTATGCTGATGTAAAGAGCTCTCTGAAGATCACTGGGGCATTAGCTCCTGCCTCCATGAGGCAATTCCTTCTAGACAGTGGTGAAAGCAGAGAAGCAGCCCCCGCAAAGATCATCCTGCTCATCAACATGGGAGCATGGTTTCCTAGCAACGGCTCTAGCAACAAGAGCAGCTGGTGTCAGCTCTCCATTGGCCAAGTACCTCTCCTGAGTGCCTACTCATGTAAAAAGGGACACCTACTAGTAATCTAAATCTGGACTTCATTCCTTTCATCCCCCCTTGCCTGAAACAACAATGTAATTAATCTATCCCTGCCTCAGAGTATGTTATTTCTTTCTGGCTTACTATGAGACATTATCCTAATAAGTCATGAAGATGCAATGTACAGTATAGGAAATACTAGTATAAGCAATAATATCGCTATAACTGTATGGTGACAGTTCGTTACTAGACCTGTGGTGATCAATTTGTAAGGTACAGAAATGTTGAGTCCTTATGTTGTACACCTGAAACTAATATATTGTTGTATATCAACTATACTTCAATTTTTTAAAAAGCGACATTATCCTGTATGCTATGAAATTCACTGTTAAATAAATTGCTGGCAAAGACAAAATCAGTCTCTGAACATAATTTTACTACCCAAAATACTGGTTTACTCGAAACCTGTTCTTCTCCCACCATACTTTTAAACAAGATGAAAAACGTATTTGTTTTAAAAAAAAAAAAATGACCCAATTATATTTACATCTAGAAGTATCCTTTATTTGTAATTTAAAGTCTCATAGCCAGGTGTTATTATGTGATTAATTTGCTTAACCCCAGACAATATGGTTCTTCCCTTTCTGGAAGCTGTGACCAAGACGGCTGCTGCTGAATCTGAGTAAAATTCTGTACTTCTTTTTCCCTGGACTCCCAAGCGAAGAAAAGACAAGCCATAATCTAATCGCTTTCGGGGGAGTACTGCTCAAATGCTAAGAACCTTCATATCTTCTCTTTAAGGAGAGAGACCCTTTTCTTTAGTAATCCTAAACAACCTGTCCAAAATAAAGAGCGTGGCTTAAGACTCTTAACCAAAATTCAGATTAACTAGGTAAAATTCTCAGCAAAAGACAGCTGAATAACAACCAACTCCAACAGATTTATACAAAAATTTAACGTCTGTAAAAGGACTTGGGGAGGAAGAACATTTCATAAAAGTGTTATTTACCACATCAAGCCTGTGGCCTAGTTTTTTTGCTATCAAGAGTCCAAGTGAATAGAAGTATAAATTCCAGAAGGCAAAGGACTATTCTAGCTAGAATTTTTGAAACATAGTCATTAAAAGATTTTTTTAATGAAAAACAGTTATTCTATCAAACCAAGACCTCATTAAAGCCTAACAATGTATTAAGAAATATGCATTGTGTTAACAAACCTAAATTATGTTTTTCACTCAGTTGGTTATATAGATCACCAAAGTTCCTAAAATAATTGTTCCATTAAATGAGGAAGTGAATATACTATTTTCTAAAAGCATAAATATAAGTCAAGTAGTCTCAAGAGTTTTGCAGATGTATCACAATGCTAAAACTGTTTTTAAATGCACCAAGGAAATACTACCAATTCCCTACAGTTCTAATCAACGTCCTAGTTATTTTCCACTTGCTCCATAGCACCCCAAAATCCCTTCACTGCTCTGCTCCTGGCCTGGGAGGATGAACCTGCCTAGATCATGACCTAGGCTCCCCAGCTGGGTTCTAGAAATGGAAGTCACTGGCACAGGCCTAAAGGCAGAGGGAGGACAGGGCAAGGAGCGTCCCCTCCCTCCCTGCCTGCCTCAAAGCCAGCTCCCCTGGGTCCTCCTCCACAAAGGCCACTCTCTGCTCTGCTCATCTCTGGGGAATTCAGGGCTTCTTGCTGTTGCTATTCCCTGGGTGCTTCACCATCCCTTGTTTGTTCTCTAACCTCTGCAATCTCTTCATTTACACCATCAAGGATGAAATTTCTTTTCTTACTGGGACCTTGCCTGATGCAGCTAACAATACCAAGTCTGGTTAGTAAAAAACAGTCCATTATCTAAAGAAATCCAATTTAAAAGTTTAAAAAGGACTTAAGATCTACATGAACATTATTTATATATATTATTGCTATCTGTATAATTATATAAAAATTAAATATAACTAGCTTACTTCCACATGAAGCTGGTCAATCAGCTGAAATATTCATCACAATTAAATTTAGGTGTGTAATTTCACACCGCATTGTTCTCTCAAGATAAATGCAATAAGGCTGACATAAGCTTTAAAAAAAATCAATGAAGGGAAGGCCTGGGGATGGGAGGGGAGTTGTGGGTAAGAGATCAACCAAAGAACTTGTATGCATATAAGCATAGCCAATGGACACAATGAGGGGGAGGGTGCAGGTGATGAAGGCTGGGCCTGGGGGGCAGGGGTAGGCTGGGAGAGGACAATGGGGGGGGGGGGGGGGAAGGGGACATATGTAATACTTTCAACAATAAAGAATTTAAAAAAAGAGAGAGAGATTCTGGTAACTGATATTTCACTTTCTTTAATTTTTTTTTAATATATTTTATTGATTTTTTACAGAGAGGAAGGGAGAGGGATAGAGAGTTAGAAACATCGATCAGCTGCCTCCTGCACACCCCCTACTGGGGATGTGCCCGCAACCAAGGTACATGCCCTTGACCGGAATTGAACCTGAGACCCTTCAGTCCGCAGGCCAACGCTCTATCCACTGAGCCAAACCAGTTAGGGCTGATATTTCACTTTCATCTACCTGGTTAATCCAAGTAATTTTGTTGTTGTTGTTATTGTTGAAGCCCTCTCTAAGCACAGGATGAAAAAAAGGTTTAAACTGATAGTTCTCAAGTTTGTTGTTTCTTTTTAAATATATTTTACTGATTTTTTACAGAGAGGAAGGGAGAGGAATAGAGAGTCAGAAACATCGATGAGAGAGAAACATGGATCAGCCGCCTCTTGCACACCTCCCACTGGGGATGTACCCGCAACCAAGGTACATGCCCTTGACTAGAGTCAAACCTGGGACCCTTCAGTTCGCAGGCCGATGCTCTATCCACTGTGCCAAACCGGCCAGGGCTAGTTCTCAAGTTTTGATAAGCAAATAAATCAACTGATGAGCTTGTTAAAATGCTAACGCCCAGGCCCCACCCACACCTCCCTGATATGTGTTTTCAGTAGTCCCCCAGGTATTTCTGATGCACACCTAAATTTCAGAACTATTTAAAACTGGCCCACTTCAAGATTCCACCCAAATTTTCCAATATATTGCTTTTTTTCCTTTGAATTCACATTTCACATTAAACATTGTCAAAAAAAAAAAACCATAGTAACAATCATAATGCCAGTATGATATGTGCTTTATGGCAATCATAATGCCAGTATGACATGTAATATCAGCTGGTTCGGTGCTCACAAGAACTACACCAGTTAGTAGCGTTGTTGCCTCCATTTTACAAATGGGAAAATGAAAGCCCAGAGAAACTAAGTAACCTGACCAAAGGTAAAGAGTGGCAAAACCAGGATCACCTCAGGTCTGTCTGTCCTCTTACCAGGAGCTGGACAACCAAGCATTTGTGCATTTAAGGAGGATTAAGCCTGAGGGCCAAACATCTAGGCAAACAATAAGCATCCCTGTCCCCACCCTCCCCTCAACTCCAACCACTCACCCAGCAAGCTCTCTTGACTCTCCCCACCCATCCCTCACTCACCAAGGTGTTCCACTACACGGAGTGCCACCACAAAGGCACAAGTCTGTATGTATGCCAGCACTCTTTCCACATGAGTACCTACTACATGCCAAGTCCTATAAAGGATCCAAAATCCAGCTCCAAGTATCGGCTATGAGCTTGAGCAAATTTAACATCTCTGTGCTACAACCTCCTAATCTGTAAAACGAGGGTCATAATGCTAAGTGCACTGAAATGACACAGTGAGCTAATGAGTAAAAGTACTTGTCTGACATAGGACCTGAGCAAGAGCTCAATAAACAATAACTGTTATTAAAATTCTACTTTGCCAACCATCTCTCTTACAAAATTCAACATATCAGTCAGTACAAGGTCTGATTTATTTTCTCGCAGCTCTGTGTCCTGGGACTCTGATAAAAGATAAAACTTATCTTATTTTCGGGAGTACACTGGTAACAGTGTGTAACTCAGTGGACTGAATGCCAGAATATTTTAGAGCAAATGAGTCTTTTATTAGCCCTGAAATTGTACCATTTTGACAACTGTCTATTTCCCAACTTTAGAGTCAGCCCTGTTGATTACATACTAGTATAGAGTCTATAATTACCTTAATTCAAAACAATAATAAAATGTCACTTGGTCAGGGACTTGGTCTTCATTTATCACTGCATCATCAGCACTTTGAACAATGCCTGGCCCATGGTAAATACTCAAATATTTATTAAATGAATGAAGGTATAAATGTACCAATGAAGACACACCTTAGCTCATTATTACAAAAAACAAGTATAATCACCAGATCAATAACAATGTGCCAATAACGCGTAAGTTATTTTCAAAACTCCCTCAGAACATTTTTCTTCTTAACTAATTGTTGACTTTAAAAACTCTTCAACTGGAAAAGTTAATTAGCAACCTTGGCTCCATTACTCTATTCAAAATGTTAAAGTGGTTCCACGATACATCACCCTCATCATTCTACCTTACTTTAAAAACAAACTATTTAACAATGAGCATTTCAGTGACCATCTGAATTAAAGCCATGAAATGAAATAAACACTACTAAGAAATTAACCATAACTACCATCGAAGAGATGGAGAACTGGGGGAAGAGGGATTTACTACAGAATACGCAGACAGAAGTTCCATTCTCAGCTATGCTTCTAAGCAGCCACATACGTGACCTTGAACAGGTACTTAATTTCTGTCTCTATTTACTCATCCTCAGTATAGGAATAAGTTTACCACATCTACTTCATCAAGTTGTTTTAAGGACCAAATACACATAAACTAATTTCCAAAACAATAAAGCACCATACAAAGGTATGTTAACCTTTAATATAAACATCTTCAGATTTTAAATGAATGTTTCTATTCATCTTTTCTTTTCTTTTTTTATGTCTCTGCTACTCTTTCTATCTCCTAGAACCAAAGATCTGCCAGCACAGGGAAAATCCAGTTCTCACCTACAGTCATATGGCAAACACAGTAAGTAAATATTTGTTGAAAAAGATGCTCATCCATCTATAACAGAAATTTTAGATTCTGCTACATGCAATACTTTACCCTGGCCTTGTAAAGTTTAAGCAACAGGTTACTTTCAACTAAAGTAACAAGTGACATTACACACCTAAAAGATGCCTGTGGTTTTCTCAGGAACATCACCTTCCTTTTGTGTACATTAAGCAGTGTGGATGTGAATAGTAACCTATGTGAATATCACCCAAGGAATGTACTGCAATACTTTGGTTTCACTGCATAGAAAAGGACTTCCCTCTCTTTAACACTAGAGTAAAACTTCTCAAGATGCCAGATTTGTTCTTCTGATCTTACTTCCTATACTACAGTACTCAGAGGGAGAGCTTTTGGTGGACTTGTGGTAATTTCTTAAACCAATATGCCATTCTTATAATAATCAACAAGAAAAAAAGTTATTTTTGAAAACCATGAATAGAAAAATAGTCTAATACTTATATGTTAAGATGATTAACAGTCCTCTACATTTGTCAAATAAAACCATAACTGTTTTTAAATGTAAAACCGTCTGGTTCCTCAAAATACTCTACAATGCCTCAAAAATAAAATTTAAGCTTATTTAAATTTAGTTAGTTCTTGATTATCTACACCTGCAGAGAGACACACACACACACACACACACACACAGGTGTATTACAGACCATCCATTAATAATTTATATTAAGCTCTTGGATGATGGTTTTGTATTTACAGTTGAGTATCCTTGCATTATTGAGATATGGTGGAGTACCTTCAAGATGCAAAATTCTTAATAGTTCAAACCAAATTATGAAACACCTGTAAAAGTAGTCACTCAATTCGGCCTTCTTATCATTTTTCTTCCTATCATTTATCTAACTAACTACATTCTACCGCTGAAATGATTCCTACTTTGTTACGAAAGATGAACTTTGTGTACTCATTTATGTTATTATAGTTCAAGGGACATTTCTGAAATAAACATGAGCCATATCTAAATTAAAAAGCAAACTTTTTTAAAAATGTCCAAATAATACAGTTGACAATTTAATCATAATCTGAAAGCAAGTATTCCCCCGCCCCCACTCTCCAGGACTAGAGAGTTATATAACATTTAAAAGACAGCTACAGCATGTACAGGTAACAATCTGTCTAATTTGAGGAAAATTTTTAAGTTCTGTCTAAGCAGTAACATTATACTATTCATTTTAACTACAATAAAAGCCAGTGTTAGATTACAGCCTAATTCTAGTTCCTATAAACCCATCAAAATAAAAAGTGCACAATATGTATAATATTCTGGAATTTACACCAGAAATGATAATGCAACATCATATTATTGTTCAAGGCTGTCATCTTAAGAATTAAGAAACAGATGCAGAATTCAAAATTAGTTCCAGAACCACATTCCTGGCCTATCTCATCGTCACTCCTGTGTGCCTTCTTCAACCCTCAAGCCACATTCTTTAACACAGTGTCAGTTCTACAGGTTTATTTGAACAATCTACCAAATGAACTGAGATCAAGGCAACCTGGTCTGTCTGAAAGGAAAGGGGTTTCTGAGACTTGGGTGTGAATCCAGCCTTTGTCCTTCTGGAGCTACATGACCTTGGCCAAATATTTAATATTTAGAGATAAGCCTAAACTTCCTCATGTGTAAAAGGACAAGACCACCAACCTTGAATTCTTTTGTACATCAAGTCCCTCAGTTAGTGCTCTGATTATGGCAGGTACCTAATAAACGGGTGACAGTCTGATACTACTAAAGGGCCAGTTCACAAATTATGAAGTATCTCATTAAGGGGGATCACAATTAACTTGTCTGAAACTTATTAAAGTTGCAATGCTTTTTTCAATCTTTTACTTAAAATGTTTTAACATAGAGAAGTGAAAAATGCACAAAGGTTGGAAATCTTTTAAAAACTGACCTTTTCATACCGACAATGAAGATTCAATTATCAATATATAGTGACAATTGGTAAATTTTTTCAAAAATGTTTCGGGTGCTTCCATGGTCAAAAGTTCTAAAACTTTCTGAAGAAAGTTGTATTTTAGAACCCCGAGACAGCCCAGTTGTCTAAACAATGGGCTACATGATACACCACAGTGTCCAGGCAAAGTCACAACAGGATGAGAAAAGAGCCTTCAGCCTCTCTCAGATTTCCTGGCCACTGTTATTTTAAAACTTGATCACATAAACACAAACAGATGAAAAAATCCATCTCAGATAAGCCCCATGGGTTATGATTTATGATCTTGTTTTTAATACCTCATATTAACTTACATTAAATGTTGCAATATCTTATTACATTTTTCTTACTTGTAATTGTACACACTCATGAAAAATGTATTTGTTATATATAGTTGTATATATCATATAAAGAGATTTTAATCATGATTATCTTTTCTTAAAGTCATTCATCACTTTTGAACTCCCTTTTAAAATTAGTTTTTGCAAACAAAAATGTAACTTAAAAAGCTGGGAGGACAATACATGGCATGTCACATAGATCATACAAATGCAACGGGCAAATCTGCATAAGACTAAAATGACTTCTGTTTACCACTGTGCATGTAATTCCCGCGCAACTGAAAATACTCCAAATGAGCTGGATATTTAAAAGTCAGTGAGTTATTTTGAACAGTTGCATTGTTCCATGCTCTGGCTATAGCTCAATTTGCGGTGTTTCTAAAGCGAATGATAAAAGACACTAAGGTAATTTTTTTTCACTAAACCATTTCCAATTTGAAAGCCACAACCCAAGACATCTATTAAGTTTAGTTAATTTGTACAGAAATGCCATTTTGCTGCCAACCTTTGTACCATGACCATTACCAGCCCAAGTTCAAGATTCACATTTTATGGTGTGAATAGTGTCAGCTAAATCTTAAGAATATGAATTTCTTAAACTCTCAAACCCTGACTTCATTTAGATAGACTGCATCTACACCACCAGATCGTAACAGCAAGTGAAACTTTAACTTAGCATGTTCAGCAGTCTGTTAAGCTGGGGCCGTGCTCCTAGCTCCTCACTAATACCTGGAGATTCTCACTGAAGCACTTCTCCACCACAAACTTTATGCCAGGTAAAATGTAACGTGTTTCTGAAACTGAATGCATATTCCCGACACAGGTGTTCCAGAAATAAAAATTATTTCCTATTTCAAAATCCCAGAATTGAGCATTTCAATTGTTTTACGGAGTTTTGTCAATTAACAAATATAAAAAGCTATTGTTGGGTAACATACAAATTAACATACTGAAAGGATTGGTCCACCTAAAGACTAAAACTACAGATTGAGACCGTCCCAGCCTGATCTCCTACATGATTAAACTATTAGTCAGCTGATCCTCACACCCCAGGACAAACGAAATTATTCCTGCACTGCATTTTAAGCTTGTTTACGAAAGAGAGAACTATGCCGGAGTGTCAAAGTCACAGTCAGACACCTGAGTGATCCGCTTCTACCCGGGAGCCAGGGACGATACACAAAGGTATCTTGGTGATGATAAACCGTGAAAGGGGACTCTCATTGTCCGCTGGAAATGAGAGCCAGCCGAGCGCTCCCGCGAGCCGCCGCCGCCGGGCCCACCCATCACCTGCAGCACCTATTCGAGTCCTCGGGAGGTGAACCGAGCCGTGGGCCACCTGGGCGGCCTCCGGGAGGCCTCGAAGCAGGACGGGGGGAGCGAGGGGCCGGGCTGCCGCCCCGCAGCTCGGGCTCCGGGACACTCACCTGTGCGGACACGAAGGCAGGTGCGCGCTGGCGGGGCTACCTGTCGCCGCAGAGGCTGGAGGGCGGGCTGAGAGGTGATGAGGTGAGCGCAGAGGCCGGTGACGCGGCCGAGCCCAGGACGGGGCGGAGGCGGCGACCAGGCTGCTCCTCGCTTCCTGCTCGGACAGATCCCGGGTCCGTCTCCGCCCGCCAGCCGGCGCCCCACCGAGTCCCCGGCCCCGCCGCGCGCACGTCACGGCTACGGAGCGCCCGAGGGGGCGGGGGCGCCGCGGGCCGGGGCGGGCCGGCCAGGCACGCGGGGGCGCAGGGCCGCGTTCCGGGAGGGGGCGCTCGGCGCCCGGGGCCGCCCCGCCCCTCCGCTCGCCCGGCTCCGCGGCCACAGCCTCGGGCGTGGGGTGGGCGCTGCGGCGCGGGGAGGGGCCGCCGCGGGCCTGGCTGAATCCTGGTTCCGCCCCCGCGAAAGGGCCTTCTCAGCTGTTATGTTTCCGGACTGGAGACGGAGACTGTGCGGAATCTGCTCAGGGAGGGAGGACGCTGGCCATCGATGGGCGAGGACCCCGAGGGGTTCGGGCCGAAGCGAGGAGGTGCTGTCGCAGAGGAAAGAACCGGGCGCCCTCAGCTGCAGTCCAAGTGGCTGGGGCTGGGCTGCCCTGGGAAGGGAGTACCTTCCTGCGCAACAAACTTTGGATTCTGCTTTTGGGAGCAGGGGGGTCCGAGGTGAAAATGTTGTATTTCCTGGGCCTCCGCCGCCCTCCCCCCCCATTTACTTATTAAAGCTGCGATCTTTTCTGTCGTTTAAAAGTTATTGTTTCTGTAAATGACATACCAATGAGTCACACTTGAAAATTAAATATGAAGTAGCTGTGCAAATTGGATGCTATGAAAACCTACATTGCCTTTACAACGAAAAGAAGCGTCTTTAATAAAATAAAATGGTAATTTACTATAATGCTCAATGTCTCCGCTGGAAAAAAAAAAAAAAAAGCAAAAAATACCTACATATGAGAATTATACTTTTTTTTCCTGCAACATGTCCGAATAGCAACAAGAAAACTTCAGGAAATCTACAAGATTCTGATAAGAGGCAAGTTTCAGATATTCAGATCTTGCACTTCTTTTGGTGGAAAAGGTATGATGAGATATTTTAGGATAACAACTAAAACACTGACCAAATAGGGAAGTAAGAAAGAGGAAGAGAAACCAAGAAAGGAAATAATTTACAGCAATCTCAGAAGTTCCAGATTGCCAGGAGGTGAATCTTAAGTATATAAAACTAGATTTTAAAACGAATTGGGGGGTGAGTGGAGAGTTTCAGTTCACTGCTTTAACTTCATTTTGGATGTCAGATTAAAAGGCTTTGACAGACCAATAGAACCCTGTACAGTTTATTGTGATGACGTGTGATTTTTTTTTTCTCTTTCCTTTGTCCACCACCTCCAATCCATTAGAGTCCTTTTGCTTCTAGTTCCATATCTCTCGTATGTTTCCAATCCCTCTTTGCTGTCTAGTTTCAAGCCATCGTTTTAGGTCTTGCATACTGTTTTAGCCACCTAACAAAATCTAAGTTTTCCAGGCTGCAATCTTGTCCACTTCTAATCCAGTCTCTACAATGCCACCAGGTTTGTGTTCTATAAAATAAAAGTCTGATTATGTACTACTCTTTTTAAACTCCTATAGTGGCACTCCACTACCCTTATTACAAAGTCCAAACTCCTTAAGGTGTCTTACATGATCCTCCAACTGTTTATGTTTGGCTAGCAGAGTAGGGATCTCTTGTTAAAATACAACGAAAAGCAGGTGGAGAAAAGGGAACACAAGTTCACTGCTGGTGGGAATGCAGATTGGTGCAGCTCTATGGAAAACAGTACAGGCAGGCCTCGGGTTACGTCCGACTCGACGTACATCGTTTCATAGTTACGTCGCCATCTCCCATTTATTTATAAAAAAAAAGTTCCATAATTTCGACATATGTACATATGTGCTTTATGTTTTTTATTATTTATTTATCACAAGTAAAGGTCAGGATTTGTTATCTTTTAAATTTTTTTTTACTGTTTCACTTCATCACTGCTGTGTATGTGCTCCATGTGAGTGACGTAGGTGCTTATGTAGGTGGATTCCGACTTACGGCGAAAATCGTGTTATATCGCACCATAGGAACGGATCTCCAACATAACCCGAGGACCTACTGCATGGAGTTTCCTCAAAAAATTAAAAATGGAACTGCTGTTTGACCCAGTGATACCACTTCTGGGAATATATCCTAAACCCTGAAACACCAATCAGAAAGAATATATGCACCCCTATGTTTGTAGCAACAATATTTACAACTAGAATTTTGTGCTCTTGTTGGGGGGCGGAATCCCTCAGCCTGGCCTGCACAATCTGGGACCCCCTCGGGGGATGTCCACCAGCCAACAGACAGACATCCCTCTCACAGTCCGGGACCCCTAGCTCCTTACTGCCCACCCGCTGGCTGCTCCTTAGTGAGCCCGGCTTCTGGCTGAGGGGCACTCCCCCTGTGGGAGCCCACTGACCACCAGGGGGCAGCTCCTGCATTCAGCATCTACCCCCTGGTGGTCAGTGTGTATCATTGCATATTAGGCTTTTATTCTATAGGATAGCTAAGATTTGGAAACAGTGCACGTGCCCCTCAGTAGGTGAATGGATAAAAAAGCTGTGGTGCACTTACACAATGGAATACTATGCAGCAGTAAAAAAGAAGGATCTCTTACCATTTAAGACAGCATGGATGGACCTGGAGACTATTATGCTAAGTGAAATAAGCAATCAGAGAAAGACAAATACCACATTTGTGGATTTATGGAATCTAATGATCAAAATGAATTGACCAACAAAATAAGACCCAAGGCATGGGACAGACTAACATATCTTGGTGTGTGTGGTGTTGTGGGAGAGGGAGAAGAGATAAACCAAAGAAGTTATAGACTTACTAGTGCCCCGGTGCACTGATTTGTGCAACTGTCCCCCCTCTTAAGCCATATGCAAAACTTTGTAACTTTGTTCCTTCGTTTTTACAAAAATCTATATCATAGTCATTTACAGAGTCTCTACAGTCTCTCTGGCTGATATCTACTTTAACAGCTTCAACTGCATCTGTGTTACCAACTCCTAAAGTAAGGCAGCTTGAACACCCCAAAGATACTCATTCTCTTTTCCTTCCCAACTGCCTCAAATGATCCCCTTGCCAGCCGTGGGCAAACTATGGCCCCAGGCCGGAACCGGCTGTTCTATCCGGTTCTCTTGCTCTCCCCTCCGCTCCTTTACTTTGAATTTATATTAGTTCACATAAACACTCCATCCATGCTTTTGTTCCGGCCCTCCGGTCCAGTTTAAGAACCCATTGTGGCCCTCGAGTCAAAAAGTGTGCCCACCCCTGCCCTTGCCAATAGACCCTATTAAAATCATGGTATTACCAGCTGCTAGTCTCAAGAAGTCACCCAGAACTCCTTCCCTTCCTCACTCCTAATTTGGAAGTCACTGAATTCAGTTCATTCTATGTCATAAATTATTTCTAAATTGATGTCTCCATCCTCCCTAAGAGCAGGCCATCATCTTTTGTCTGAATTCTTTTTTTTTTTTAATATATTTTATTGATTTTTTACAGAGAGGAAGGGAGAGGGATAGAGAGTTAGAAACATCGATGAGAGAGAAACACCGATCAGCTGCCTCCCGCACATTCCCTACTGGGGATGTGCCTGCAACCAAGGCACATGCCCCCGACCGGAATCGAACCTGGGACCCTTCAGTCCACAGGCTGACGCTCTATCCACTGAGCCAAACCGGTTTCGGCTTGTCTGAATTCTTGACATGACCTCTGCTCATTGTAGTCCATTCTTTCACCACTCCACCCTCCAAATCTAATTATGTCATCCCCTAGCCTAGCTCAAATCCTGGTGACTTTCAGATCAATTAAAACTCATTTATGCTTGGCCAGTGTTGCTCAGTGGTTGAGTGTTGGCCTGTGTACCAGGAGGTCAGGGTTCAATTCCCGATTCCTGCGCGGGTTGTGGGCCCGATCCCCAGGAGGCAGCCAATGCATGATTCCTCTCTCATCGTGGATGTTTCTATCTCTCTCTCCCTTTCTCTTCCTCTCTGAAATGAATAAAAACATTTTTAAAAACTCATTTATTTGATATATAGAATCCTTCACAATCCTGAACCTACTCACATCATAGGAATTCAAACATACCAAGTCCTTCATGGTGCTCCTCTCAGTCTTCAAAACTCAGTGTGTTATTTTCTCTGTCCTGACTCTGGAAAAATTGATTTTTTCTTTACTCTACTTTCCAGAGCACCCATTTCATACCTATATTGTAGCACTGATTAAGTGGTTTTATAATTATGTTTTTCTACTTGTTTGCTCCATAACAACTCTCTAAAATACTGAGCTTTTGCCCAGCCAGTGTGGCTCAGTGGTTGAGTGTCAACCCAAGAACCAAGAGGTCCCTGTTTCGATTCCAATTCCCAGTCAGGGCACATGCTGGGGTTGTGGACTGGATCCAGTAAGGGGTGTGCAGGGGGCAGCCGATCAATGTTTCTATCATTGATGTGTCTATCTCTCTCCCTTCCTCTCTCTCTAAAAATCAATAAAAAAATTTAAATAGATAAAATACTGAGCTTTTTAAGAAATTCTGCCCTATTCTTTTTAGCCCTAAAAACATTGCTTGTCTCATTGAATTAATAATAACAATGCTGAATTTATTGAATGCTTACTAGGTGCCAGCACTGTTAACCTCTTTATATATATACTAGTGACCTGGTGCATGAAATTCATGCACATTAAAAGGGGATTAAACAGAGGAAATAATTTAATATTGCTATTTGCCCTTTATAATAGAAGTGTCAGAGATGAAAGAAAATTAGTAAAATGTATATGAAAACCTTCCTCCTGTCAGAGTCTGGGGCACACCATGGGACCCAGAGTCACGTCCCCACCCACCCACATGCACCTCAAAATCGCGTGAGACCCAGACCCGGCGATCCCCCCCACCCCCCGCATTGGGCTAGATCCAGACCCGGCCAGTCCCACCCTTGTCAAGCCCTGCCGGGCAGGGAGTGCAGTCTGAGGTCCCCAGGCCTGGTGCCGGGGTGGGGGTGGGGCCAGAAGTCCCCTATCAAGCCCCACCTGGTAGGGGGCATGGCCTGAGGTCCCCCGGCCTGGTGCTGGGGCAGGGGTGCAACCTGAGGTCCCCTAGTCCAGCACCAGCACGGGAAGTGCACCTTGAGGTCCCCCATCAAGCCCCACCTGGTGGGGGGGCGCAGCCTGAGGTACCCTGTCAAGCCCCACCAGGTGAGGGGCACAGCCTGAGGTCCCCCAGCCTGGTGCCAAGGCAGGAGGCATGGCCTGAGGTCCCCTGTCAAGCCCCACAGGGGCGGGGGAGGGCATAGCCTCATCCCTGCTGATTGCTCATTAAGGCTCCTTAAGGGAACTTTGCCTCAGCTGTGGGTGCAACCATCTTTGTCATGGAGTGATGATCAATTAGCATATTCCCTCTTTATTAGATAGGATCATCCCATTAAATCTTCACAGCCCTTTGACGGTAGTATGGTGAGCATTTGCTTTTTGCCTCTCTAGCTTCTGAACTCCCATCCTATTTTTAGAGAATTTTTAATTTTGAGTCTTGGTGGAGCAGGGCTCACCTCACACTTCGGCAAGTGAGTTTGGACAAAGTCTTTCTCCCCACTATCTGGCAACTAGGGGTTAAGCCAATTGGATGCTCTCACCTGAAACTTGGAATCTGGACAAACTGATACAAAGATGCAGAGATAGAGATAGAGGTAGAGATAACTCACAGTAGTGTAGGTAATTGTAGCAACCAGGGTCTGGTCGTGACAGTGCCAACAGTGACATTCTAAATGATGGCCCTGCACATTTTACACACAGTTCTCCGCCATCCCCAGTGATTCTGTGAGCTACATGATATTCTACCAATGCATTCTTTTTTGGATAATTCAGCCAGACTTTGTTTCTGTTATCTTCAACCATGAACACCAACTAACACAAAAAAGGTCTATCGTTATTCTCATCTTACAAAAGAGGAATGAGTAGGTGCTCAAGTGTTTATTTAGCGAATAAATAAGTGACCATTTACATTATAACTTCTAAAAGAAGTTTTGATCATTGCCTCAGTTATTAACAAGTTGCACTAAAGGTAATCATCTGGAACATACAGGAAAATAAATTACAGGAAATAAGCAGGTCGCTAAAGAGATTGTCATGATTTTTTTCTTTAGGGTATTATCTTAGCTCATCCTCATATACCACCAACATCTGCATCTCCCATTTTTTATTTTTAGAAAAACCACTAATGTTTAATGTAATCACTGTAAAATCATAAATCATTTCTGTAAAAAGACTGAGTGATGTTTTAAACATCATTCCTGAATTTACTCTAGAAAGTAGGTTAATATACTTTTAAAATATTTTCAATATAAAGGACTAAAATTAAAGCTAAAATGTCAATAGATATTTTGTTGTTGTTGTTGTTAATCTCACCCAAGGATAGTCCCTCCATTGATTTTCAGAGACAGTGGAAGAGAGGAAGAGAGATAAAGAGAAACCTTGATGTGAGAGAGAGACATCAATTGGCCGCCTCCTGCATATGTCCCAACCAGGGCCTGGGATCAAGCCTGCACCTGACCAGAATCAGACCCAAGACCCTTCAGTCCAAGGGCCGATGCTTTAACCACTAAGCAAAACTGGCTAGGGCTGTAAAGATATTTTTTAAAAAAACAATTCCTTAACCAGATCACTGCACATGTCTTATCATTCTAGCCCCCAGAAATTTCTGTAACTATATTTCTCTTATTTAAACTCCCAGCTAATTTTTCCTGAATTGTTCTTAGTGTCATTATCATTAAAACTGAAACAACAGCCAAAGTGTAACCAAAGTTCATGTCAAACACTTTAATTGAACTGTCAAATGACTTTAAAATGATCTTTCACATAATTTGTCATATCTTGTGATCTTTAGTCCGAGTGCAGTAATTTGAAGGAAGGCAGAGGAAAGCCAATTATTTTTTTTCAAACTTAAATGGGTCAAATGTAAGCTAGGCAAATTGCAGATATTAAAAGAAAGCAAATGAGTGAAGGCCATTCTGAAGGTGCAGAATTACATTAATCCGTATTTAATATGAAGTGAATAGTGTGAGGAGAAACCAGGTTCCAGGCCTAACTGTCCAGGCCTGTGACCTATATAAGTCACTTAATCTCACAGAGACTCAATTTTCTCATCAATAAAATAGCAATGATATTAATACCTTCTCCTTCGAGAAAGGACTAAGTAAGATCATGCAAAAATGAAAGCATTTTGCAAACTAAAAATAGGTTTATAAACAGCATATTATCAATCCCATGTACAAATAATGTAAACACTTTAAAAAGAATACATTCACATACAATCTTGAACTTGTTACTTGCTGGAAAAGTTTGTAAGTACATTTAAGCAAGAAGAAAGTAAGTCTTTAAAAATAAAACTAATAATAAAACATTTGAAATTACATTTGTTTTAAACATAGAGATTAATACAAGTCAATTATAGAATTTCCTTTTATGTGCAGTTTTGATGAAATCTGAATATTAAAAAATTCATAGTAACAAAGACATAACTTCTAAAAATTTTTTCTAGTGTAGAAGTCTTTCTGCTATAGCTGTATACTACTTCCAAAAATATAAGAAAAGTAGTTGACTATTTTTATTACATATTATGAATAAATTATTACAGTTGAATTTATAAATATTATTTAATTTTACAAATCAGATATAAAATAAAATTAAAGACGTTTTGGGAAAAGATAATAAAGAAGTGAATTAATTTCAAGGAAGGAAAACATAAATATATATGTTAGAACTAGATAATTTGCATAAAAATTTCAATAACAAATCGGAAAGGTCAGTTCTCCACAGCCTACATATATAGTCCAGAAAATAAAACAAAAATTAATAGTGTTTGTTTCTGAAAAATTATATTTTTATAAATTAATCTCAAATTGATGACAAGTTAATCATTTCAGTGATTAGTTGATCCATATTTAGATATTAATATCACAAATATAATTCAACACTCAAATTGGGTTTAATGTCTACTGAAATATCCTGTATTTCAGATCTATATTTTAGCATCCTTCCTCTTTTGTTGAATGTTTTATTTACATGTCTGGGAGCTAGCTCGCTGAGATCTGAACTATCTTTGGACATCCAGAGTCAGCTGGGACATAAACACATGTAAACAGTCAACATTTGTGCAAATGACTGAGCTGAATGAACCTGAGCTTTGCCAGGTCCATACTCTTGACAGTGGAGGTCCTTCAGAATTGAATTTTTTTTTTTTTAACATTTTAGAACTTTGTTATAGAACAGAAGGGGATTTGCCCAATTCTCCATGGAACATAAATTTAAATTTAAATCACTATTCCACAGGTGATTCAATATTTAAAATATGTTTTATTGATTTTTTACAGAGAGGAAGGGAGAGGGATAGAGAGCTAGAAACATCGATGAGAGAGAAACATCTATCAGCTGCCTCCTGCACACCCCCTAGTGGGGATGTGCCTGCAACCAAGGTACATGCCCTTGACCGGAATCGAACCTGGGACCCTTGAGTCCGCAGGCCGAAGCTCTATCCACTGAGCCAAACCGGTCAGGGCTGATTCAATATTTATAAAGAATTTATGTACATGGTCGATAGGGGAAAAGGGGACATATGTAATACTTTCAACAATAAACATTTTTAAAAAATATTTTTTATTGATTTCAGAAAGGGAGTGGGAGAGGGAGATAGAAACATCAATGATGAGAGAGAATCATCCAGCTGCCTCCTACACGCCGCCCCCCCCCCCCCCGCAACCCGGGGATTGAGCCCGCAACCTGGGCATGTGCCCTTGACCAGAATTGAACCAGAGACCCTCCCATCCTCAGGCCAACACGCTATCCACTGAGCCAAACCAGGTAGGGCAACAATAAAGATTTTTTTAGAAAAAGAATTTATGTACAGAGTACATTTTATCTCATTTTTCTAATATGAAATTTTACAATATTTATTTTCACCAGTTATCTTTTAATTTCATCTCAAGATATGAATTAAATAATCAAAGTGGATAACATAATACAAAATGTATATGTATATAATATTTAAAAACAGGAAAACACTGGATATAGGGGTAGTATTTAAACAAATCATTGATATACAACATTCTTCAGGAAAATGAAAAGATTGATAGTGGCTGATTTCCCTACCTTAAAAATAGTATCTTGAAATAGATCAAGGAAGTAGCAAGTATAATTACTGACCAGGAAGTGTCTAAATATGTGGCAGAGTTAAATATTATCCTACAGTTAATAATAACCGTAAGTTAGAATGTATAAAACATTAAATGAATTTGCAGAGTAATAACCTGAGTTCATTTACTTAGGCTTTATTGAGATTTACCAAATGATTATTATGTTAGTCAGCCTTTGCTGTGTAGCCAATAAAATCTCAATGGCATATAACAAAATGCATTTCTTTTTCTCCCTGGCAAGTATAGGTCTCCAGAGGTAACTCTAATTCAGGCTACTGGTAAATTTAGGTCTGTTCTATATGTTTCATTCTGGGGTTCAAGATAAAGGCCCATTTACTATTTGAGGTATGTTCTTCTTGTGTCAGATGTCAGAAACATGCTATTTCCCTTAAAGCCTAGGCTCAGAATTGGCACATTGCTAGTTCTATCAACATTTCATTAGTCAAAAAAAAGTCAGGTGACCAAGCCTAGCATCAAGGGGACAGGGTAACCAGTCTTACTATGGATGTGTAGGTAGTGAATGTTTGCTGAACAATAATCTAATAATCCAAATAGATTAAGAATAGGCATGTAGCCCTGACTGGTTTGACTCAGTGGATAGAGCATCGGCCTGCGGACTGAAAGGTCCCAGGTTTGATTCTGGTCAAGGGCATGTACCTTGGTTGCGGGCACATCCCCAGTAGGAGGTGTGCAGGAGGCAGCTCATCGATGTTTCTCTCTCATCAATGTTTCTAACTCTCTATCCCTCTCCCTTCCTCTCTGTAAAAAATCAATAAAATATATTAAAAGAAAAAAAGAATAGGCATGTAGAAGGCTTCTGAGATGCTGATAATGTTTTTCTTTTCTTTTTTTTTTGACCTGTGCAGTGTTACAAAGGTGGGTTCACTTGGCAATAATTCATTGAGTTATATATATGTATTCATGTTCTATGTATTTTTTTCTGTAAGTAAATTATACTTTAAATAGAAGCTTATATTTTTAAAAATGCTATAGCTGACTGAGACTTTCAGTATATTTTTAAAAAAATATATATTTTTTTATTTCAGAGGGGAAGGGAGAGAGAGAGAGGGAGAGAGAGAGAAACATCAATGATAAGAGAGGATCATTGATTGGCTGCCTCCTGCAAACCCAAAACTGGGGATCGAGCCAGCAACCCAGGCATGTGCCCTGACCTGGAATCAAGCTGCGAGCTACTGGTTCACAGGTCAACACTGAACCAATGAGCCTCTCTGGCTGGGCTGATTTTCAGTATTTTTTTTAGCTTTCTGAATTTTTAGTTACTTTCTCTTAGAGGAGTCAGATTAAAATGAATATCATAATTCTTGAATAAGAAAGTCCTTTTTAAAAATTGCTGTGAGAAAACCTGTGACTTTCCAAAGAAATATCATGTATTCCTGAGTTGACATAAATATTATATTTGCATATTTATTAATAATATGAAGATAACCAGTCTAAGTTAATTAGGTCAAACAAATTCATGAAAATGTGTAAGGTCAGTTTTAGGTACACTCAAAAATTTTAATTTTGCTTTTGAATATTTTAAAATATATTTTTATTTCTATTGATTTCAGAGAGAGTAAGGGAAAGGGAATGAAAGATAGAAACATTAATGATGAGAGAGAATCATTGACCAGCTGCCTCCTGCATGCCCCCTACTGGGGATTGAGCCCACAAGCCGGCCATGTGCCCTTGACCGGAATCAATCCCAGGACCCTTCAGACCACAGGCTGACGCTCTATCCACTGAACCAAACCAGCTAGGGCTACTTTTGGATATTTTAAAATAAATGTTTTTAGAGAAATTTATTGCTCATGCTAATTTTATCATGCCAATAACAATTAAACAGAATTAGAAAATAATCTGCCTTGATATATATCCCCCAAATTTTCCAAAATTCATTATTTTCAAATAAGTGTGGCATATTCCTGAAACTTTCAGTTTTGTGTGTGTGAGAGAGAAATGTGAGGGGGGAGGTGAGAAAGTCAGTGAGGGAGGGGGCTGGTTTTTATGTGGGACAAACCTAAAACATATTTATCAGTGATGTCATTGTCAAAAATCCTGACAAAGACAGGAAAAGTCTGACAACCATTCCCTATCCCAGAAAGGGTGGAGTCTCCAGTCCATGAACCTTGACATGCCCAGGACTTTTAGGTTACTTGGCAACTTGAGGAAATCATGACCAGTGCTATGTCTAGAGAATAATTTCTCCCCAGGAGTCTTGTGGTTATCCTATTTATAGCCAAGTGTCTAGGATAAAAACAAATGAAGAACTGTTATTATAATATGCTAATTAGTACTTCAAATACTGCTCAGATAACAAGCAGCAATTAATTTATTCTAAAGCTCATAACCTAAATGAACAGCAGGTAGAGGGGTGATGACAATGAACAATTGGATTCCTGACTCCTCTCAGGCAGTTTTTTCTTTTATATAAGCTTTGAAATTTTTAACATCTAAAATAATAACACTACTGGCACTATATAGATTTCAATTACAGTTAGATATTAGGAAGGAATTGAGGATTTTACAGTATTAAGCCTTTCCATCAAGAATGTGATTATCTATGTCTTTCCATTCCTGCAGGTCTAATCAATGAAATAGTGTAGTTTTCTCATTCAGGTCATGTGCTTTTATTAAATTTACTAGAGGCCTGGCACACGAAATCGTGCGCAGGTATAGTCCCTAGGCCTAGCCTGGCTGCCAGCAGCTACCCGCCCCCCCCCCCCCCACCCACCTGGGTTCCCAGTTTGCCATCAGGCAATTGGACAATCGGAGCCTGACGGCTGGAGGGTAGAGGGACTGAAAGGTCAGCTGGTCCTGCCTGCTTGTGGCCCCGCCCCCACCACAGGTTGCCCTCTGTGTGTGGGGCGACGGGTGAGGTGGGAGCCTTGGCCTGGCGCCTCCCGCATTCCTACCACCCAACCCCGGGTCCCTGTTCACCATCAGGCGATGGGAGCCTGCTGGCCGGGGAAAGGGACTGAGAGGTGGTCCGTGCACCTCATTGTGACTGGTCGAGCGGTCATTCTGGTCATTCTGCTTTTATGGTTGCTGGGCTTTTATTATATAGGATTCCTAAGTATTTTATAGTACCTGGTTATTCTTGTGAATAATTCACACACACACACACACACACACACACACACACACACACACACACAATTTCTTTCCTAGATTCTCATTGTGTATTTATCCATGCAATGTAACAAATTTTCTTCTTCCTTTAAAACAGGTTTCCTAACTTTCTTAATCACCTACTCAGCAAAACCATACCTTTATCTCTTATTTTCCAAATTTTACAGTTATTTTCTTGTTATTACATCTGCTATAAGTGTGAAAACTATGTTGAATAGTATGAGAGCCTGTTTAGTGCTTGATATTAATTTAATTGGTTGTTTCACCATTTAATATATTTGTTACTAGGAGTTACAGTCTATATCATATTTTAACAGGTTCCTCTATTCAAAGATTTTTATTAATAACTGATTTTTTGGTCATAAAAATTGTCTTTAATCTTTGAAATAATAATTACTATATTTTTTGATACTGAACATCCTTGAACTTGGTTATAGGGTAACTGCAAATATTTTATTTAGGATTTGTCAGTCTCTAAGCATATGTTACATAATCCCTTCGTTTTCCTTTTTGACACCATTTTTACTGGAACTTTTTATTAAAGGTATGCTGGCCTCAGAAATTGGGAGATTTTCAGTCATTTTTATGGCATGGAATGGTTGAATGTTAAAGTCAATTTTTAAAGGCTTTCTATATCTGTGATATGTCTCTCTCCTTTTTCTTTTCTCATTGTCTTTTCTCCTTGATTAGGCTTAGGTGTTTATCTACTTTATGTTTAAAAAACCAAATGCTTGTGGGGGTTTTTTTGGATAGGGTACGGTAGTTGTAGTTCATTGATTTTTATATTCCTTAAGTTGTAGTTCATTGATTTTTATATTCCTTAATTTCTTCCTCCTAGTTTTTTTAAAATGTTTTTTATTGTCCTGTTTCTAATTCTTAACATGAGGTTTTAGTCCTTTATTTTTTATTTTTAGGTTTAATAATGAAAGTGCTTAAGTCCATAAACTTCCTTTGTGTACAGCTTTTGCTATGTCTTATAGTTATCAGGAAAATGAAGTAATGAGTAGACCAATTAAAGAAATAAATGAAGCTCTAACCAGTTTGGCTCAGTGGATAGAGCATCAGCCTGCGGATTGAAGGGTTCCAGGTTCGATTCCGGTCAAGGGCATGTACCTTGGTTGCGGGCACATCCCCGGTAGGAGGTGTGCAGGAGGCAGCTGATCGATGTTTCTCTCTCATCGATGTTTCTAACTCTCTATCCGTCTCCTTTCCTCTCTGTAAAAATCAATAAAATACATTTTAAATAAATAAATAAATAAATGAAAATTTCAGAAATACATATTAGTAGCATAATTTACTATATGACAAAGATGGAAAATCATTTTAATGGCCCAAAGTATTTTTTAATAAATGATGCTGACACAAATGACTATTTTGAAGAAAATTAAATCTATAACACCGATATCTTTTGCTATACATAAGAATTCCAGTTTGAAAACTTAAAAAAGAAAATATTGCGCTTTGTAAAGTATTTGATTGTCTACACTATGCTGTACACATGAAACTAATACAAAATATTGAATGTAAACTGTAATTAAAAATGAAATTTTAAAAAATCTTGCAAGTATGTGACTATATGTACTATCATGAGTCAAGAAGAAGCACCTTAACTGATTGAAAACTCATAACATACATAAAAGTAAAACTTTTGGTATGGAAAATATACTATAAAGTCTACAGACAAATACTAGATTATGAAAAGTTAGTTATAACAGATGATAATGTAACATGCCAAAGGCTTAATAGTAATAGAAGGGGAAAAAAGCAGCTACTAATTCAATGGAAAAATGGACAAATGGTAGGTACATCTGTCATAAAATAAATTTAACCAGAGATAAATTTAAACCAGAGAGAAGAGAAATGCAAATCAAAGTAATAATGAAAAGACTTCTACATGCACAAGACTTACAAAATTAAAAAGAGCTATAATACCTATTGCTGCTAGGGATGTAGGAAAATTTGTATTTAAAAAAAAATTGGTGGAAGAAATGTAAAGTGCTATATCCTTTTGGAAAACAGGGTGATAACATCTGTAATAATTAAAAGTATATATGATCTTTGATCCAGCACCTCCTGGGAATCTATTCCAAAGAAATAAAACGATGTACCTAATAAAAGAGTAACATACTAATTGACCATACCTTGGTGACACCCACCAGCCAATCAGGAGTGAGTATGGAAATTAACCCAACAAAGATGGCAGGTTAATTTGTATACGCAGGTGCCGAGCAGCCAGGGACGGCGACGACGCAGGCATTCCGCACCACCCTAGCTGCTCAGGGCCTCTGGTCAGCCTGGGAAGGCAGAAAGTTGGCTCCAAGCCAGAGCTGAAAGGCTGCTCTGGCCAGAGTGAAGGCAGTGCTGGCAGCCAGGGGAACAAAGGCCCATTCTTACATGAATCTTCATTCGTGCATCGGGCCACTAGTCTTAAAAATAAAAGGCTAATATGCAAATGGTTGTCGCACTGTGATGCCGTAATGACTGATCAGCAGGGACTTGAGGCTGTGTGGTGCCCGGCCAGGGCAGGGGACCTGAGGCCGCGCTCCCCACCCTGGTGCCGGGGCTGGAGGACATGAGGCCATGCCCCCCTAAGGCTGCATCCCCAGCCCCGGTGCCAGGACCTGAGGCTGCGCCCAATGCCCGAGTGTTGGGGCTGGGGGACCTGAGGCCATGCCCCCTGCCCATGGTGCTGGGGGGCCTGAGGCCGCGCCACCCTCCCCAGCACCAGAAACATGAGGCTGCATCCTCTGCCTGGCGGGGCTTGACGCAGGTAGGGCCGGCCAGGTCTTGGTGTCGCCCAATGGGGGTGGGGCCGGCTGGACACTTGTATTATAGAGAAAGGGAAAATAGCAATATTAAAATATTTCCTCTAATTAATTCCCTTTTAATGTGCACAAATTTTGTGCACCGGGCCACTAGTCAGTATATAACAAAATAAAACCAGAGAAATATATTACATGCTTATGTTTGCAAAAAACTGGAAACAAAGTGGATGCCATTAGTAGTGTGGTAGACATGCTGCTGAAAAAGATTCCTCACCTGGAAATATGGTAAGAATGAACTTTTCTTTGTTCCTTTTAAAATTAGGAATGCTGGCTAACCAGCTTAGGCCAGTTCAGTGTGACTGGAAGTGATGTGCCACTTCTGGGCTGACGCTTTGAGTCAGTGTTCTGCTCACCAGGTTCCCTTCCCACTCTCTAGTGGCCATGGAAACTTTATCAGTCTGGATAGCAGAGTAACTGCAGCATGACTCCCTTGCTTTCCTCTTTTTGGACATGTAGGATGACCCCCCAAAATAAAACTTTCTTTGGGGAGGATAAACCACTGAGATTTTGGAGTTTTACTATAGCATAACCAAGCAAATCAGGACAGAGTAAGGGAATGGCTAAATATATTGTGGTCCATCATATACCTGACTTTAATTATACCTGATGTCTTGATTTTCACAAGATATTGCTGAGAGACAAAAGATGTTGAAAATGTTTATATTATCCCAGTTTTTATAAGAAAAACAATACATCTTTAAGCATATATTACTATAAAGATCATATGAATATGGGGGGAAATATGAAAGAATAGATACAAAGTTGTTAAAATAGGTTATAAAGCAGAGAAGAATCCAGACTATAACAATTTTAACAAATAGCAAAGCTGTGTGGTGTGTTTACATGCTTTATTTACATGTTTAATTATAATTACATATAATATTGAGTAGATGTGATAATTTCATATAGTACTTCATTGAATCCAAGGTTCTTTGATGCTTGGTGCTTTCTTTGTCTTTACCTGCATCAAAAGGTTTTTACACACCTGACTAAAAATGCTGCCAAGAAATATATCAGCGGTTCTCAATGTGTGATCTTGCCTGGGAACTTGTTTAGAAATGTCCATTTACAGGGCCCACTGAAGACAATCTTGAATCAGAAACTGGAGATGGGGCCTAGAAATAAGTTTTATCAAGTCTTTCAGGTGATTCTGATGCAAATGCATTCCTTAGTTGGTAAGATGTAGCCTTAATTCAGAGGTTAAATATGTGTGTGTGTGTGTGTGTGTGTGTGTGTGTATAAGCCATATATTATGTACATATGTATATGGATTATCTTAAAAATAAGGTAACCTCGACTGTCATTTTAACACACTGTCCTCTCTTCTCTCTGCTACATCCAATTTGCAAATATTTCTTACTTTCAATATAAATTCCCAATGATCAGATCTGATTGGCTCTTTTTTTAAAAATAAATCTCCTAGGTCATATCACTACAAACTAATGTTCCTTGAGAGCAGGTGTCAACTCCAAGTCCAATTAGCTGTGACGAATGAGACTGGGATGGGAGAGGACTAGCTATGTTACAGGTGCTTGGGGCAGCTTCCCTAAGAAATGGGTTTGGAAATGTTAGGCAACAAATGACCTGGTATAATTGGTTTAATTTTACGTTGATAAAACACTTTTTCTGTGATGAAATGTTGGTATTTTATGCTATTTTATATGTTCTTTTTTATCATATGTGTTTTAAAAATATAACACTTTGGTTTTTTAAAAAAATGTAATGCTTCTCCTTTGGTAGTTTCACATGCTTTATAATTTTGTTTCTAAAATCAATTATCTATCAATAGCTTCAGTTAATCATTTTCTGTCCAATTTTCAGCTATATATTTCATTTACATTTAAGTATCTTTGACAATAATTTATTCATAAAACAAGGAAGTTCTGAGGCAAAGGAACTTTCCTATTGTTGCATGTTTTTAAAAGGAACATCTCAAATGAACTATCCAAGTTATGTCTTTTTTTTTTTTTAGCATCCTATAATCACAGGAATAATTGTACCTTTTACCCTAGAGCAGTGGTCGGCAAACTCATTAGTCAACAGAGCCAAATGTCAACAGTACAACGATTGAAATTTCTTTTGAGAGCCGAAAACCGACTTCTGTGCATGGGCCACCAAGTTTCACACTGTACATGCACGCTCGCACATGGCATTTTGTGGAAGAGCCACACTCAAGGGGCCAAAGAGCTGCATATGGCTCGTGAGCCGCGGTTTTCCGACCACTGCCCTAGAGTAACTATTCATGACTAATTTAATTACTATAGTAGAGGTTTGCACTCATTCTTGCCCCCTGTAATTCTTTCATTACTGTCATTAGGATTTTTACAGCATTCACAGTCAATCATGTCATTCCTCTGCTTGAAAGGCATCAGTGATTTTTTAGGAAAATGACCAAAATCTTGAACATGGCTTCAATGCCCTGCGTGATCAGGTCCCAGTTTACCCATTCACCTTATTCTGAGATCCAGTTACACAGGCCTTCTTTAATTTTATTTTAAAAATTATGAAAATGTTTAAACATACTGAAAGATAACAAAGAATCCATATAACCATTTTCCAAAGTAAACAAGATTCTCTCACACTGCATCTCTAAAAAAATATGTACATCTTACTTATTTTCATCTTCTTTTATCTAGCCAGGTTAACATAGTTTCTAGGGTAAGATGGTATGTTCAACGTCCAGCCTTGTTGGAGAAACAATTTCTTTGGGCTTGTCTTTCTATAAATTGGGTATAACAACAATACATACCTCATATTATTGTCATGGTGAATACATGAATTCATACATTTAAAAAGCTTACAACAGTGTTTGGCATACAGTACATACTTAATAAGTGAAGCCATTATCACTTAGGAAAAGCCACACACCTCCCTACCTCAAAGCCCTTGCACAAACTATAAACACAATTCTTTTGCCCTCTCAGACTATTTATGTCTTCCAATAGTTTAAATGTCACATTTTCAGGGAAGACTTCCCCAGTACTTCCAGATGAGGCTATATATTTTTTAATACATGTTGTACTTTTCCTGCAGGAAGTTATTTGAAATTATTAACTTTTGAGGCTGATTAACCCATTTGAGATGTCATAACCATTACACTATGAGGAAGCACCATGAGGGGAGAGGATGGTATCTGTTTGGCTGTTTTATTTTTATTAAATTTATTGGGGTGACATTAGTTAATAACATTATGTAGTTTTGGCTGTTTTAAATTTCCAACACTTAGTACAAAGTTCATCTAATTTATTTTGGATCAAGTTCTCTCCTATCAACACGTATGTAGCTAATTATGATAAATTTAATAAGTCTCATAACAGCATTAAACAACTTGTTTTCAGTTATTTGGGGTATTAAAAATATTGAAAGCCGTCCTGGCCAGGTGGCTGTTTGTTGGAAGGTCTTCCAAAAGGGCACATACCTAGGTTTCGGATTCGATCCCTGGTGTGTACAGGTTAACACAGTAACCAATGTTTTTTCCTCTCTCCCTTCCTCTCTCTAAAACTCAATACAAATATATAAATAAATCCTCCAGTGAGAATTATATGTGTGTGTGTGTGTGTGTGTGTGTGTATTAAGTTAAAAGTGCTGTTTTGCAGATTTCTTCAGAAGGAAAAGAAAACTTTTAGGTATAAAGTTTGCTGCAGTTTAATTCTAAAGTAAAGGGTGATGGCGTGGAAGTTGGGAGAGGTGTACCAGTGGTCGGCAAACCACGGCTTGCGAGCCGCATGGCTCGTGAGCCACGGTTTGCCGCTCTGTTGACTAATGAGTTTGCCGACCACTAGTGTAAGCTATCAGTTAAGATATAAACAGAGGAAAAAGCTGACAGGTAATCTTTCAATTCACATTTATATTTTTGCACAATTTCTACTTGTGTTGAGTTTAGACGACTTGGTGACAAAAGATCAGTATCATCAAATCTGACTTTTTTTCCCAGGACTCCAGTCACTTATTTTAAAGTCTCCAAATCATATACCCAACTATTAGGGAAATAAAATGTAAATAAGTAACCAATCTCAGAGAGGTTTCAAAAGTACGTTTTCTTAAAGTTCAGTTCACAACACCCCAAGAGTTAATTCTGTGGAGCATTTATAAGGCAGTTTATAGAACCAGACCAGAAGAGAAAGAGGAAGATATAGCCAAATTCTGTATCTATCATGCTGTGTTCTATATTTTCCTCTCATTAAATCGCTCTGTATTAGCATATTAAAAGTCCCAAGAAACCTGCTTAACTTGGTTTAAATAGTTTACACGTATTTGACCATAGAACCAGAGTTATCAAACACACTCTGAGAATTGCTAGTCCGGCTGCATTCTAGATTTACTAGTCCAGAGTTCTAATAAAGATATAAAACAACCTTTATTGTAGTGGTTCCCGAACTTCTAGTGACCATTAAGAGTTCACACACCACCCACTTAATAATTCACTTTCACATCTTCTCAAGAGTTGTTTATGATTTGCAGAATCTTAAAAAAAAATGTTTCAATATATTTTTTATTTCAGAGAGGAAGGGAGAGGGACAGACAGAAACATCAATGATGAGAATCATTGATTGGCTCCCTCCTGCAGGCCCCCCACTTGATTGAACCTGCAACCTGGGCATGTGCTCTTGACTGGAATGGAACCTGGGACCCTTCAGTCTGCAGGCTGAGGCTCTATTCAGAACCAAACCAGCTAGGGCCAGAATCTTTATTCCTTTAGAAAAACATGATTTATCTGTCAGTATCTAACCTTTGAGTACCTTAATAATTTTCTTTATAATTTTTCAAGACTTAGTAATAGAAACTTAACCTCTTCAAGTTCTTAATGAAAATTTGGGGGAGGGTGGGAGCAAAGTGGTATCTAAAGCATTTGAAAGAATAAAATACAAACTTTATTACCTCTGGGACTAGCAACTTAAAAACTGTCAGGGACATATATTGATCCTTTCCAATCAGTGGCTTGACACAGATGCATACCAGAATTACTTGAGGAATTCTTTGAAAATACATGGCACCACTGGGGTTAAGACATGAGGTATGTGTTTTTTGAAGAGCTCCCCAGGATTTTGATGCCTATTTCTAGATAAAAATAATTGCTTTGGACAATATGCTCTTCACTGTAATCATTTGTAGTAAGGACAATTTAAATGTTATTTGCAATAAAGATAGTGAAGACCTGTAAGCTTTCAATTTTTTTGTCTGTTTCAGGCCATAGGTCTATGGTAGTTTCCTGAGTACAGTGCACTCTGATTTCCTTAATGGTAGTTTAGGGTACCCTATCATTATTCCTTGATCTGGCTTGTTAGAATTAAGATGGTAGAACTACTTTCCCCCAACATACACATTTCTTTGACTTGATCAACCAGTTCTTCCTCTGTGGTTAAAGTTTTGAAGCATTTTCATAATCCCTTTTTTCCTCCCTACAATTAGAAAAACAAAGTCCTACTGGAGTATTTCAGTGCATTTAGAAGATTACACTTCCCAATACAGTCCAGTGTTACCTGTGTGTTTTTATTGGTAAACTATACATTTATATTCACTTCGCTACAGTCTGTAGCATGCCTCCACAATAATCTCCTCTTTTTGTGCTCAAAGTAATCTCTAGAGCAACCTTGTTATCTATACTTCTTCTAAATATACAGCACATTTCCTTATCTTTTAAGGGTTCTGTTTCTTCTAAGTTATTCTATCATATTCCAGTAGCTTCACTCCACCAACTCTTGATCATATATATGTATATATTGAAATATATTCTTGCCTGGCTAGAGTGGCTCAGTTTGTTGAGTGTCATCCATCTATGCACTGAAAGGTTACCAGTTCAATTCCTGGTCAGGGCACATACCTGTGCTTCGAGTTTGATCCCCAGTTGGGGAGCATACGAAAGGCGAGGAAAACCAATCGATGTTACTCTCTCACATTGTTATTTCTTTCTCTCTCTAAGCATGTCCTCGAATGGGGATTAAAAAAAATTATATATATATTCGTTATTACTCCTGTTCAGTGAACTGTCTGTTACTTTAAGTATAATTTGTGATGTCTGGGAAATTAAAGCTGTTTATTTTATGTTATATCTTACAATCTTCACAAATCTTAGTTTTTTTTTAAAGAATACTGAATTCATTTTGGTGACTTAAAACAAGATATAGATAATTATTTTACCTTTTCAAATAAAACCGCCTACATATAATGGACTAGTAGTTTAAGCACAGGTTACTCTGCTTAACTGATTTAGGTTTATGTGAACTTGAAACAATACCACTAAGTTTTCAGCTGTCTTAGCAATAACACCAAAGGGAACGAACTAGTTAAATGCCAACTTTGCTTCTAAACTACCACAAGCTGAGACACATACAAATTTTATGGCAAGTAATCTAAAACTCTTCTAAAAATGATTAACTGTTATTCTATCCAACAAGAAAACAAATACAACAGATCTAATTAGTTAAGACACCAGATACTTGTCATGCAGTTTCAGTGTCTAGTAACAAACCTCTAAACTTTAAAATTCTGTTTCACAACTTCCAAATACTAATGACACATTTTAAAGGCCAGTAGCCACTTTAAACTACATATAGAAGTACCACAGTACAAAATCACCAAGTAAATGTGCATATACACCAAAGATTCTCAAGTCTAGTTTTGGAGCTCACCCTCGAAGTCTCCAAAGATTTCAGTATATACTAGTACATGTAAAACAAAGTCATTAGCATAACTTTTAAAAATAGAATTTTACATGGATTGGGAGAAATATCAAATATCTGAATACTCTACCTCTAGAGAAAGCTGACAGGCATCAATCTATATGTTTCATGTCAAAATGTGATTGACTTGAGATGGCACAAAGGACAAGTTATATTTTTCTCTTAACAAGATTAAGAATGCAAAATGTAACCATCAGAAATTAAAACAAAAACAAATGAGCAGTTTAGAATAGTTTTTTCAGTAACTTGAAATTCTGACAAAATACAGTGTATTAAAAAAAATTAAATATATGAATTTTGTTTACTGCTATCAGGCATTAAAAATTTTCCATTTCTTTTTGTCCATATTCAGTAAATAACAAGATTAAACTCATTTTTCATATTTGGGCTAATAGCTCTAGGGCATTTCTAAAAAAACACAAATAATGTAATCAGAAATTTAAAAATATTCTGATAGTTCAAAGTAACAAAACTATAACTGAAAGCACTAATGATGATCTTCCCTAAACCTACATTTTAAGGTTTCCCTTAATGAGTGTGTCTCAATAGATTTTTTTTTTTTAGTTGTTGTTAACACCTCCATCTACCCAAAACACACCCACAGACTTTATTGAATTCAAGAAAATATCCTAAAATGTTGGTCACAATGCCAGAAATGGCCAGACTAAAGATAAAATAAATGCTGATAAAAATGGCTTTCTTTATATTCTCAACTATTTTTGTTATACATATGTGCATTTTGAAATTCATTTTTAACAAAAAGGACTTTTAAAATATATATTTTGAGTCTCAAAGTTAATTCAAAAGAAATGTATAATGTTTCATTTGAAAATAATAGTTTCAGCAGATATATGCAAGATTCCTATATGAGTTGTAAATCTGTCATCAAAACCATCGCATTTTAAGAATTTAAAAGGGGAATTCAAGGTAGGGGATTTTTTTTCCTGCATTAAGCAATTGATCAAAAGATATTACTTTCACATGTAAAAATAATTTACACTAAAAAACGCATGTGCAAAGTCTGATACTTTATCAAAATAACAAGAACAAAATGAGCAATGAAAAAATAGCAAAAGCCATTACAAAAAATAGTTAATTCCTATTTAAATTGCTGTGTTCACAGATTTAAAATGTTTATCAATTAACTATATCACACAGATTGTAGAATACTTTAAGCTATAATATAGAAAGCTAACATGGGATATTTGAAATTCAAGCTGCACTTATCAAAATAGTTTTAACCTGAGCCTTAGACATCTTCAGAAATGTAGTTGGCAATAACATATGATAAAGTACAGTTATTTAGTATAATTCAAGATTATTCTTTGAATTACTGCTTCTCCTTAAATATTTACGTAAAATTATAAATATTTATTCCATTTTGGAGTTTTCTGGACACAAGGGAATATATAAATTTAAAAAGCTGTTGTTTTTTTCCCCTGCTATACAAGCACATAAAGATGTCTTTCTTGTTCAAAATGCCTTAGAGTTCATCTTACTTTCATATTTCAAGTTATTTGAGAACAAATGCAAAAGGTCAAAAAATTATCATAGATACTTGAATATTCCCATGAAATATCACACACACTGAGGAATTTAACACAAATTCACTAAAGAATATCAAATTAATCATGTCCTCCTATAAATATTTATTTTGTGTTTAGAAGTTGCAGTTTTCAATACTATTAACAGAAAATACATAACAAAAGCTTCCTAATAAGTGAAAAAAATAATTATAAATGCTGGAAAAATTGGCCTCATTAACATATTTACAGACTAACTTAATACATATTCCATTGGAAATTAATTATATGACATTTATACAAGCATTAACATTTTCAAACCACTCTGAGTAGTGAGCACTTCAGTTCTTTACTGTCTGTACCCAAAGATGAAAGTCACTATTTCTCAGGACAACACTGACAAGAATCAGAAATGGTCAATCTGAGATACTGTCGATACTTTGTTCTGTTCCTTCATCCAAAGATGTGTCTGTTGAGTACGTGTCCTTATACTTCTTTTTCTCTTTACTCTGATCTTCCTGCAGCTTTAGAATTATGTTTCGAATTTCCTCTCTTTTTGTTCTCATTCTTGGGGGAGAGAACCAATTTGCCAAATTCATAGGTAGTTCAAAATTGATAATTGGATTCTGAAAATAAAAATGTTAGATGCATATTAGAAAATTATAAGACATAACAGTTTAAGTTAAAACACAAAAGCATTCCAAAGTTAAAAATTAAAACTCAACAACTCATTTATTATGTATTCACTCATTATCTATCAATATGCCAGGTATTCTGCTGGGCACAGGAGATAGCTTCTGCCTACAGATGGTAAAGTCTAGATCAGGGGTCAGCAGATTGTGGCTAGTGGGCCAAATTCTGCTTACTGCCTGTTTTTGTAAATAAAGCCTTGTTGGGACACAGTCATACTAACTCATTTACATGTTGTCTGTATATGCTTTCTTGCCACAACAGGAGAACTGAGTAGAAACAGACACCGTACAGTTCCAAAGCCTAAAATATTACTTATATCTGGCCCTTTATAAAAAGGTTTGTTGACTCCAGTCTAGACAGATAACAATTAAAACAATGAATATGACAAATATTGTGACAGTAGAATAGAAAGTCCTACACATATGTGGTGGCTAAACACAATTCCAAAAAGTAATATTTAAGCTAAGACCTGAAGTTAAATGGAGTTAGCCAAATAAATGATAGAAGCAATAGGAAAGAATATTCCAGGTAAAGAACTATGTATCAAGGTCTAGAGATGAGAAAGAACATGACACAATGAGAAACTGAATGACATTCAGGTGGCTGGTATACAGAATGCTAGAGTGAGAATGGTAGGAAATGAGGCTAGGAGCTTGGACAGGAGTTGGATCATGCAAGCCACATGAATTTTCTTTAATCCAAGAGCAACAGGAAGCCATTATAAGATTTAATGTAACATGACTAGATTTGGGTTTCTGGAAAACAACTGTGAAAAACAGAAGGTAGGAGGTAGTAGTTTAGAATAGTGATGCTAGTATACTGAACTTCAAAAGTGGCATCAGAAATAAAGAATTGAACATATTTAACATGAAGTGATAACATTAATGGTGCACTGAATAGTGAATTAAAAAAAGGAAGGAGTCAATATAACTGTAAAGAATATCCAAGAGAAATATGCATGAGTGGTATTGCATCTCTTAAGTCAAAGGAAGAGAGTGTCATGAGGAAGGAATGGTCAGTGTCAAATGGTGCTTAGAGGTCATGAACAATTTCAATATAAAGAATGAGGATGGAGAAACCAAGATGGCAGCATAGGTAAACACCTAAACTGCTGCCTCGCACAACAATTTCAAAGCTACAACTAAAAGGCAAAACGGACATCATCCAGAACCACAGGAAAGCTGGAAGAGTGGAAATTCTACAACTAGAAGGAAAGAGAAAAGTACACTGAGACTCAGAGGAGCTGCAGAAGGCAGAGGTACTAAGACGAGTGCGCGGCTGGCTTTCTCAAGTGGGAGGGATACAAAAGCTCCCAACTGCACTGAACTCCAGTTCTGGGCGAGACTCTGGGGACCCAGACTCAGTCGTGGAGAAACTGGACTGTCAAGAAAGAGAAAAGCACACTGAGACTCAGAGGAACTGCGGAAGGCAGAGGTACTGAGGCGCGTGCGTGCGCGGAGAGGGCAGGCAACTGAGTATGTGGCTGGCTTTCTCAAGCAGGAGGGAGACAAAAGCTCCCAAATGCACTGAACTCCAGTTCCAGGCGAGACTCTGGGGACCCAGACTCATTCGGGGAGAAACTGGACTGTCTGGCAGAAGGCGGAACTCGAGGGCAGATTTTTCTCAGAGGTGCTTGCAGCGATTACCACAGGACATTGAGACACAGGGGCCTATTAGGGCAGGGCTGACGGGAAATCAATGCTGTCTGCTCTGCTCTGAGACTCCGCCCCATCCAAGCTGAACACACAGGCTTTTTGCAAGTCTTGTCTCATAAGGGTGTCTCCAGCACAGAAGTTCTCCCAGCGTAGACACAAGGGATCCTCACAGTCAATTGGCCTGGAGGTCAGTTCCTCCCAGTGATACCAACAACAATCAAGGCTTAACTACAAGACTGTGCACACAGCCCACAAAGGGGTGCACCAAGAGTGTCCACCTCAGCCGAAACCGGTTTGGCTCAGTGGATAGAGCGTCGGCCTGCGGACTCAAGGGTCCCAGGTTCGATTCCGGTCAAGGGCATGTGCCTTGGTTGCGGGCACATCCCCAGTGGGAGGTGTGCAGGAGGCAGCTGATCGATGTTTCTCTCTCATCGATGTTTCTGGCTCTCTATCCCTCTCCCTTCCTCTCTGTAAAATATCAATAAAATATAAGAGTGTCCACCTCAGGTAACTGGGGAGGCTGAGCCCCTGGGCCCTATAGGACACCTAGCACACAAAGCCACTCTATCAACTCAGGGAAGCAGCCAAAATGCGGAGACAAAGAAACAGATCACAAATGAAAGAAATGGAGGAAAGCAAACGACTGGATATAGCGTTCAAAACCACGGTTATAAGGTTTTTCAAGAATTTTCTAGAAAAGGCCGATAAATTTAGCGAGACCCTCGAGGATACAAAAAAGGACCAACTAGAAATTAAGCATACACTGACTGAAATAAAAAATATTATACAGAGATCTAATAGTTGACTAGAGGATTGCAAGAATCAAGTCAAAGATTTGAAATACAAAGTAGCAAAAAACACTCAACCGGAAAAGCAAAAAGAAAAAAGAATCCAAAAATATGAAGATAGTGTAAGGAGCCTCTGGGACAACTTCAAGCGTACCAACATCAGAATTATGGGGGTGCCAGAAGAAGAGAGCGAGCAAGATACTGAAAACCTATTGGAAGAAATAATGACAGAAAACTTCCCCCACCTGATGAAAGAAATAGACTTACAAGTCCAGGAAGCGCACAGAACCCCAAACAAAAGGAATCCAAAGAGGACCACACCAAGACACATCATAATTAAAATGCCAAGAGCAAAAGACAAAGAGAGAATATTAAAAGCAGCAAGAAAAACAGTTAGTTACCTACAAGGGAGCACCCATATGACTGTCAGCTGATTTCTCAACAGAAACTATGCAGGCCAGACGGGAGTGGCAAGAAATATTCAAGGTGATGAACAGCAAGAATCTATAACCAAGATTACTCTACCCAGCAAAGCTATCATTCAGAATTGAAGGTCAGATAAAGAGCTTCACAGATAAGAAAAAGCTAAAGGAGTTCATCAACACTAAACCAGTATTATATGAAATGCTGAAAGGTATTCTTTAAGAAGAGGAAGAAGAAAAAAGGTAAAGATAAAAATTATGAACAACAAATACATATCTATCAACAAATGAATCTAAAAATCAAGTGAATAAATAATCTGATGAACAGAATAAACTGGCATAGAAAGGGAGTGGACTGACAATTCTTGGGGGGAAAGGGGTGTGGGGGGTGCGGGAAGAGACTGGACAAAAATCGTACACCTATGGATGAGGACAGTTGGTGGGGGGAAAGGGCAGAGGGTGGGGTGGGAACCGGTGGAGGGGAGCTATGGGGAAAAAAAGAGGAACAATTGTAATAATCTGAACAATAAAGATTTAAAAAAAAAAAAAAGAATGAGGATGAAGCCAGACTACAGAGATTTGAGAAGTAGAATTTGTGGAAATGATGACAATGAATATAAATACATCTCCAGAAATATATATGTGAAGAGGCGAAAAGATAGTGAAAGGGGCAATCCGCATCATGGGAGAGATTTCTTAAGGTAGAAAGAGCCAGGGGGAAGGGGAGTTTATTAGTGATGAGGAATGAGGTCACAAGGCTTGGATGTGATGAAATATATAACCTTTTTATGTCTTAAAAATTCTCCAATTTGGAAGTTTTTTGCTCTTTGGAATAATTTTTGAAGTGATAGTTTTTTAAACTCTTCAAAATATTTACTTATTGTTATTTTATAATAACATGAGACCCAAAACAGTATTTTATTATTTACTAGAGGCCCGGAGCACGAGATTCGTGCACTGCGGGGGGAGGAGGGCGGGTGTGGATCCCTCAGCCCAGCCTGTGCCCTCTCACAGTCTGGGATCCCTTGGGGGATGTCTGACTGATGGCTTAGGGGCCTAAGCCATCAGTTGGACATCCTTAGCTCTGCCTCGAGGAGGGAGAGGCTCCAGGCACCGCCGCTGTGCTCGCCAGCAGTGAGTCCAGCTCAGCGCTTCTGGCTGAGCAGCGCTCCCCCTGTGGGAGCACACTGACCACCAGGTGGCAGCTCTTGTGTTGAGCGTCTTCCCCCTGGCTGTCAGTGTGCGTCATAGTGACCAGTTGTTTTGCCATTCAGTTGATTTGCATATTACCCTTTTATTATATAGGATTATCTCATACCCAACAATTTGAAACCCACCTCAAAAAAGCTCTCTACATACTGCAATACGTATACACCACAATCACTGAAGTTATTTTGTTGGGGTACTTTTGGATTAGAGCCTTTCATAACATCTTTGGAAAAACTTCTTTTGCTTCCTTTTTTAACTTCCCATTCCACCTCCAAATACCTGTAATAATGAATATGTAGTAAGAATATACATATATAAATATAAATATACTAGTGACCTGATGCAAGAAATTCATGCACATTTAAAGGGAATTAGAGGAAATATTTTAATATTGCTATTTGCCCTTTCTCTATAATAGAAGTGTCAGAGATTAAAGAAAATTAGTAAAATGTATATGAAAATCTCCCTCCTGTCAGAGTCTGGGGCACGCCATGAGAACTAGAGTCAAGTCCCTGCCCACCCACGTGCGCCTCGAAATCACGTGAGAACCAGACCCGGCCAGCCCCACCCCTGGCCAGCCCCATCCCTGTCAAGCCCTGCCAGGTGGGGGGCATAGCCTCAGGTCACCTGGTCCAGTGCCAGGCTGGGGGGGGGGGGTGCGGCCTGAGGTCCTCTGTCAAGCCCCGCCAGGTGGGGGGTGCAGCCTCAAGTCGCCTGGTCCGGGTGTGTGGCCTGAGGTCCCCTGACCCAGGCGCACGCCTTGAGGTCCATGTCAAGCCCCGTCGGGCAGGGGAGTGCAGCCTCAGGTCCCTGTGATTGCTTGTTAAGGCTCGTTACGGGAACTCGGCCTCAGCTGTGGGCACAGCCATCTTGACCATTATGGCATGACGGTCAATTTGCATAGTCCTTCTTTATCAGATAAGATATATAGTCTTTTATTTCCAATAGAATACAAAGTGCAGGTCTGAACTTACTCTCTTAGAATTTTTACAACATTTGATCGAGAAGGGCCTCTGAGTGAGTCCATCAGTAGGATACAAGGTCTGCATGGTAGAAAGGACCAAATGTTAACACTTTATAATTTTAAAAGGGCATAAAGAGATGTGCATTAGCGATAAAATTTAAAACCTTCAATATTCCCTTTGCATGCCTAAGTAAAAGTTAGGGAGGGTGGTGGGGCTAAACCTTATAGACATACATACCCTAATAATACTTAACTAGCCATGGTTATATTAAATATCAAATACCAAAGTAGTAATTTAACCATATTTTAGTTGTCAATATATTTCAATAAAGTTCCATAGTAGGTTTCTAAAAATACTTCAAAATTTAATAGGAAGTCAAAACCATTCTGAAAATTTGAATACCCCATAGTCTACCAAAAACAGGACCATGAAAAAATAGAAGAAAATAATCCCATTTTTAACTAAAACCTATTACAGATAACAAAACAGGTAATTGTCACATACAAGAATTAATTTAGAATCCAGTGATTCCACTTTGAACACTTACTATAAGTAAGACTCAACCTTCAAAATTTTGTTATAAACCCAAGTAAAGGAAAGGAAGTCTAATGTAGTGCAAAATGTCCTGGAATGTTTAAAGATCTAGGTTCTTCCTGGCTAAAATTTTATGGAATTTGGAGCAGATCTCTTAACTGTTCAAGGTCTCTATATTTTTCTTTATAAATAAAGTTTGCTTTTCAAAAGCTGTTAATGGAGTTTTAGCCAACATTTTCTACAAATGAAAAAAAAAAAAAAGTAAGAAAAAGAAGCTAAAAAAGATGAGGTCTACAAATAGGCAATACTTCATCACCTAAGAAGTTTGGAGCCCCTAGAGAGAGCTCAGAATATACCTAGTATTACTTCAGAAAACCAAAACGAACTCACTCTCGTTTGGGGTGGAAATGTCTGTGTGTGCACACATGCACACATAAAATATAGAGGACTAAAATAATTATTCTTTCTCTCTATTTGATCCTTGGACATTGGGCATGACCCAGTTTTCCTCAATGAACTTGACAGCCATTGTGACTTTTGCTTCGTACTTGTTTATTTATTTATTTAATATATTTTATTGATTTTTTACAGAGAGGAAGGAAGAGGGATAGAGAGTTAGAAACATCGATGAGAGAGAAACATCGATCAGCTCCCTCTTGCACACCCCCTACTGGGGATGTGCCCGCAACCAAGTTACGTGCCCTTGACCGGAATCGAACCTGGGACCTTTCAGTCCACAGGCTGACGCTCTATCCACTGAGCAAAACCGGTTTTGGCGCTTCGTACTTGTTTAAATAAAACCTGTCTAGCCTGGCTGGTGTTGCTCAGTGGTTGAGCATCAACCTAGGAACCAGGTCACGGTTTGATTCTGGGTCAGGGCACATGCCCGGATTGCAGGCTCAATCCCCAGTGTGGGGTGTGCAGGAAGCAGTCGATCAATGAGTCTCTCTCATCATTGATGTTTCTATCTCTCTCTCCATCCCCCTTCCTCTCTGAAATAAAAAAAAAAATTAAAAAATTGTCTAGTCATGTGTTATTCTATGAAGGTACATAAATAAAAATTATGTAAATGTGCAAGATATGTAGTTAATGCTTACTGTTTACAGATAGTAGGCTTTAAATGCCACTGTCCTATTTCTGAATTGCAATTGTCATCGGTGAGGAATCCATCATCACTACTGTCATCCTATAAAAGAGAGCCTACTGTTAGTATTGAAAATATATAATCTAAATAACTAATAACCTACCAAAATAGAACTAGAGGTTAAAAATCTTTTATAACAAATATGTCAAAAAAATTTCAAGTCAGGTGATCAAACACAAAAATTTGGTATGTCACTTGATTCCAATTATCTAATATCATAACACTGACGTTTTAATGAAAGAAAACTACAAATCAAAGGAATCTGAAAAACTGTTACATCATTTACTCAATCTAGAATACATTTTTTTTTTTTTAGAATACATTTTTAAAGACTGAATATATTATGACTGATTCTTCTCTGGTCAAATACCATTGCTCTGATTTTAGGTGTTTCTACAAAAATTAAGTTAGTTGGCTAAGATAACTGTTTCATAATAGGACATGAGTAACTTAAATATTTCAAGGGTTTTTGGAAACACTGTTTTCCTTAACAAAACCATATATCCACTTCACTTGAGAGAAGATAGCTTAATGACACTGTGTCTTATTTTATAAATTATCTTGCATGTAAAAAAAACAAAGCTTATTTTGTTCTAGGAGGAAGCTTTTGGCAACCTTACAAATGAAATAATTGCTATGACCAAAGAAGCATGAGTGCTCATTATAAGCCTAATATGTAATCCAAATATATGTCTGTATACGTTTGAGAGAAAAACTATGTTTTATAGCCACATATTATAAACATCACTAAAAATGGCTTTGTTTACAAGAGGAGTAAGCAAGAAAGAAAAATTGTGCAGTACAAAGCTAGCTTCACTACTAGATAAATTCAGTTTGTCTTAACTAAAAAAAGTTAAAGAATTAAAGAAATAGTATGCTATAGAATTCTTATAAACTTTTCTCTAGATATAAAGCCATTTTTCACTGAAATTATAAAATATTTTAAATAGTATACTTTATTCTTGGTGTTAATAAAGTTTATTGGAGCAAGTGAGACATTAAATATTAGAATAGACCTTTGTTAGTTTTAACTAAATATTATTTGCTCCTGTCATATATATTAAATTAGACCCCCCAAAAAAATCACTGAAAATGTGGAAGAATATAATAAAGTTTTAGTTTAATATAATCAAAATGTTAAACATTTGTCTTTTGAATGTCAAGTTAGACCAAAGGTTAGATATGGCCCATAAACAATTTAAAAGAGGAAGAGAAAAGGTGGAAGGGGTGGTGGCTGTGTTGATTTGAAAGAATTTATTTTCTATTAAAATGGTGGGCATTATTAGTTTCATCCACAATGGGGGTTGGGGGGAAGGGAAACGGATCAAAACTAAAAGAAAACAGCACTAGCACATTTATCCTAGTAACCTCTGAACTGAAAACTGAATTTGTGTTTTAAAATGAAAACCAAGTCCAGATGCATGAATTACTGGTTGAAGAAACTACCTATAAGACTCCAAAGAAAAACACTTAATTAGATAAAACATCAGAACTTTTTGTCAAGCAAGCTTCACCTGGTTATCCTGATCTTCTGAAAAGTCAATGAGTTCATCTTCAAGCAGTCTACTAGCTTCAGCTGATTCATCACTATAGTTCAGTCTGATTTTGCTTAAACCATCTGTATTAATAAGAAACATTATGTAATAAAAGTCCATGCATATAACTTATAGTATATAGGCTATAAGATGTTAGGCAGGTAATCAATAAAGGATATAGTAATTAAGGATACAAAATCTGCCTTAGCATGTAGGTAGTATCCAAATATAAAATAAATTACTTTTAATTAAACCCTGGATTGACATGTCAATTACAGCATTGTTTCTACTATTCAGACCTTAAAATTCATTAAAACTTAAAAACTAGGTATCAATTATATGATTAAATATAAATGTATATTTAAATACAAATATGAATGTATATACATACAGATGTATATAAATAAATATTTTTGTGCTAGGTATGTCAGATATCTTTAACTAGTAACAAAAGCTACAATAGTCAGAAAATAAATGAAATGTCTAATAGGACAGTTATTAAACGGTAGAACATAAAATGAAATACTGTACATTTGAAAAACTAAAACTGAAAATATGAAAAACTGTACAATACAGGATAAAAAAATAAACATGATTAAAATTAAGATAGGCTTGCTTTTGGACAAATAATAAAAAAGACAAAAATGAAAATAATCTTCATGTTAGAATAGTTACGGAGTCCCCCAACTCTGTATATGTTTCCTTCATGTCTGGTTATATTCATAGACTTTCAATAAAATAAAACACAAGCCTAATGAAGATGCTGGTAGTACAAAAATATATAACTCAAAAAATTTGAAATGAATATTTTTAAAGGTCTATTTCAAGAATCATCTTAAAAATCTATAATTTTGCTTAAAGAAGCTAATCACGTAAAATGTTTCAAAGGAACATGATTTACATGAAAACTGAGTCAAGCACTTTAATACCAACTATACCAATATTGTTTATTGTAGAGCATACTATTTCCAAGTTTTAAAAAGTATAATTTTAAGGTAGGGAAAAATTTATTTTGGCATACGATTTTAGAATGGAATTAAGAATAGTAATCTAAGAAAGATGGAATAAGAAAACAGAGAAATAAAATGTGCTCCTAAAAAGACATGTATAAAAATCTAAATGTTGTAATCAAAAACACTACTTAAAATAACTAATAAAGTACTAGGGTAAATCCTTTAGTTATGCAAAGAATAACTTTTTTAATTTATCTTTTTCATATACCTGTATTTTATGTTTAAAGCCAAAACAACTATATTTGAATAAAATAGTTCAAATCCTCAAGCAATTTAGAATTAGTAAATTACAATCAAGTTATTCTAGAGGCAAATTATTTCTATCTATAAAACTGTCACATGAAGTTTATACAAATTAAACTGTATACGCATTTCAAATGGAACAATAATTTAACTAGTGTAAACAATTCCTTCAACCATTTCATTCAGTAAACAAATGCTCTGATATAAACTGAAAGGTGGTAACTCCATCAGCTGTTCTCTCAATCAGTCCCAGTTCCTGAGAGCTTCTCATAGTGAGATCATTTGAAGATGTCTGAGTTTGAGTTTAGAGATTAATCATACACATTTTTCATGTTCCATATAAGACAACTATTTCATGTGGTGCTCAACTGAAAAAACAGCAAATGAAAGTAGTGATACCACTATTATTTTCCTACAGTTGACCTTAAAAGAACCTAATTCCTGTGATAATATACAATTCCACTTATTTACTATAGCATATTATCTGACATTAATAGACAAGGCTTCTGACTGTATATATTTGATGCTAAAAATTATATTAAAACTGTCTAAAATGCTTCATTAAGTCCTGCCAACTATACTCCCAGTCCAAACAGAAATCAATTACTGAGATATTAATCATGTCACAAAAATTTTTATAAGCTTTCTGTAACCTAATTTTTAGTGAACTTTTCGTTTTATGTAGGATAGAACTGCTTAACCATCCTCTCTGATAGTGGTAAGGTTACCTCTAGAGAAACTCTTCTTTAATGTGCTTCTTGGTGAATGATCCCTTTGAAACATCTGATGAAAGCTATGGGACCTCATTCTTGAAAATTGCACATACCTACTTTAGAGCACCATTTTTTTTTTTTTCAAAATGTGGGACACTACCACTATTAGATTAATTCAAGAGAATAGAAAATATCAGTGTATCACACACAATAAAGGTAAATTAACTTTCTTTAAGAAAGATATTATACACATAATAAAAAAAAAAGCCAAAACAAATACCAAATGCACAAATGATAATAAAAAAGAATACTTAGAATAAACAAATATTGAAAGGCAAATTACATAAAACAGAATATTCCTACTGGGGTCTCCACTAGCATTTGTGAGAATATTTACTCAACTTTAACTGTTACTACAACTTTAAAGACTGGAACATTAATTTGTAGTAGAAAGCCACTAGGAATTTCTGGAGTTTGTGTATATGAAGCCCTAGGTTTTTGTCCCATTGCTTAGTTTTTAAATCGTGCACTTTAATTCATTTTTCATTTGAATTCACATTAAAATGGATGAAATTACTGATCAAAGGGGAACTTAAAAAAATAATTCAATGAAGATATAATTCACATACCATTCCCCTTTTCTCCTCTTATCTCCAAAAGGGCACATAGATAAAAACTCTAGTGTTATTACTAGCTTTATGCAGCTTAGTATGTCAAACTAAATAAAAAGTAAAAATATTTTTATAAGGCCTCAGCAATAGCTTTCTTCTGACTTACTAAAATAAGCTGGTAAAAGTACCAAGAGTATGCTCAGCATTCACAACTTTTGATAGGTTCTTTCTGAATTTACATACATTTTTCTATGCTTTATACTGACCTTTTTCCTCTAAAAAAATATATTGGGATCTACTCACAGTTTAATTAAAGTTTACAAGGTACACACTATAGCACTTTATGGATTTAATGGATAGACTTTTTTTACCTTGGGGTTGGAGAGAAAATTATACAATCGACTTCACATGAAATTTAAGTATTTGAACAGAAACCTCAGATTTCCATAACAAGAGCTAAAATATGGAACTGATTCAAGAAAAGAAAAATTATTAAAACTGAAGGGAAATAAAGATAGGCTGGACCACTGCCCTTCTTCACACTGAAAAAACGAAGGAGAGTGAAGAATAAGGAACTAACCTTTAATTTCAATGTCAACAACTATTTTGGAGGAAAACCTTTAATTTCTAACTCTGGCCACTTGATTTCCAATTTCCTATCTGTAAAGTGAGAAGACTGAACTAATTCACCTTACAGGTGTAAGACTATACAATGACTATTTATCTTGAATACAATGAATTTCCTATAAAATGAAAATAAATCCAAGATCTTATCAATAGAAAATGTAGACCTTGTACTATAATTTTAAAAGTGCACTCTTTGTAGAGGTGTGGGAAGAAGATTGTACAAGGGAATTTTTTTGGAGTGATGTAAAGGTTCTAAATCTGTTGTAGTGATTACATGACTATAAACATTTATCAAAGCTCACTGAACTATACTTATAAAATGATGAAATGTTCCTATAGGTAAATTATACTTCAATAAATCTGACTTTTCATAAAGTGAAACCTGAAATCTTAATCCTGTTTATAAAAACCCCAATTTACTCTGAATTCCTTGATTCTTTCAAAACATTTAGACACATACCTGTATGGTGCATAGAACTTAAATATTCATTCTGTAGGCCATTCTCACTTTTAGTCCTATCAACAATTTTCTGGCATGCAGATTCTCCTTTATTTGATTCTTCATTTTCACTTGCAGTATGATTTATTTTTTTCAGACTACATTTCACACTGCATATGTTTCTCCGATAATGAGGGTCACTTTCTTCCTGTTCAGCACTTGAATCAGTTACAGCTATGCAATGCTTTTTGTTTAGCATCTTCTTAAATATAGGCTTGGCTGAAGAGTTTTGTGAACAACTGTCCATTTCACTGGCTGAAGGAGAAGAAATGCAACTGTCCTCTACAGTTGAACATTTTTGCATGGCTGTATTTTCATGGTAATGAGGATTAGGTTCATACTTTGGTTTTTCCAAACCAGGGAAACAAACAACAGCCAAAAACCAATGTGCACTGTAAAAAACAAATGAAACTACTGAATATATTATTAGAAAAGTTATATTTGGCAATAAATATCAATTGAAATGCTTTTCTGAAGAAATTTATTAAGAATGCCCCATTTTTTCAACCTAAGTTTTGTTAGAAATTTGTAGCCCATATTCACTTTTGCAAAAAATCCTTTAAAACTTTTTCTTACTTGTGGAATAAAAAATTTATAATTTTTCAGGTAATTTAACAAAATATAAATAATTATCTCTGCCAATTCATCATTCCCATTCACCTTCCCTTTGCTTTATTTATGTAAAAGGATAGAAATCTATCTAGTCTTAAGATTATAATGTCTTCAGAAGTCTAATCAGACTGTATAATTTTGAACATTTTCTAAATATTATACATATATACAGCTTTTTAAAAACTTTAACCATGTCTGTGTTTCTCTTATTAATAAGGTAGGAATTGCTTAACATTGAAAGTATCAAATAATCCTTTGTCTCATGCTATACTGAAATGTAAATACACTAAAATGAAATAACATATCTAATGTAATGATTATAAAAGAACTGAAAATACTAGTAGAGTTCCAGGTATCAAGTGGGTGCTCATGATATAGCTGAATTCAGGTACCACAGCTCCCAAGAGCAGGATATAAACCATGAGTTAGAAGCTATACAGCTAATATTGGCTAATAGTCATTAATCTAATGAAGAATTTTATTAAGGGCTTACTATATGATAGGTAGTATTACATGCTAAACTAAAAGGAACAGGCCATAGATGTTAGAGAACTTACTAGCCTGAGCACAATATTTGTAATATAGTAAGATGTTCAATAGGTCTTTTTTGAATGAAAAATAAATCTAGCGATGAGGATAAAAGTTATGCTACACTCTCATTTCTGCAAAATGTTAAATTACCCCAAGGCAATACTAAAAAACAGCGCTGTCTCTTCATTGGACAGCCTAAGTAGAAAGATCAGAGGTTGGCTTCATCCTCAGTATTATAAAGGACAGGTGGAAGAATGCTTCTCTCCTTAATTATTAATCCTCAAGTATCCTGTGGACTTAGGTCAGGCTAGGGTGGTAGAAATAGCAGCACACCAACTTTCTCAATTCAACTCTAAGACACAGCTAATGTATGTCACATCTGAATTTCAGAAATGTTAAAATATGAAAAAACGTGTTTTAAAGTTGATTAAATATAGTGTAATACAGTGACTCTCAACCTATAGTAGTAACCTAAGTTTATCACTGTTTTTAACATTTTTCAGTTAGGACAAATGGATATAAGCTATAAATTTTCTAATGCCTCACTGAAAAACCAGGAAAATTCTTTCTTCACCTAGCTGAAAGAGGAAAGCTGGAAACATCTGAGATCACTTTCAACCTCTAAGAGCCAGGATTTTGCTTTTATGATCCTTTTAATAGCAGCTACATTGAGCTTAAATCACTAATGGGAGATGAGGCTAAAACAGGTAATTTCACGTATCTGAAGATGGATTAGATCCAAATATCAAATTTTTGCCCCTTGTCAATTACTGTGACAATTTTTAACAAATAGCTTTTAATTGGAAAGAAATTAATACCACCAGGAAAATTGAAAATAAAACAGATATATATGGCAGTCTATGTAATATAATCAGTGTATATAAATATTTGTGGTGTACCTCTTAAAAATAAAACGAGCCCTAGCCGGTTTGGCTCAGTGGATAGAGCGTTGGCCTGCGGACTGAAGGGTCCCAGGTTCAATTCCGGTCAAGGGCACATGCCTCGGTTGCAGGCTTGGTCCCCAGTGGGGGGCATGTGGGGGGCAGCCGATCCATGATGCTCTATCATCATTGATGTTTCTATCATCTCTCTCCCTCTCACATCCTCTCTGAAATCAATAAAAATATATATTTAAAAAAAATAAAAATAAAATGAAACAAAATGCACCCTCATGAATTAGGGCTATTCTTCCATCCATAAATGGCATAGTACTCTTGCAGAATCATTTTCTGGCTCCACATCTTTATTCATTCTCTACTTTTCACCAAAATTATTGGAAGCACCGATCATAGTTTCTATCCACATCAGATAGAGTGACTAAGAAGGATGTGCCTCTGTTGCTAAATTGTGTGTATTTCAAATTATATTTCTATTAAAAATTTTTATAATTCATTTCTGACAAATGGCTTTTTATGTACACTGAGTGGCCAGATTATGATGATCTCTGAACGCATAATTATGTGGCTACTCAGTGTACTTCTCTTGAGTACCTCATTTATTTGATATCAAAGATACTATAAATCGTGCACCTGATCAGTTTTCCCCTTTGCAATGGCTGATTGAAAGCTCGGGCAAATAGGTGGTTGATCGCCAGCAAAAGTCTAGAATACTTTTGGTACCCATTTGAGATACAAACACACTGAGTGGCCAGATTACTATGTGTTCAGAGATCATAATAATCTGGCCACTCAGTGTATATTCTCCATTTCACCTATTAGGCAGCTTACATATTACTTTATATAACAAATATATGGCAAGGAACCTTATTTTGAGAAGAATGAAGAAACTGAAGATTAATTTTAAACTGTTTGACTTTATATATATATATATATATATATATATATATATATATATATATATATATATATATATTTAAAGTTGGGCTTTATCGCCATAACCAATATTTTGACCTAGTCGACCTATCTTTGGCTGAGCTGATTAGAGAGCACAAATGTTATAATTAAAGCAGGGTTTTAAATAAATACAGCTTGATTATACTGTACAGTGAATTTGTTTTTCATAGTGAGAAAAAAAATATTCAGAAGCTAGCCTGGGACAGTTAAGCTTATTAGATATAAACAATCTCACAGAACACCAACCTCAGACAAGGCTATTCTGCAACCATAGTAAAATGAGGCAAAGCAAGGCCATTTCATAATTTGTCTAGGCAGAGACAAACAAGGTCATAAAACCAACCCCCCAAATATCAATATCCCCTTTTTTGCTTAAGTGAATGTTACTTCTTTACCCAAGCAAACCACTGCTTCCTTAGATCTTTCCCCAAATCACCAAACTAAATCCCAAATTTGTTATAGGCTCATTCAAACACACTTCCACAGAGAGGCTCCATGGTTGTCTATGGTATGTGTTCTCTTTTGATACAAGTAATAAGCCCAAAATTATCCAACTACAGGTGTATTCCTGGGGATCTTTGATTGCAGAGCATAGGAAAACAACAAAAAAAGAAATACAAACAAATTTAAGTCTAAATTGTATAATAATACTATCCTATAAATCAATGCCTCTTTTGGGGGAAAATAACACAAATGTTTAACCACCCCCTTTTACTTAGAAAATAACTGAGTAGTCAGCATGGCTTTCAACTTGAGAAAATGACAAAAATCTAGCTAGCCACCTTTTCTTCTTTTTCTTGGTTAAGAGCCTAATGTGTTTTAAACTAAGAATTCAAATTCTTCTATGGGACCTAATCATCTTTCTGTATAAAGTAGCCTTTTCTTTTTCTTTAGACGTATTTTTATTGATTTCAGAGAGAGGGAGATAGAAACATCAATGATGAGAAATAATGATTGATCAGCTGACTTCTGCACGCCCTGCACTGGGGATGGGATTGAGCCCGCAACCCGGACATGTGCCTTTGACCAGTATCGAACTCTGGATCCTTCAGCCCGTAGGCCAACACTATCCTCTGAGCCAAACCGGCTAGGGCAAAGTAGCTTTTTCTGTACAATGTTTGCTAGATAGACCACAAGCAGCACCATTTTAAAAATTAACATTATTCTACATTGACCAATAAAACAGAATTAGAAATATCTTATCTAGGGTTTGTAAAATTCAGTATCTTATATGATTTACTGGAAAACTGCATCAAATATCATTAAAAAAGCAGTATAAGTATAGAGATATACAGAAGAAATTTCAAGGAGTTTAAAATGGATGAAATCTTCACATCCTAAACACATTTTCTAAAAATTGCCACATTTACAGAAAGGGAATTCTTACTCACGCTTCATTAAGGGGTACAAAAATAAAATCCTTTTCAAAAATATCTACATGCCGGGTCCATGTTTTTACTCTCCCATGCCGCTTTTGCTGTATTCTGTAAGACAAGAGATAGACTATCAAGTTTCTGAAATGTTCCTAGTGCTTCAGCTTATATGCAACAATTTATAAATTATGAATATTAAGATGTTAACAGAACAGTTATAAAAGATGATTTAACAAGCTGGGGAAAGAAAACAAAAGAGCTAGAAAGGTGTAAAACTGCCCATCACTGAATCTGGAAGAAAGAGATATTTAATTCCTACTACTATATACTAGTGTAAATCAGTGCTATTGTTTGTTACTGCAGAAATGGCACAAGCAATCAGGTTGAGAAGCGAATCAGACCATGACCAATGAGAACAGCAGAAAAAAGAGCAAGAAAAGTGAGCATTATCTTACTGTAGATGAAGAACACACTACGACCACTGGTCAAAACCAATCACTATCATCAACTCTAAGATGAAAATTAAGAATCATTGAACTAGTGGATAATACTATTTGTATTATCCACATCAGCCTTCAATTCAAGCATTTAACAGCACTTATGATTAAAAAAAAATACCAACTCTTCATGTGTATCTTTTGATGAATTACTAAGTAAGTATTAGAGCTGGATGCAATCACTAAATGGAGCATTATAAACAAAAGTACACAGGCCTATCAGGCCTAATAAGTAGAACAGTATTTCCTTATCTGAGAAGAAACATCCAAAGAACTTATTAAAAGTACAAACTCGCCCTAGCGTCGGCCTGTGGATTGAAGGGTTCTGGGTTGGATTCCGATCAAGGGCACGTACCTAGGTTGCAGACTCCTCCCTGGCTTGGGCCCTTGGCAGGGCAAGTGTAGGAGGCAACTAATTGATGTGTTTCTCACATCGATATTTCTCTGTCTTTCCTTCTCTCTCCCACTCTCTTTAAAATAAATGAAAAAATATACTCAGGTGAGGATAAAAAAAAAAGTACAAATTCACAGGTTTCTTTCTTAGGTAGTGTGGAACATCTAGGGTAAAACAAAGCAATCTATCCTTTCTAATAAAGAGGGAATATGCTAATTGACCATCACACCCTCACAAAAGATGGTGGCACCCACAGCCAATAAGCAGGGGATATGCTAATTGACTGCCACACCCTCAAAGATGGCAGCGCCTAGTCCCCTCAGCCCCGCCAGGGCAGGTCTGGCTGCTTCATGCACCTGCCTCCGGAGTGCCCCAGTCCCCTCGGCCTCCAGCCCCTCAGGGCCAGCCCAAGGTGCAGGCAAGCCTCGGATGTTGGCTGCCCAGCCGCCCAGGGCGGGCCCGAGGTGCAGGCAAGCCTTGGATGGTGGTTTCCAGCTGCCCAGGGCCACCCGAGGTTCAGGTAACCATGGCCGGCCGAGGCTTGCACTGTTGGCAGTGGCAGCAGCAGAGGTGCGATGGGGGTGTCGTTTCCCGCCCCTGAGGGCTCCCAGACTGTCAGAGGGGGCAGGCCAGGCCGAGGGACCCCCTCTCCAGTGCATGAATTTTCATGCACCAGGCCTCTAGTATTTGATAAGTATCCAAGTAATTTTTTTAAAATATATTTTATTGATTTTTTTACAGAAAGGAAGGGAGATGGATAGAGAGTTAGAAACATCGATGAGAGAGAAACATTGATCAGCTGCCTCCTGCACACTCCCACTGGGTATGTGCCTGCAACCAAGGTACATGCCCTTGACCGGAATCGAACCCGGGACCCTTGAGTCTGCAGGCCGACGCTCTATCCACTGAGCCAAACCGGTCAGGGCCCAAGCAATTTTTTAAAAACCATCAGGCATATTGGGAAAATACTGATCTAAATATTACACCTAAAACCTTTATAAATTCTACATATTCTTAAGGCTTTAGAATATTGTGGATATTGATCCACATTTTATTCTGGATACAATCCGATATTATGATTTTGTTAACTAATAACAAATTATGTTGCCTCAATACAAATAAATTATTTTTTTTAAAAAAATGTTTTTATTGATGTTAGAGGGAGAGGGGGAGAGAGAGAAATATTGATCAGCTGCCTCCTTCATCTTAGAGTTGATGATAGTGATTGCTTTTGACCAGTGGTCGTAGTGTATTCTTCTTCATCTACGGCAACCCAGGCATGTGCCCTGACTGGGAATCAAACTGGTGACTTTTTGGTTCATGGGACCCTTTTGGTGCATGGGAGAACTCAACCAGCTATGCCACACTGGCCAGGGCACAAATAAGTGATTTTTTACTAAGTTAAATTTCAGTAACTTATTACATCTGTTCAGTATTTTCAAAGAGCTTGACTTACGATAGATGAGTTGTTTCATGGAGATTTCTCCTCTCTCTCTGATTAAGGCGTTTGTAGAAAAAAGAACTGAATATATGAATTCGGTCAGCATCTTCTCTCTTCAGTTTTTCAAGCACCAAATATCTATTTTATAAAAAATAATTCCAATATAATGAATATAGCAGTTTACCTCACACTAACAACAGTCAGTCAGTAATCTATTTAGCCACCATCAATTTCTATTCCTTACAATTGAAAGAAGCAGAGTTGACTTCATATTCTAAATAATAACTACCAGATAATTCACAAGTAATGAAAAGTATATTTGAGAGGAAAACTGTGATTTGAAAGATCTAATATTTTAAAACAAGGGCATATTCACAAACATTCAGGACATTATTTATAATAGCCACAAAGTGGAAATGTCAGAAATGCTCATCAACTAATGAATGGAAAAATAAAATGTGATATACATCCATACAATGAAATATACTGAACAAAAAGAAATAAAGCACCGATACCTGCTGTAACATAAAAGAACCTTGAAAACACTGTGGTAAGTTAAAGAAACTAGTCACAAAGGAGCACATGTTGTATAACTCCATGTATACGAAATGTTCAGAATGTGCAGATCCACAGACAGAGAAGAGCTAGTGGTTGCCTAAAGCTGGAACTGGAGCTGAAGGAAAATGAGGAATCACTGCTAATGGTTATTGGGGCTCTTTGGGGGGATGAAAATATTATAATACTGACTGTGATGATGATTGCACAAATGTCTGAATATACTAAAACCACTGAATTGTACACCTTAAATGAGTGAATTTTATATTATGTGCATTATATCTTAATATACCTATTTTATGTGCTGCTTATTTTAAATAGTTCAGTTAATAAACCATAAAAACCTAGTCATATATTACTTAAAAAAAACAAACAGAAAATAGAAATACCTATTCAGTGTTAAGGTTGCAACAATGAATTATTTTTAAAAAATATATATTTTATTGATTTTTTACAGAGAGGAAGGGAGAGGGAGAGTTAGAAACATCGATCAGCTGCCTCCTACACACCTCTACTGGGGATATGCCCACAACCAAGGTACATGCCCTTAACCGAATTGAACCTGGGACCCTTTAGTCGACAGGCCAATGCTGTATCCACTGAGCCAAACCAGTTAGGGCCAACAATGAATTATTAAAGGGATCTTATATTGGTTCTAATTTTTCCTTGCCTTAGTTGTTTCTTCTTTAGGTCAACCTTAAAACAAGTAGCAATGGTTCCTTGATATCACAAAGGAAAATTATGATATACTAGAGGCCCAGTGCACGAAATTCGTGCACAGGGGTGTGTGTCCCTCAGCCCAGCCTGCACCCTCTCCAATCGGGGACTCCTCAAGTGATGTCCGTTTAGGCCCGATCCAGGGAGGATCGGGCCTAAACAGGTAGTTGGACATCCCTCTCACAATCCAGGACTGCTGGCTCCCAACTGCTTGCCTTCCTGATTGCCCCTAACCGCTTCTGCCTGCCAGCCTGATCATCCCCTAACCACTCCCCTGACAGCCTGATTGATGCCTAACTGCTCCCCTGCCAGCCAGATTGCCCCTAACTGCCCTCCCCTGCAGGCCTGGTCACCCCTAACTGCCCTCCCCTGCAGGCCTGGTCCCCCCCAACTGCCCTCCGCTGCAGGCCTGGGTCCCCCACAACTGCCCTTCCCTGCAGGCCCAGTCGCCCCCAACTTCCCTCCTCTGCCGGCCTGGTCACCCCTAACTGCCCTCCCCTGCAGGCTTGATCACACCAAAATGCCCTCCCTTATAGGCCTGGTCCCTCCCAACTGCCCTACCCTGCTGGCCTGATTGCCCACAACTGCCCTCCCTTGCAGACCTGGTCGCTCCCAACTACCCTCCCTGCTGGCCACCTTGTGTCCACATGGGGGCAGCCATCTTGTGTGTTGGAGTGACAGGCATTTTGCATATTACTCTTTTATTAGATAGGATTAAATTTATGTTAAAATCCTCAAAGGAACTATGCAAAATCAAGCTAATGACCATTTGCATTTTATTAAAATGAGGATAATCTAAAAGCCTTGTGAAATCATACACAGAAACAGCAAATGTCCCCGAGGGCACACCTAGAGACATGTCCCTTAGCATAACATGATCATTCTGAAACTCAAGTTCTGATGAAAAGGACCCAATTACAAAATTTCTTGCTTTAGAGCAACTCAGTATGCCCCGACAAAGGAAATTATAAGACACTGAATCATCTCATGACAGTTTAAATCAATCACTGAATTTTACAATAATATACTCAAAACAGAGCATGTAGTGAACTAGATTTGAGTTTAGGGGCTATGTCATAATTGGTGAACCATGCAGCTTTCACCAGCCCAAACTTCAATGGCTGCTCTGTAAAAGTGAGTCAAATAAACAGAGGGATAATTCAACTTAAAAAAGAAAAGTTACTTATGACTTAAGAAAACTGACTCTAACTTCATATGTAAACAAAGCCATGCCTTGTAAAATGTTTGTCTTTCTGATTTGGCATACATCCACTGGTATTTCTGTGACTATATATAGCTTTTCTAAACATACAATGTACACATGTTAGAACTATTAACTTTAATTAGAAAAGCCATGTCTCTTATTATAGAACTACTGGCCTGGTGCACGAAATTCATGCACGGGGGGGTGTGTCCCTCAGCCCGGCCTGCACCCTCTCCAATCTGGGACCCCTTGGGGGATGTCCAACCGTCGGACATCCCTCTCGCAATCCGGGACCACTGGCTCCTAACCGCTCACCTGCCTGCCTGCCTGCCTGCCTGATCGCCCCTAACCACTCTGCCTGCCGGCCTGCTCACCCCCAAATGCCCCTCCTCCGCCGGCCTGCACACCCCCAACTGCCCCGCCCTACGGCCTGCTCACCTCCAACTTCCCCCCCTGCCGGCCTGCTTGCCCCCAACTGCTCCCCCACTGCTGGCCTACTCGCCCCCTATTCCCCCTCCCTCCGCCAGCCTGATCACCCCCAACTGCCCTCCCCTGCTGGCCTGATCGCCCCTAACCATCTCTGCCTCAGTCCTGCCACCATGGCTTTGTCCGGAAGGATGTCCGGAAGGTCTTCCGGTCTTATTAGCATATTACCCTTTTATTAGTATAGATCAGTGGTCATCAAACTCATTAGTCAACCGAGTGGCAAACTGCGGCTTGCGAGCCACATGCGGTTTGCCGACCACTGGTATAAAGGGAAAATTAAAAAAATATATATATATATTTTATTGATTTTTTACAGAGAGGAAGGGAGAGGGATAGAGAGCTAGAAACATTGATGAGAGAGAAACATCGATCAGCTGCCTCCTGCACACCCCCCACTGGGAATGTGCCCACAACCAAGGTACATGCCCTTGACCGGAATCGAACCTGGGACCTTTCAGTCCGCAGGCCGACGCTCTATCCACTGAGCCAAACCGGTTTCGGCAATACTGACAAACTTTAAAAGTTTGTTTCTAACTCGTAGAGTTAGAAAAGAATGAGAAGCTCTGGTAACAGCCAAATAACTGATTTTAATAGTGAAGTTTTAAAAAAGTTTCCTTTTAAAATTCACTTCTAAGAATGTCACAAGTGTGGCTCAGTGGTTGAGCATCGACCTATGAACCAGGAGGTCATGTTCTGATTCTGGTTGTACATGCCAGGGTTGTGGGCTCAATCCCCAGTGGAAGGCGTGCATGAGGCAGCTGATCAATGACTCTCATCATTTATGTTTCTCTCCCTCTCCTTTCCTCTCTAAAATAAATAAAAATATATTATATATAAAAGAATGTTATAAGTATAGGGTGTCCCCCATAAATGTATACATATACTTTGAATAATTATAAAGGCAGTGTTTATTAAAATACATTTCATTTTCAAAATTGAGCTATTAGCTATTGAAGTGTGTATACATTTTTTTGGACACCCTATATACAAATTTTTTTTTAAATCATGGATTTTGTTAGAATTTTATTTGGAATACTCATTTACATCAGATAAGATAGAACTTGTAGATAATTAAGTTTAGTGTATAAAATTTGTTTTAAAGTGTAACTATAAAATGTCAAAGGGTCTCCTGAAAATATAAAGAATTTCAAGAGTATAAACAAATGACTATTGACTCTCGGGCGGAGACTCCGGAGCCGGGGAAGGCGGAGGACTGAAAGCGCGCGCACGCCAGTGCGAACAAAGGCTGCGGAGGTTGCCACAGGCTTTCCCTAGTGGAAGGGAGTCGGAGGTTCCTGACTGCACTGAACCCCGGTTCCAGGCGAGCCCCTGGGGACCCACGCTCTTGTGGGGGGAGTCTGGACTCTCGGGCAGAGACTCAGGAGCCAGGGAAGGTGGAGGTCTGAAGGCGCGCCCGTGCGCGCAAGGGTAAGGCTGACGGGAAGCCAAGACTGAGACTCCACCCCATCCAAGCTGAGCACAGAGGCTATTGCAATTTGGCAAGTCTAATCCTATAAGGCTGTCTCCAGCACCGAACTTCTCCCAGCATAGACACAGCTGATTCTTACAGCCAACTGGCCTGGAGGTCAATTCTTCCCAGTGATACCAACAACAATCAAGACTTAATTACAACAAGGCTGTACACACAGTCAACAAAGGGGTGCACCAAGAGTGTCCACCTCAGGTTAACTGGGGAGGCAGACCCACTGGGCCATATTGGAAACCTAGCACACAAATCTACCTTACCAACTCAGGGAAGCAGTGAAAATGCGGCGTCCAAGAATCAGATCACAAACGAAAGAAATGGAGGAAAACAAACGACTGGATATAGAATTCAAAACCACGGTTATAAGGCTTTTTAAGAATATCCTAGAAAAGGCCGATAAATATAACGAGACCCTCGAAGATATGAAAAAGGATCAACTAGAAATTAAACATACACTGACTGAAATAAAAAATATTATACAGAGACCCAAAAACAGACAAGAGGAACACAAGAATCAAGTCAAAGAATTGAAACACAAAGAAGCAAAAAACACTCAACCGAAAAAGCAAAAAGCAAAAAAAAAAATCCAAAAAGTTGAAGATAGTGTAAGAAGACTCTGGGACAACTTCAAGCGTACCAACATCAGAATCATGGGGGTGCCAGAAGAAGAGAGAGAGCAAGATACTGAAAACCTATTTGAAGAAATAATGACCGAAAACTTCCCCCACCTGGTGAAAGAAATAGACTTTCAAGTCCAGGAAGCGCACAGAACCCCAAACAAAAGGAATCCAAAGAGGACCACACCAAGACACATCATAATTAAAATGCCAAGAGCAAAAGACAAAGAGAGAATATTAAAAGCAGCAAGAGAAAAACAGTTAATTACCTACAAGGGAGCACCCATACGACTGTCAGCTGATTTCTCAACAGAAACTATGCAGGCCAGACGGGAGTGGCAAGAAATTTTCAATGTGATGAATAGCAAGAACCTACAACCAAGATTACTCTACCCAGCAAAGCTATCATTCAGAATGGAAGGGAAGATAAAGAGCTTCACAGATAAGAAAAAGCTAAAGGAGTTCATCACCACCAAACCAGTATTATATAAAATGCTGAAAGGTATTCTTTAAGAAGAGGAAGAAGAAAAAAGGTAAAGATAAAAATTATGAACAACAAATACATATCTATCAACAAGTGAACCTAAAAATCAAGTGAATTAAAAACCCGAGGAACAGAATAATCTGGTGAATATAATAGAATCAGGGGCATAGAAAGGGAGTGGACTGATAATTCTCAGGGGGAAAAGGGTATGGGGGGGTTCATGAAGTGACTGGACAAAAATCATACACCTATGGATGAGGACAGTGGGGGGGGAGGTAAGGGCAGAAGGTGGGGTGGGAACTGGGAGGGGAGCTATGGGGGGAAAAAGGAGAAATAATTGTAATCTGAATAAAGATTTATTAAAAAAAACAAAAAAACAAATGACTATAAAATGTCTACTGTAGTGTAAATTATATATTACTTATGTATGAAATAGAATAAACTAAAATATAAACAAAATATTAGGAGTTCAACTTAGTTTTTAGATCCACCTATATGCTTTCAAAAACAGAAACATTTTAAATAAAAAGACTTAAGCAGGTTAAAAGTAAACCAGTAAAGAAATAGGTACATGTAAACAGAACCATGTAAACATAATCCGAAAGAAAGCTGGAATAGCTACATTCATTTTGAACAAAGTGGATTTAAGAACAAGGAAGATTATCAAGGATAAAGAGGGAACATTACATAATAAAGGGATCAATCTCTGAGAAGGCTTAAACATGTATGTGCCTAATAACAGAGCTTTAAAATAAAATACGTAAGGCAAAAACCGATAGATCTAAAAGGAGAAACTGACAAATCCATAATTAAAACTGGAAATCGACAACCTTCTCAATAATTGATAGAATAGGTATGTAGAAAATCAGTTAAGGACAAAGATGAGTCCAATATCAAACAATTTGACCTAATTGACATCTACACAATGGAACACTACACTGCTGTAAAAAAGGAAGGAACTCCTACCATTTGCAACAGCATGGCTGGAACTGGAGAGCATTATGCTAAGCGAAATAAACCAGTCAGAGTAAGATATATATCACATGATCTCACTCATTTATGGAATATAATGAACAACATAAACTGATGAATAAAAACAGATCGAGAGACAGGGAAGCATCAGATGCTCAAACCTCAGAGGTAAGGTAGGGGAGGATGGGGGTAAGGGGGAGAGATCAACCAAAGGACTTGTATGCATGCATATAAGCCTAACCAATGGACACAGACAGCAGGGGGGTGAGGGCTTGAGTGGGAGATGGGGGTGGGGGTGAGGGCTTGAGTTGGGGGTGGGGGTAATGGGGGGATAAGGACACATATGTAATACCTTAATCAATAAAGAAAAAGAAATTTTTTAATTATGGAAAAATATGTAAAATGTGCAATCTTAACCATTTTTAAGTATACAGTTCAGTGGTGTTCAGTATATTCCCATTGTTGTAAAACAGATCTTCTTTAACTTGTAAAATGAAACTCTATATCCAATAAATAACAATTCCTTGCTCCAAGTAACCACCATTTTTACTTTCATTTTCTATGAATTTGACTACAAATTATCTAAGTGGAACTATATAGTACTTGTCTTTTTGTGACTGGCTTATTTCACGTTCCACAATGTCTTCCAGATTCACCCGTGTTGTAGCATGTGATAGGTTTCCTCTTTTTTTTTTAAACCCTCACCTGAGGATATGCATTATTTGTTATTTTGTGTGTGTGTATGTGTGTGTATGGGTGTTAGAGAGAGAGAGAAACATCGATGTGAGGAACATTGATTGGCTGCCTCCTGTACACACCCTGACCAGGTATGTAACCCACAATCCAGGTATGTGCGGAGTGGGAATCAAACCCACAACCTTTTGGTGTACGGGACAACGCTCCAACCAACTGAGCCACCTTTTGTTTACCACCCATCCATCAATGGACAGTTTGGGTTGTTTACACCTCTTGACTATTATGAATAGTGCTATGCGTATGCAAAAATCTCTTTGAAACATTACTCTCTTTTGGATACATACACGGAAATGGGATTGTTAGATCACTTGATAGTTCTATTTTTTGAGGAACCACCATACCGTTTTCCATATTGGCTGTAACATTTTACACTCCTACCAGCAGTACACAGGGTGCCATTTGTCCACATTATTTTTCTGTTGTTTTTTTTTAGTTGCCATCCTAATGGGTGTGAGGCGACATCTCATTTGGGTTTTGAATTTTCTTTGATGACTAATAATGTCAAGGATCTTTTCATATGCTTATTGGATATTTGTATGAGATAACAGCTTTTGATTTTGCTTAAGAGCTTTGTCTGAACTTGTCATTGAATGACTGATCTCAAAGGGATCTACATCTGCAAAATTAGGCATTTAAAATCTAGGGCAGTTTCTCTTGTCAGCAAATCTGTCACACACTTATAATTTACTGTAACATATTCCATTACCATTAACTCTTCAAAAGAAAAAAACAATATCTTTGATAATGGGGGGGGTATATTAACATAAATTGGAGTATAATATTACCCCCTAGTGTTAAGTAAAGCCTACTGGTTGATGGTGTTGCATTCTTCTGTATCCTTGTTGATTTTTGTTTAGTTGTTCTATCAAATTGTTGAGAGAGGGGAATTAAAGTCTCCAGCTATATTTGTGAATTTTTCACTTTCTCCTTTTAGATCAGGGGTGAGGAATGTCCAGCCTATAGGCCGTGTAAGGCCCATGAAGTAATTTGGTTTGGCCCTGCCAAGGCATTAGGGATGAGTTAATTAAATGTTTGACCAAATATAGGTTAATTTTTAACTTGATAATTTTGTATGGCCCTTGAATGATGCTATAAATATCTAAATGGCCCTTGGCAGAAAAAAGTTCCCCACCAGTTTTAGATATATCCATTTTTGCTTCACATATTTTGTAGCTCTTTTTTATGGCACATGCCCAATAAGTACAGCTAGGTCGTCGTCTTCTTTTTTTAAAAATATTTTATTGATTTTTTTATAGAGAGGAAGGGAGAGGGATAGAGAGTTAGAAACATTGATGAGAGAAACATCGATCAGCTGCCTCCTGCACACTCCCTACTGGAGATATGCCCGCAACCAAGGTACATGCCCTTGACCAGAATTGAACCTGGGACCTTTCAGTCCTCAGGCCAATGCTCTATCCACTGAGCCAAACTGGTCAGGGCCAGCTAGGTCTTCTTGATGGATTCACTCATTTATCAGTATATAATGTCCTGCTCTATCCCTGGTAATTGTCTTTGCTTGGAAGTTTACTTTATCTGATATTAACAGAGTAACTCCTGCTCTCTATTAATATTTGCATGCTCTATCTTCTTCCATCCTTTTCATATATATATGTAATTATCTTTGAAGTGAGCTTTTTTTGTAGATAAGACACACTTGGCCTGTGTTTATTCCACTCTATGAAGTTTCACGTGTTCATAATTTTTCATTGAAAATTATATGATGGGTGCTTTAAAATATTTGTCAGATAATTCTAATATCTGTGTAATCTCGGTGTTGACTATCTATTGGCTGTTCTTTCTCATTCAGTTTAAAATCTTTCTGGTTCTTGGTGAGACAAGTAATTTTAAAATCTGGACATTTGAGTATTATAAGACTCTGGATCTCATTTAATTCTTGTGTTTTAGCAGACTTTTACCTGGCACCACACTCTAGTGTTTGAAATAGGCACCAACTCATTACTGCCAGGTGGGGTGGAGTTTTAGGTTCTCCACTAGGCCACCATTAACGTGGAGGGGCTCCATGTTACTGTTGGATGGGGGTGGAAGGCTTCCCACTAGGCTTCCACTGGTACCACCTCCAGTGGATGGGGAGGAGTACCTCATTATCCTCCCCGGCCCTCCCTATGGACTAGGGTGAAGTCTGGATGTATACCGGACCCTAATTAGCTTAGGGTAACTGTGACTTCAAAGTTGTTCTTAGCCTTTATCTTCCTTGACCTCTGCTGATACCACTAAATGTGTCCAGCTCTAAAGCGTTTACTTCCCTTTAATTTTATGACATCACACACTCTGGATTTTTCTTCTTACCTCTCAAATACATTCAGAATTTATTCACAGGAGCCTCTATCTTCCCTGTCTATCTAACTCTATTGTCTAGGTTCTGTCCTTATAGCCTTTTCTCATTTTTTAATCCCTACCTAAACAATTTGATTAGTTTCTTTTCTATTTATTTCAAATATATTTTTATTGATTTCAGAAAGGAAGGGAGAGGGAGAGATAGAAACATCAATTATGAGAGAGAATCACTGATCGGCTGCCTCCTGCACGCCCCCTATTGGGGAATGAACCCTCAACCCAGGCATGTGCCCTTGACTGGAGTTGAACTGGGACCCTTCAGTCCACAGGAATGCTCGCTCTATCCACTGAGCCAAATCAGCCAGGGCTTGATCAATTTTCCTAATTAAATTACTACTTGTAAAGTAAAGCCTCCTAACTATATGTCCAGCCAGAACTCAAATGACATCCAGAACCATATATTCAACGGTTTATTGGCACTCTCCTTTTGCTGACATCTAAAAGGGATATTTTCAGACATCTAAAAGGGATATTTCCCCATCTCCTACCCAAACCTACTCTGCTTCTGCATTCACTGCTTCAGTTAGTGGCAAAATCATTTAGTAGGTCTCTGTAGTCAGAAAACTAGGAGTTATTTGAAAACCATTTTTATCCTTCTTAATACCCATTCAATCAGGCTTGGAGTCCTGCTAAACAACTCTACCTCTTAAAACATTTTATTATTTCCTTTTCCCTCAAACAAAAATGACCTAATTAGGCTTCTTAGATCACGTTAATTAAATTTCTTTAAATCACTTCTCATCTAGACTTCCATAATAAAAACGCTTATCAAAATGATATTAAGGAAACACACTCATATGACTTCTCTCATCAATACTTATCACTTGTTATAACAATGTTTTCTTTCCCCAAACAGTGGACTACAACTATTAGTAGGCTATAGAATCGTTCAGCAGCTTTTAATAATCAGATTTCTAAAAATTTTGTTTTATGAAATACATTTAATTAAATAGAAAGTATTGTAAAGCTCTAATACTGATATTTAAGTTGTTTTGTTTCATATACACACCAATTTATATCACAAACCAGTAAACACATACAAATTTATACATGTATAAACACACTGCACATACATGTATATGCATGTGTATATTGGGTCATGATGTAAGCTCTTCCAGGGAAGCTCCTTGGTCCCTCATATTTCCCAATCTCTAAAGAGAATGAAACATTCTTTTTTCTACTGTGTCTTCTATTATTGCTTCAATCCTGTAATTGTGTTCCCTACAAGAATAAACTTCTAAACACAGTACTTGGTATATAACCTGGCACTTGAACATTTAATGAAGGAAATGAGTGGGATAATACTTTTGTGCTTGCTCAAAAAATTAATACCTACCCTAGGGTAGTAACAATTTTTAAAGGCTTAAAACACTGCAAAAATAACAACACAATAAGCTGTCATTTAAAAACACTTTGCATGTGCCAGGTATTTTTCCTAGTGCTTAACAAGTGTTACCTTATTTAATCCTTACAACCTTATTAGATATAATTTTTAAAATGAGGAACCACAGGTAGAGACATTAAATAACTTCCCACACTAAATGGCAATGATGGCATTCAAAACCCAAATAGTTTTGGCTCAGAAAATAAAGATACACATTATAAAATGCTAAAGAGTTGCTTAAAGGTTAGCAGAAAGTTAACTTACTTCAAATAAAAGTCTATAATAACATCATTTAAAAATTCTCCTTCACTTAGACAGTGCAGGTCCTCATTAGTAACAGAGATGCCTCCCTTAGCTGGAGGTGGTGGATATACTATCAACCTGTAACAGAAATTTTTTAAAAAGTAGATTATCAAATATTTGTGTGTATATATATAACTGAAATGCAATAAAACAGGGAAGAAATTTAAAAGTGTTGTAAATGTGAAGGAATTCTCTCACTTTTCTACAGGACCCATAAAGATGGTATGACTCTCTCCAGTTTCTTCCTCATCATCAAAAAACTGAAATTGTTTGCTTCTAAGTTGTACTCTAGATTCCAGGGGCACCTGGAAAAGGAAATTAAACGATCAATTCAAAGTCAATTGGGAAAATTTTCAATAAAAAGAGCAAGCACAAGGCAAGAATGTTTTTTAATTAAAAAAGATTAAAAATATGAATCTAAAAAGTATGCATGTTTTTTTTAAAAAGAAACAGGAAAAAACAAGGGTCCACTTATTTATTTATTTATAATTTCTGGTACACTGATACTCTTGAATTTTTGAAACAATGGTCTCTGGTATCTTGTCTGAAATCTCTATATCCATATTAAATTAGATTATGTTAGTAAAATCCAAAGAACAGATATAGTATATTTTTCTTCTAGTAGGGAAGGCTAGGCAATCCACAGGATATGGAGCAGAGGCTGAGAAAACATAGTACAATGAGCTTCAGTTCTCCAGAGTCGAGTTAAAGGAAGAGCCTTCCACTGAAATTTGAGCCCATCCCAGCTACCTCATGGCTCTAGCTGTTCTATTTTTCTCCAGAATTATCTTCTGCAGACAATTTTTCAAAAGGAGAATGATTCCCATTTCTTATTCTGCTCTTTTCCTCAACTTCTCTGGTGAGGCCTTGTCAACTTCACTAAGATTATGCCTTGGATAGCCCTATCTCAAGTGTGTAGCCAGGTTGAAAGATTTTTGTGTTCCAAATAAATTAAGTCAGTAAAATTCAGTTACTGTGATAAGGGACAAATTTAGTTATATTTGTATTATTTAACATTATACTGTGTGTTACAATACTGCCTTTGATTCAGGTGTCTTCAGAGTTACCTACTATATTACTTATTCTAGAACTGGATATATATGTTGAGAGTCAGGATGGTAGGTATTCTTCATTTCCCAAGTTTTCAACCATGTATGTACATGTTACATATAAGAGTACATCAGGAACCAAAACTCCTTTATTTTTATTGAAGCCCATGGCATCACTGGAAACCAGCAGGGTAATAACAGACTGGAATATAGCAGTAATGTATATGTATGTTGAAAGAGAAAAAAAAAGAGAGTAAAAGGAGACGAAAAGTAAAAAAAGAATAGAGTATGGCGTCCAGCCTGTGTAGCTCAATGGTTGAGCACTGACCCATGCATTGAGAGGTCACCAGTTTGATTACCGGTCAGGGCAATTGCCCAAATTGCAGGCTCAATCCCCAGAGGGAAACGTGCAGGAGGCAGTCAAAATATATTTCTCTCTCTTCCTTCCTCTCTCACTAAAATCAATAAAAATATATTTAAAAAAAAAAAAAAAGAAGAGAGTATGGAAAGGAACTAAAAATGCTTCTTAGACCTGTACCAAATACTATTTTTGTCACAAAGTCACCTATCCACCATTACATTTTGACACAAGATAGTTTACAAATTGCATATAAAAGCAAGTAATTCTGAGATGGAATTTTAAAAATCTAACTCTGAAATGAATAGTATAATAATAAAACATATTTCCCCTTAAAGCTATGTTATTTAAGATTATTTAAAAATTAAAAAGCATAATTACATTTTTAATTTTGTTTTCTTTTTGAACACAACTTCCTTTGATCCTCTCTTCATAGGTTCTTGTACAAGCAACAAGTCTGCTATTAGCTTCTTCAAAGGGAATTTTCGCAAAAAAATTGGATACATTATTCTTTATACCAATTTCAGTAACGATACTTTCAAATACCGTATTTGCTTGAGCATCAAGGGCATTTTGAAAAATTAAAATTATATACTGTTCTTCCAAATCTGAAAAGAAATCAATATAACTATAAGTTTAAAGAAAAAAATAAGTATATAAAAAGTTATTAGAAAAAGAGTAACAACTAGTTATTCCAAGAACATCACCAGAAATCCCCATATCAATGTTCAAAACAATATTTGGCAATGTATATATAATAAATATAAAATGAAGATCAGTGAAAGTGTTACCTGACAATGTCACCTAAGTTATTAAGAAAAAGGAATCAGAACACATTACTCCAGCAGTAGCTCAAGAACAAATCTATTCATGGGTATAACTAATTTGCTTCATCTAATAGGATCAAAATATATTTATAGTTTTACATATGTATAAATTAAAAATTTTATCAAACACAAATAAGAAATTTCCAAGTGAGCTAGAGAATTTAACTGTAAAAACTGCTATTCACTAAATGTGCAAACCCTTAAGCTGAAGCAGTGATTACTGTTGAAAAGTATTTATTTTACAAATATTCATGCTCTGCCATAAATATCAGAACCATATCATTTATTATAGAGATTGAAGATACATTCTATGAACTTGCAAACTTCCAATTTAGGCTAAGTTTCAAGGATTCCCGATTTATATGGTTGTACTTAGTACCTATCAGTGCATTTTAAAACGTTCATTTTATCTAAGGACTAAGCTGTACAACTGAAACCAGTATGAAATAATATTGAAAGTAAACTGTATTTGAAAAATTTTTTAAAAATCATTTTACTCAGATAATACAAGGTCAAAGAGTGCAGACCTTTGAATTTTAACCATTTCGAAAACTTTATCAATGAGCAAACCTGTGTTTTATCATTAGAACTTCCACTTAATGTGGGCTTTTCCTCATCTATAAAAGGGGAAAGTAATATCTATCCTACAAGGTTCTTGTAAGGAATATAATCTACCTATATATATTAAAAAAATAGAGAAATATGCTAATTAACCGGGACACCATAATGGGTTGACTGGACAGGATGAGGTTGCGCGCACAGCATTGGGGGCAGGGTGGCAGGGGCCTCCATGCGCCTGTGCTGGGGAAGGGCCTGATCAGCAGCAGCCGTGGCTGTTTCAAGAGCTGGAGAGGGAGGCAGGGCCGGACCGACAGTGGCTGCTATGGGGCCCGGGGAGCAAGGCAGGGTGGCGCCGCAGGATTTTGAAATGCACACTGGGCTCCTAGTAAATATAATATAATTCTATGTTATAAAAGTGTAATATGCAAATTGTCCCCTCAACCGGGAGTTTATCTGGGAGTTCGACGAGGGGACGGGGCAGGCAGCCAGGGGAAGGGAGGGAGTACATGGCTGGCAGCCAGCAGCTGCTAAGAACCCTACCAGTGCATGAATTTCTGCACTGGGCCTCTAGTATATTATAATATACATGTAAAGGATCTATCAAAGCATACTCACATTCTGCTAGGCCAGTGGTCGGCAAACTCATTAGTCAACAGAGCCAAATATCAACAGTACAACGATTGAAATTTCTTTTGAGAGCCAAATTTTTTAAATTTAAACTTCTAATGCCACTTCTTCAAAATAGACTCGCCCAGGCTGTGGTATTTTGTGGAAGAGCCACACTCAAGGGGCCAAAGAGCGGCATGTGGCTCGCGAGCCACAGTTTGCCGACCACGGTGCTAGTCAATGAATTATACTTATTATAATCCAATCTACATAACTTACTTGTTAACTTATGCATTCTTTTACAATGAGTCCAAACTTTATCATCCATACTCATTTGCATCAGCATGCTCAGCTTCTCATAAACTGGTGGTATCGTCTGAAGAAATACTACTGGTAATTTACGGACATTACACCATTCACATTTAGTTAGATCAGAGGTATTTAAAGTAAAGCCTACTGGATCAGCTTCTGCTTCTGGAGAAAAACAAATGGAAATGGAAAATGAATCAATTTCTAAAACAGCAAATTTATAAATGAAGAAGAGTGTGAGAAAATACAAGTTTAAGGTAAAACACATTTATTATGCTCTGTAAATAGTAACTACTAGTGGAAATGAAGAAAAATCTTTATAACTATCTTAAAGAAGCTTCTGCATTATTTTTCCAAAAGGGGGTTCTAATGAAGTATACTTACAATGAAACATAGATTTTGTGATGTTACAGAATGAAATTACATTATTAACACATTGCAGACCAGTAGTTTTATTGCTAGCTTTACCCAGTGGCCAGATAAGTGTCTATTGAAAGAGTACAAAAAATGTTTTACATAAATGTTAAAGGCACGCTTTAAAATTAAATACTCATTGCATTTTGAAGTTACTTATTACATGTTCTTACAAGCTAATATATTTTTAAAGTATGATACTTTGTAAAACACTGTGTAGTATGAAGCGAGAATTCTCGTGATTGGTCTGCAATGTGTTGATATATCTAATAACTAATCATGTATATATAATTTAATCTTTCATCCCTGTAAAGTGTTTTAGTGTAAACAAAAAAGTTAGCAAAAAGACGTATTATAGCTTACCTTCTAGTGGTATCTTGATAAAATCTAAACAAAACTAAAAAAATAAAACAAATTAATGCCAATCGAGATTTATGAGGATTTTGCTACAAACACCCTAAATGACATATTATTTGGCCCTTAGATTACTGAGGGCAGAAGAAATGAATCATCTACCATGTGCTTAAATATAAAACAAGATAACCTCCCACTTCCAAATTACCTCTAAGAAAGGTAGGCTTCACCTTTCTGATTCAAATACTGAGAATATTCTTATACTATTGACTTATTTTTTATAATTTCAAAGAGAAATTGAGAAAATCCTATATAATAAAACCCTAATATGCAAATAGACAGAATGGTATAACGACTGGTCGCTATGACGCACACTGACCACCAGGGGGCAGACGCTCAATACAGGAGCTGACCCCTGGTGGTCAGTGCATTCCCACAGGGAAAGTGCCACTCAGCCAGAAGGCGGGCTCATGGCTGGCAAGTGCAATGGCAGTGGCGGGAGCCTCTCCCCACTTCCACTGCAGGCAGTTGGTAAGGAGCAAGGGGTCCCAGGCTGCGAGAGGGATCCCAGACTGCAAGAGGGAGCAGGCCGGGATAAGGTGAGCCCCCCTCCAGTGCACGAATTTTGTGTACCGGGCCTCTAGTATTACAATAAATACCTGAATTCTTATACCCAGATTCACTAACTGTTAATATCTTCCTACACTTAATCATTTTTTATGTATATACTAGAAACCTGGTGCTCGAATTTTGTGTACAGGTGGGGTCCCTCAGCCTGGCTGGCGATCAGGGTTGATTGGGGCCGTGGGAGGTTGGCCGGAGGGGGGAGGGTCGGCGAATGTTGGCTGGCCGGGGTAAGGGGCTGTGGGATGTTGGCTGGCCGTGGGAGGTTGGCTGTGGGAGTGCACTGACCACAGGGGGCAGCTCCTGCATTGAGCGTCTGCCCCCCTGGTGGTCAGTTCATGCCATAGCGACCGGTTGACCAGTCAGTCATTCAGTTGCTTAGGCTTTTATATATATATGTGTATATAGATATATATCTATATATCTATATCTATAGATATAGATATATAGATATAAATCTATATACACATACACAGTCATTTCCTTTTTGCTAAACCAGTATAAAAGCAGAGGTTCATTACTACAACATCTAAGAAAATAAAAATTAAGTTCATCCAACGTACAGTTCATACTCAAATTTCCCCAACTGCTCAAAATTGTCCTTTATATTTGCCTTAATTTTCCCCTAACTGATGATTCTGTCAAGGCAATGTTACATTAGTCTCTCTTTTGTTTACTACTGTCTATAACAGAGAGAAACCTCCCTCTGCTTTTTATAACATAGCCTTTGAAAAATCCAAGCTAGGTTCTAAAAAATGTACAACACCCTGGACTGCACCACATCGAAGGCACATGATGTCAGCCAGCCCCACTATTGATACAAGCTTAATCACTTGTTGAAGTCAGTGTGTCAAGTCTTTCCTCTGTAAAATACTTAAAAATCTGTTTCTCAGATTAATAATGACATGGCAGATATATCGTTTCAGTGCAAAACATAAAGGAAGTTATGTACAGAAAGAAAATGTCAAATCATCTTTTAACACACCATCTGAAGAAATTACAGATCCACTATACTCTATCAAAAATGTTCTTTGGGCCGAAACCGGTTTGGCTCAGTGGATAGAGCATCAGCCTGTGGACTCAAGGGTCCCGGGTTCGATTCCGGTCAAGGTCATATACATTGGTTGCGGGCACATCCCTGGTGGGAGGTGTGCAGGAGGCAGCTGATCGATGTTTCTCTCGCATCGATGTTTCTGGCTCTCTATCCCTCTCCCTTCCTCTCTGTAAAATATATTTAAAAAAAAAAAAAAAGTTCTTTGGCTAAATCCCATGGTACAAGGAAGATTAATAACAGATGGCAAATTTCCATATCATAAGCACAACTATTTTTTAGCTGAAATATTTCATACAGCATTTTAATTTAAAAAAATCTATAGTAACACACTTTATTATATACACTGCCTTTTATTTTTTTAAACTAAATTCAGTTTTTCTTCAGTAGATCATATACTTATTAATCTGTAACTTTCATGTAAAAAGTTCATTCAAATTTTGATGTCATTCTTGCTAGATAGCCTTGAGACTATGAAACTTTCAACTAAATGGCTAAATTATCAACCTTAATTATCATACCAAGGAGTTCTGAATAATTGTGCTCTGAATAATGTGGGGGGAAAGCCATAAAACCTATAAGATATTCCTGGAAATTTCTGATATATAAGATATAGTATAACATTTTTATTATCTGACAGTACCATCAAAGATCATCTGTACCATGAAGGCTTGAAACAAAACAGAAGCTTCATAAATCCCTGAAAACCCTGCTATATAATAATACTGGTGGGCAATAATAAATAGTTTATATATAATTTGCTTTAGATCTCTGGAGTACTTCATACCATTCTAGTTTTTAAATCATGAGAAGCTAGAGTTTTTTAATGGGGAAAAAAATTGCTCTTTTCCCATATGGCTTTTCTTGCATAAGAAATCAGGTCCACATTTCATTTTCTCCTATAAACTTTAACCTATAAAGATTTTCCCCCTTTTGATCTTATTTATTCTAGAATAATGAATCCTAGAAAATAAATAGCTATTATTTACCATAATTTACAAAATAAATAGCTATTAGTACACCAATAGTGAACTTACAGAAAGAGAGACAAAAAAGCAATCCCACTTACTATCGCACCAAAAAATTTAAGATACCTAGGAATAAACTTAACCAAGGAGGTAAAAGACCTATACGCGGAAAACTACAGGACACTGAAAAAAGAGATAGAGGAAGACATAAAAAGATGGAAGAACATACCATGTTCATGGATTGGGAGAATCAACATCATTAAAATGTCCATACTACCCAAAGCAATCTATAGATTCAATGCACTCCCCATTAAAATACCAATGGCATATTTCACAGACCTAGAAAGAACTCTCCAAAAATTCATCTGGAATAAAAAAGACCCTGAATAGCCACAGCAATCCTGAGAAAGAAGAATAAAGTAGGAGGGATCTCAATACTAGATTTCAAGCTGTATTACAAAGCCACTGTTCTCAAAACAGCCTGGTACTGGCACAAGAACAGACATATAGACCAATGGAATAGAATAGAGAATCCATTGGTCGACCCAAACCACTATGCTCAATTAATATTTGACAAAGGAGGCATGAACATACGATGGAGTCAAGACAGTCTCTTCAATAAATGGTGTTGGGAAAATTGGACAGATACGTGCAAAAAAATGAAACTAGATCACCAACTTACACCATACACAAAAATAAACTCAAAATGGATACAGGACTTAAACATAAGACGGGAAACCATAAAAATACTAGAGGAATCCACAGGCAGCAAAATCTCAGACATATGCCGAAAGAACTTCTTCACTGATACTGCTCTTAGGGCAATGGAAGCTAAAGAGAAAATAAACAAATGGGACTACATCAAAATAAAAAGCTTTTGCACAGCAAAAGAAACCATCAACAAAACAACAAGAAACCCCACTGTATGGGAGAACATATTTGCAAATGTTATCACTGATAAAGGTTTAATCTCCAACATCTACAGGCAGCTTATACAACTTAATAAAAGGAAGATAAACGATCCATTAAAAAAATGGGCAACGGACCTAAATAGAATCTTTTCGAAAGAAGACAGAAGGAAGGCCAAGAGACACATGAAAACATGCTCAAAGTCACTAATTATCCGAGAGATGCAAATCAAAATGACAATGCGATACCATCTCACACCTGTCAGAATGGCTATCATCAACAAATCAACAAACGACAAGTGTTGGTGAGGATGCGGAGAAAAAGGAACCCTCATGCACTGCTGGTGGGAATGCAGACTGGTGCAGCCACTGTGGAGAACAGTAGGGAGTTTCCTCAAAAAACTGAAAATGGAACTCCCATTTGACCCAGTAATCCCACTCCTAGGAATATATCCTAAGAAACTAGAAACACCAATCAGAAAGGATATATGCACCCCTATGTTCATAGCAGCACAATTTACAATAGCTAAGATTTGGAAACAGCCTAGGTGCCTGTCAGATGATTGGATCAGAAAACTATGGTACATCTACACAATGGAATACTATGCTGCCATAAAAAAGAAGGAATTCTTACCATTTGTAGCAACCTGGATGGAATTGAAGAACATTATGCTAAGTGAAATAAGCCAGTCAATGAAAGAAAAATACATGATCTCACTCATTTGTGGATAATAAAAAACATTATAAACTGATGAACAAAAAGATAGATACAGAGGCAGTAAAGCATCAAACAGACTGTCAAATTACAGCGGGAAGGTTAGGGAGAGGTGGGGGAAATAAGAGTTCAACCGAAGGAGTTATATGCATGCATATAAGAATAACCAACAGATGCAAAACATTGGGGGGTGAGGGCATGTATGCGAGTGGGGGGGGGGGGGCAATGGTAAGATATGTACACATATAATACCTTAATTTAAAAAATCTTAAAAAAAAAAGATTTTCCCCCTTTTGATCGTATTTATTCTAGAATCATGAATCCTAGAAAAATAAAGCTATTATTTACCATAATTTACAAAATAAAATAGCTATTATTTACCATAATTTACATAATAATAAAGCAACCTTTTAACTTTCCTAATACAATGAGTTTTCTTAAAGATATTACTTTATGTATAAAGAACACAAGACAGAGTTTAAAAAGTTAGAAATGGATAACCAGGCACACCAAGTTAAGGAATTATAAAGGCTTACAAAATAGTGCAGTGCTAAAGGAAGATCAATTTACCAACAATGTATACAGCATATTAGAGAAGAAGAAAAATGATGACTAAGAAGACTAGTTAAGGAGATTAAATTAAATTTTCAAACAGAAAATGCAAATTTGAATTGGATTGGTAGCAGTAAAATAATAAGAAAACACGTATGACAGATAAAAATAAAGGGACTATCGAAAGTTCTTTGGGTTTTGCGGATACTGAACCAGTGCCTTTTGAATGGCTATTGTAGTCCAATAATCTATTTCTAGGAGTCTTAGTGCTGCAAGACATTTTTCTGCAGACTCCAAAACTTTTGGATTCTTCTTTCTGTAATTATATTCTTTAAAATACTGTTTTCATTGAGCTGGTAGTAAGAATAAAATAGTAGCCCTAGCTGGTTTGGCTCAGTGGATAGAGCATTGGCCTGCAGACTGAAAGGTCGCAGGTTCGATTCCAGTCAAGGACACATGCCTGGGTTGCAGGCTAGGTCCCCAGTAGGGGACATGCAGGAGGCAGCTGGTCAATGATTCTCTCTCATCATTGATGTTTCTATCTCTCTCCCACTCTCCCTTCCTCTTTGAAATCAATAAAAATATATTTTTTCAAAAAGAAGTGGAAAGTTTTTAACTCAGTTAAAATACTAAGTATCTTCCCACAATGAATACGTCACTACCATGAACAATGAATTATAAAAAAGTTTTTACTGACTTTTACGGTGAGTATTTATTTATAACTAGAGGTCCAGTGCACGAAATTAGTGCACAGGGGTGTGTGTCCCTCAGCCCAGCCTGCATCCTCTCCAATCTGGGACCCCTTGAGGGATCGGGCCTAAACAGGCCGTCGGACATCCCTCTCACAATCCAGGACTGCTGGCTCCCAACTCCTTGCCTGCCTGCCTTCCTGATTGCCCCTAACCGCTTCTGCCTGCCAGCCTGATTGATACCTAACTGCTCCCCTGCCAGTCTGATTGCCCCTAACTGCCCTCCCCTGCAGGCCTGGGTCCCCCTCAACTGCCCTTCCCTGAAGGCCCGGTCACCCCCAACTTCCCTCCTCTGCCGGCCTGGTCACCCCTAACTGCCCTCCCCTGCAGGCTTGATCGCACCCAACTGCCCTCCCTTGTAGGCCTGGTCCCTCCCAACTGCCCTACCCTGCTGGACTGATCGTGCACAACTGCCCTCCCTTACAGACCTGGTCCCTGCCAATTGCCCTCTCCTGCTGGCCATCTTGTGTCCACGTGGGGGCAGCCATGTTGTGTGTTGGAGTGATGGTCAATTTGCATATTACTCTTTTATTAGATAGGATTGTTTATATACTATTAAATAAATACAAAATCTTAAAATAATTTAATATTCTATTAAATTAAATATTTTAAAGTATTACTTATTAGCCTTAGCCACAGAATTATAAATCTTATAATCGGTACAATGAACGCAGAAGAATGTACTTACAATTACAGGTTCTACTAATAGCCGAAAGAGTGTCCCTACTCGTATACTTCGACAGTTTAAAATGACACTGCCATAGGAAGTTGGGCAGTTTAAAGATACAGGATCAACTAAAGTTTCTTGAACAATCACCTTGCGACGTTTTAGAGGTGTGTTGATAATAGAATTACCAAACTGAAAAAGAAAAAAATTTTCATTTAATAAAGTACTAAAACAAGGCTTTGAACTAAGTATATATATGCAGAAGACCCAATATGAGAAATGTAATTATCAAAACATAAGATTTACTTCAGTGGTGTCAGATGAAGTAATAATTTCTTGATTTTATATAATAATAAACTCTTCTATATTATATAGCTATACTTTATCTAGTTACTACTTTAAATTAAAATAATAGCATAGCAGTGAAAAATGGTATTCTGAGAATAAGACTGCTTGGTTTCAAATCACAGTTACACATCTTTTAATCTGATTTTGTGACCTTAATAACTCCGTAAGTTTTGGTTTCTTAAACTGTAAAATATGAAGAGTAAGAGTATTTACTCAAATGAGCTAATGCCTATAAATAGCTTAGCACAGTGCTTCATGCACAGTAAAATACTAGATAAGTTAGCTAGTAACAGTAGTAGTGGTTGTAGAACCTGGGGTTAAATCAACAATTTAGAAAACAGGTGATTTAAGGGTATGGCTATTTGCATTAATAAAGGATGCTTCTTTATATATTAAACTTTTTAAACTAGTTGACTTATTAAATATATATATATATATATATATATATATATATATATATATGTTAATCCTCACCTGAGGATATTTTTCCCATTGCTTTTTCAGAGAGTGGAAGGGAGGAAGGGAAGGAGAAAAGGAGGCAGAGAGCAAGAGAAGAGAGAGAAACACTGGTGTGAGACACAGCAACTGGTTGCCTCTGGCATGCGCCCTGGGGTGGGGAGCAAACCCACAACCCTGGCATGTGCCCTTGACCAGAAATTGAACCCAAGACCTTCAGTGCTCGGGCCAACTCTCTAACCACTGAGTGACATCGGCCAGGGTATAAAATATTTATCCTATATAATAAAAATCTAATATGCTAAGTGTCCAGTCATCTGGTGATAGGTCCACTTTTCAACCAATCAAAGCGTAATATGCTAATGATATGCTAAGGCCACTCAACCGCTCACTATGATGTGCACTGACCACCAAGGGGCAGATGCTTCAACTGGTAGGTTAGCTTGCTGCTGGGGTCCGGCTGATTGGGACTGAGTGAGATGGACCAGACACACCCTGGAGCCCTCCTGCGGTCTCTCCCGAGCCCGATCACGCACCAGTGGGGTCCTTTGGCCTGGCTTGAGCCCTCTCGCAATCCAGGACCCTTCGGGGAATATCGGAGAGCTGGTTTCAGCCCGATCCCACAGGCCACTCCCCTCGGGAGGGCACCTAACGCAGGGCTCATGGATGGTGAGTGCTGCTGCAGCAGTGTGAGACTTTCCCGATTGGGACTGATTGAGCATGAGCCCACGGCAGACACAGTGGGACCAGAATGAGCAGGAGTGGCAGGTTGGAGCTGTAGGCAGCGTTGGACTGCGGGTTTCAGCCCGATCTCCGCAGACCCCACAGAAAGGTCCCACCCATTCATGAATTCATGCACTGGGCCTCTAGTATAAGTATAATTTAAATTTAAAGTAATTAAAGTTATGTTAAAAACTTTATTATCAACTTAAGAATAAAACATCATCCTGGTAAAAAAAACAAGAAGGAAAAATGACCAATGCATAGAGATAAGCACTATTCTCATTATACCTATAGAGACATTTCTGTGATCTATGTCACAGAAAAAAATATTAAAACAAAATGTGATACACACACATTTGTTCCTGTAAACTGCTCTTTCAGGCTTACTAACAGATTTATCATAAATATTTTCCCACATATTAACAGAAACCTATCATATAGATTTAAAAACTCTTTTTAGCTTTAGAATTCTTTCTTCAAACGACATGTTATTTCGCTCAATAATCCTATATAATAAAAGCCTAGGTGGCGTCACGCACGACGTTGCCACAAGATGGCCGACCTTACGTCATCACAAGATGGCCACCATAAGATGGCTGGCAGGGGAGTGCAGTTGTGGGCAATCAGGCTGGCAGGGGAGGGCAACTGGGGGAGAACAGGCAAGCAGGGGATGGTAGTTGGGAGTGATCAGGCCGGCAGAGGAGGGCAATTAGGGGCGACCAGGCCGGCAGGCAGAAGTGGTTAGGGGCAATTAGGCAGGTAAGTGGTCAGGAGCCAGCAGTCCCGGATTGTGAGAGGGATGTCTGACTGCCAGCAGTTGGACATCTCCCAAGGGGTCCCAGATTGGAGAGGATGCAGGCCTGGCTAAGGGACACTCCCCATCCCGTGCACAAATTTCATGCACTGGGCCTCTAGTAAGTAGATAAATAATTTAAGAACTGCTCCAGCTGAATCCATAGTAGAGACTGAGTCTAGAACTAGGGTAGTCCATACTCTTCCAAGGAGCCTCTAAAAGATCTCTGAGGAACCCTAATTGTTCAATGTGCCAGTTGAAAACTGCTCGCCCACAAATTCTATCAGATGGAAATCTATTATTTATTTAATTAATTCTCTTATGCTGACATCTGAGTTCTTTCTGGACTTTTTGCATGACACATTATTCTCCAAGAAGTATTTTCACAGCTAAATCCAGATATATATGATTTTTGCCAAATTGCCTTCCAGCAGTTATTTTACCAGTTTACATACTCAATACTCCATTCCTCCAAACACTAACCAAAATGAGATACTATTATACTTGAAAAGTTTTTCAGCACCAACAGTTAACAAAATATATTGTTTTAATTTCATTTTCAATACTTTACTACTAGTTTGACCTCTATTCGTTTCCATTAGTCATTTTTCTATAGTTTGTTTCTATTTCTTGATTTTTAAGAAATTAAAAATATATAAAGGACCAACTCACACTCTCACAGTTCCCTATTTTTTCTTCATTTGCATTTACCTATCAAATTATGTTTATTATGTTTTGCTACACTGTTCTGTATTTCATATATTTCATGAATATATTTACTTAAATATATTCATCACTTCATTTGCTATTATTGCTTGTGTAGACACATTTGGAAAGGCATCCTTCAAGATTATATTAAAAATATTAATCCCTATTTTTCCTTTTATCTTTTTAATTGCTTTTTATTTTAATTCCTTATGGTTTCCATCTTAACAACCAAATATGTATGTTCCCATATTTTTATCTATATTCCTACAATCCCTGACATGTCTAATTTAAACCCATGTCTAATTTTTTTCATCCTTACCCAAGGATATATTTTGATTTTTAAAGAAATTGTTTAGAGAAAGAGAGAAAGAGAGAGAGAGAGAGAGAGGAAAAGAACAGATAGAGAAACACTGATCAACTGTTCAAAACCCGCCCCAACACTCTGACCAACTGGGGATCGAACCTGCAATAAAAAATTATATATGGGGCCTTCAAACCAGGGCCCCATATATAATTTTTTACAGGTTTTTAAACATCTTTTTTTAAAAGTTCTTTACAAAAAGAAAGTATGCACATATTTCTGCATCTTGGTATTCCCATTTAACAGTACCATGTAGAAAACTTAAGTCATTAATATAGTTTGAATGTTTTTTGGTCAGTGGCTGCACAATAGTCCATGATGTGGATATACCATAAATTCTTCATCCATTTCCATATTAATGGGCAATGATTATGTATGCAGTTATATGCTAACAATCATTTTTATACATACATTCTTAAGTACTGGAGAGGAGGATTCCTTTGAAATTGAGTGTAGGGAATGAATTATTTGGTCATTCAATACACATTTAAAATGTTTTCAATAGTTATTTTTACACTGCTTTCCCCAAAGATCCTAACACCTTTCTTTTCCATCAGCAATTTACAAAAGTACTCTTTTCCTCAGATTCTTGGCAGAAGTTTATATTAACTGATTTTGTATTCATTTTGAAAGTCTGTTTAGAATATGGTTATTAAGTGGGGCTTAAAATGCCACTTGAAAGATTATTTGGAAGCACAATCCATTAAATCGCAAGTTAAAGTGTAATCTATTCAGCAAGAAGAAATAATATTAGTGTTACAACTACATATAAGTATAAGGAAGTATACTTGATACTAGTATAATTTGGGAACAGGGAAAAGTCATTTTTAACTTACTAATTTGCACTTTTCATGTGGTAGTTTATTATCTGAATTTTCTTTGTCTACTCCTTTTTTTTCACTTTTTTCTTCAATCTTTTCTTTTTCCGTTTTATTTTTATTTTTTTTAATTTTTTTAAATTACGGTATTATATGTGTACATATCTTACCATTGCCCCTCCACCCCACTCCCATACATGCCCTCACCCCCCAATGTTTTGCATCTGTTGGTTACTCTTATATGCATGCATATAAGTCCTTCAGTTGATCTCTTATTTCCCCCACCTCTCCCTAACCTTCCCGCTGTAATTTGACAGTCTGTTTGATGCTTTACTGCCTCTGTATCTATCTTTTTGTTCATCAGTTTATAATGTTTTTTCTTCAATCTTTAAGAGTTCTTAACCTATTACATATATTAACATATGTCATCTGCACTACAAATATTGCTATCTAGGTCTATTGTTTGTCTACTGCCTGCCATAATTTTTATCTTTTCCATCTGAATATTTTGAAAAATTTATACAGTAAAATATAATAGAACAATGATGTAATCAGTGGTCGGCAAACTGCGGCTCGTGAGCCGCGGTTTGCCGCTCTGTTGACTAATGAGTTTGCCGACCACTGGGATAGGGGCTTAATCACAAGGAACAACAACAGCCTGTAATTATTGGAATCGAGAGTCTAGGTCAGTGGTCGGCAAACTCATTAGTCAACAGAGCGGCAAACCACGGCTCACGAGCCGCAGTTTGCTGACCACTGATGTAGTTGAATACAACCAAGTTAAAAATGATTTCTCCGTTCCCAAATTATACAAATATACTTGTTTATACATACTTGCTGCTGTGACATTATTTCTTCTTGCTGAATTGTTTACACTTTAACCTGTGACTTAATGGATTATTCTTCCAAATAACCTTCCAAGTGGCTTTTAAGCCCCACTTAATGAATAATTTAACTTTTTCTCCTATTAACACTGCCAAATTACCCTCCAAACAAATACATCCATCCCAAAGGTGAGATATAATCTGGATAAATATCAATAAATGTAAAAAGTACCTGATCTTTCATTCTTGCTTTTCTTGGCAACGGAACTGTATTTAATTCTGAATCTGCTGGAATGCTTCTTAGTTCATGCTCTACTCTGCCGGTATTTTCACTTAGTGCTGCTTCTACTTTTCCAGTGGATGGTGCTGGGGAAGAACATGCTGAGTCAGCAGGTTGAGGAGATATGCTCTCTCTTCTGTTAGTCCTGTCATTGTCATCATCATCATCACTGGACAAAATGACTATAAAAAATGTTAAATACTTCATGTATTTCATTTCTGGCAGTTAAAAATGTAAATATATTACCAAAATGGGGAATATACCAAATCTGCTTTGGATCTCCTCCAGATCTGAGATTAATAAAAACAAATGAAGATATAATCCACTCTATCTGGTGAAAAGTTAAATTTATAAAACAATTAAAAATAAAGCATAGTAACATTCTGACATCTTTTTTTAAATGACATACAAGTATGAAATTGATTCTATAGTCCATCATCACCCACAAAGAAACATATACCTATATTTAAATGTTTAATCAGTAGGTCCATTTCAAAGTTCCAAAAAGCTAAAGTATAAAGATAATCTGCATACAAATTGTTCACAAATAGCATGAATTTTAAATATGTGTGAAACTTCATGTGACCACGTAATTTTATCTCATATAGGAAATCACTAAAATCCTAATGGTCCTTGGAAGAACTTGGACCAGTACCTAATGCTCAATTAATCTTGATGAATAAATGAGCATGGGCAAGAAAAGATATTATGAAGGTAATTTACTCTTATACCTTGTACTTATTATTAAACTAGTGGTTCGGTGCATGGATTTGTCTGCGGGTATCGGGCCGAAACCAGCACTCCTATGCCACCTGCCACTTCTGCTCATCCCGGCCCTGCTGCTCCTGCCGCTGCCGCTCAGTAGGCTTGCTGCCACTCTGCAGCACTCTCTGGGCTGCGGGAGCCAGCCATGAGCCCTATGTCCGGTGCCTGTTGGTAAGGTGAGCAGTGGTCCCAATGTGGGAGTGCACTGACCACCAGGGGGCAGCTCCTGCATTTAACGTCTGCCCCCCGGTGGTTAGTGCACATCATAGCAACCTATCATATGATAGTTCAGTCGTTTAGGCTTTTATATATATACATCTTACCACACCCATGCCTATATCATAATTCCTCAAAGTCACCCACACTGCACTTGTCTCAAATCCTAACTCCTTACTCTGGTTTATAAAAGTACATAATCTGGGCCTTGCCTACTTCTCCAACTTTCTTATACTATTCCACTTTTCTTCCTTTATTCTCCAGTCCAACTAGCCATTTATTCTATTCCTCAAATACCCACAAGCTTGTTCCTGTCAGAATCACAATCCCACTAGCACTCTGCACTTTAGCATCAAGTATTAGCTTAAAAATCACTTTTTGCTTGACCACGCAATTTATAGTAAGTACATGAGCACTTGCTTATTGACAAAAAGTCTGAAAAAGTGCCTGGCACAGGAAAAGCATACAAAAATCATCACCTGTTGAAAAATACATAGACTTCTATATATTATTTACTCAATCTCCATAAACCTAGGTTGCCTCATTTATGATTGTGAAAACTAAATTAAACAAATTAGTGTATAAATCTTTACCACAAAGCAGGGAATATAAGTATGTGATAAATGATAGCTTTTATTATTAATACTAGTGGCCCAGTGCACGAAATTCGTGCATGGGGGGAGGAGGTTCCCTCAGCCCAGTCTGCACCCTCTCCAACTGGGCACCCCTTGGGGGATGTCCGACCATTGGTGTAGGCTTGATGTAAACCAGCGGTTGGACATCCCTCTCGCAATCTGGGACTGCTGGCTTCTAACTGCTCACCTGCTTGCCTGCCTGCCTGATCGCCCCTAACTGCCTCTGCCTGCCTGCCTGATCACCTGTAACCTCTCTGCCTCTGCCTGATCGCCCTTAAGTGCCCTCCCCTGCCAGCCTGATCTCGCCCCAACAGCCCTCCTCTGCCGGCCTGATCTCGCCACCAATTGCCCTCCCCTGCCGGCCTGATCTCACCCCCAACTGCCCTCCCCTGCTGGCCTGATTGCCCCAAACTGCCTCTGCCTCAGCCCCCACCACCATGGCTTTGTCCAGAAGGAAGTCAGACGTCTGGAAGATGGAGGGTTGACCCGGTCTAATTAGCATATTACCCTTTTATTAGTATAGATAGATTATATAGGATAGGATTGCTTAAATGGGGGGGAGGTAGCCTTTTCAGCAGGAGGAGATGCTCGTGGCAGACAAAAACACATAATCCCTATATCTGGACTGATAGCCAGCCATATGTACTATACTGCCAAAGCGGTCATTAAAAAATTGAACCGCTTTCTTACACAGTACACCAAACAGTTGTGGCAGCCATTGGCTCCTGGCAATTCACCAGTTCTAATTGGTCGGTTTCTATGCCAGTCAGCGTCAAAGCTCCGCCTCCTAGGCAGCCACTGGCTCCTGGCACTTCACCCAGATTTGATTCTGATTAGTCGGTTTCTATGCCAGTCAGCGTCTCTGGGCCCATCTCTGGGCCTGATCAGAGAGGCGGGGCTGTGGAGGCCCAGAGAGAAACAGAGGTGCGGCTTCGACTGGAGAGAAAGAGAGAGGCAACGGCTAATCAACAGCTGCCACTGAAGCTGCAGATCAGAACCTGCATCTCTCTCTGCAAGTCTCTCTCTGGGCCTAATCTGCAGCCCCCTCGGCAGTCAGTGCTGGGTCACCATGGCAACCCAGCACTGATTTCCAGTATTAGGTTGAGCCTTCGGTTGTTACAGACCCTGGCTTTTTATATATATAGATTAAATGTTCTTAAAATAGAACACTTTTCTCACATACTTAACATGGGAAGTACTTAGTTTTTCTTTTTCTTTTTTGGCACAAGGGAACAAATTTATGTTTTATGAATGGTTGTGGTTAAACTCTAAAAAGTAAACTGTTTAATAAACCTAAGAACCACATAAATGTATTTCCTTATGTTATCAGCCTACGTGGTTGATGTAGACAAAATATTTTGTATTTTTTCACATATCAACTTAGCCTTATTAACTTCCAGTTCCTCTCATCTTGGAAACTTCCTCGGAATGTCTGGTTTCCTATTTAAAGTTTGGCTCTATAATAATACACAGTAACTGCCTAATAAGTGAGAGTTTTCTTCATATCTTACCATTATTAAAAATATCAACATTAGAAAACACTCAAATGATATTAGAAGTATTTAATATTACACTGGCATAACACTAAACTGTATCATAAAATAATCAAATATCAACATTATCATAATATAATAGAGTATAGGCTGCACAGCCATCATACAGTATCTTTTTAAAAATATATTCGAGAGATAAGCTAATGTACTGGTACATATTGTTTTTTATATTGAATTTAATTAAAATAGAACTTGACATATCTTAAGATTTAAAAAAAAAAAAGCTTAATTTTATCCCCTTTTTCAGTTTTCAGAGTAATGATGAGGGACCTTAGGCAATCTCCAAAAGTAACCAATGGAGTTTTTCCTTTGGGGGGAGTTGGAGGATATTATTATAAACTGATTAATTTTAATATATTTGACATATTTCAAAAAATTGCAATTATGATTCTGTTTGTGACACAAGTATTCCCATCATTAGTCAATGGGAGCTCTTTCATTTTAGCTCCTGAGTCCTTTGACGTGTCCACAGTATTCCTTACAGCTTCCATACTTCCTGATATCACTAGATGATCTAGGTTTATTAATACCTTCGTGTCCCAGACTTTGAGTAGGCAATTTCTCTGAGGAGCTCTGGTGGGAAATGATATTCAAAAACGCAAATATGAGAACTAGGGTTGTTTGTTTCTACATGAGGGTTGCTTACTGTTTCTAGGCATTTTCTGCGGGTAAAGCTAGGAAATATTTCCTTTTTAAGAAAAAATATGCAGTAAGTTCACTTTATCTCTGATTCAAATTTAAAGTTACAAGATATTGATTTTACTTTTATACTCCTTTTTCTCTAACACTGAAAATCTTGGTTTCTGGAGACAATCATACAATGGCTTATTTGTTTTATCAAAATGTTTAAAAATCTCAATACCAATATTAGTAACAATATTTGTGACTACGCTTAGGATTTCCTTGTAGTTTTGTTTGACCTTAAAATAGCTCACATGAGGATGCACAACCACAATATTATTTTAATTTAAATTCATCTGAAATAATTCTTCTGTGTGTTCAAGCAACCAATAGATATATATATAATGACATTCATTTATTTCATTTTGGTTTTGATTTTGTTTTAAAATATTTGCAATTTAATTTTCATTTATAATCATGTGAAATGTTTACATGGCTCCAAAGTCAAATCTATAAAACCAGTACATATGTAGACATCTAGCATCTATCCCCGATTCCCAAACTGTTTCCTCCCCTTCCAACCACTTTTAAATTCAATTTCTGATATACCTTTTCATTAAAAACAAATAAAAAAATACCTAGATTCATTCTCCTATCCTTCCTAAATAAAGGATAGCATACTATATACTGATACTCACTTTGCTTTATTCATTTGGTTAATCACTTGAAAATCACTTATAAAATACTAAATCATTTCTCCCCTTTTACAACTAGGTATGCTATAGTTTTTTCAACCAGTCCGAATGTTTCCAATCTTTTTCTATTTGTTATAACAGGACTATATTCCATATGCACACACATATGCACATGTGTCTGAAATAAGAAAAAAAAGATTTAAGAGAGAAACAAAGTGGTAAATAAACTAATTTTCAGAGTCCTTTCTACCTGTCAAATATTGGGGCTCGGGGCCGATCAGGGCTGGCCAGCCGGGGTGAGGGACCACGGGAAGTTGGTGGGGCCAATTGGGGCTGGCTGGTTGGAGCATCTGCCCCCTGGTGGTCAGTGTGCATCATAGCGACCAGTGGACTGGTCGTTCTGTCACTTAGGCTTTTATATATATATATGTAGATTAACAAGGCAATGTATCCATTCATAGGTCAAAGAGATTAAATTAACCAGGCTGAAGTTAGAAAGCTAGGCATACATGGACTTGACCTAGGACTGTGGCCAAGTTCTGTGCTTTTATTACGTGTGTGTGTGTGTGTGTGTGTGTGTGTGTGTGTGTATAAAAGCCTAAGTGACTGGGTGACTGGCCAATAGCTATGACACACACTGACCACCAGGGCCAAAAGCTCAATGCAGGAGCTGCCCCCCCCCCCCCCGGTGGTCAGTGCACTCCCACAGCGGGAGCGCTGCTCAGCTGACCAATGGGTGCCAGATGCCGGACTCACAGCTGGCGAGCACAGCTGTGATGGCAGGAGCCTCTCCTGCAGATACCCCGCTATATGCCCAAGCGGTGGCGGCAATCACGGAGGGGCCAGGATGAGCAGGAGCAGCATAGCGCACAGCGCACAGCGCACAGCCCGGGCTCGGGCTCGGGCTCCTCCTTGGCCGCCTGCCGCTTCGCGCACTACTTCGTGCTGTGCGGGATCGATGTGGACAGCAGGCTAGAGCCCAACAAGGTAGCAAGTAAGGCTGGGCTGCAGTGGCACAGAGGTCCACTGATACCCGCAGGCCAGGGTGAGTCATTATTTGCTAACTATGAATACAATTTTAATCATCTACCCAAAAAATGTTACATAACTGACACAAGAAGACATGTTACATAACTTACACAAAACTATACTTCTCAAATATTCTCATGTTCACCTTACAATGTTGGACTGATATAAGCAATACCAAAGGGAGTAAAACACTTACTTGGATCATTCAGGTCTGACAGGCTTATTTTCCTTTCTTTTAGATTTGTGGTCTTGGCTCCTTTAGCCCTAGGTAAAATGACTTTCCCATTAGCCTGTAAATAATTCTGTCTATCACAATTTACAATAATATCAATTGGAACCTTTCCCACACTGTTGCCATAAAACTTGTTGGGTGTTAATGCTGTGTTTTGTGACTTCTGTCCTCCAGAATTCTGATGATTTGATGTTCTCAATAACGGACCAGTTGATTCATTCAAAGTTATAGCTTGTCTGCAACTTCTGGGCAAATCCTTAGGAAAAAGAATATCACAACTTTGACATTTGGTCTGAATTTCTTTTTCTTGACCACATTTTGGACAATATTCATACTGTTCAGAAAACTTAGGTTTCAAAAAAATAAAAGACTTTGGCATTTTATTTCAACATGGAACAAATACATAACAATATTTCAAAATTAACTCTCACTTCCCATCACATCACCATGGCTACCACAAAAATCCTGAATATGTCATATTGGTTAGAATTTAGCAGCAGAATGCTGAAGGAATTTGAGACCTTCACTCCAGCATACAAGGCATAAATAATCTTAACACGTAAAGTGCCATGTCAGTCACCGGTGACTGACACTATACTTTCTGTCCAGACTATTCAGTCACTGGTGCCGCCAGTGTTATCGGTGAAATCAAATATCGTGGGCTAAACGAAAAGCAAGACAAAACAGGCTTGGCGCTTAACGTATTAAGGGAATCACTATCTAGTTTCTCAATTTCTACATATAACCTTTCCAAAAACCCGACATGATTATGCTTATGTCAAGGAATCTCCTACCACAACTGCTTCTCCTCCTGTTCAAAATAAGAAGGCTAGCCCAGCTGGTGCTGCTCAGTGGTTGAGCATCAACCCATGAACCAGGAGGTCACGGTTCAATTCCCACTAAGGGCACATGCCTGGGTTGCGGGTTTGATCCTTAGTAGGGGGTGTGCAGGAAATCAATAAAAACATTAAAAAAAAAAAAAGAATGCTAAACCTTTCTTCCATTTAAAATATCACAAATGGTATATTTCCTGGGGTATAAAAATTATTAAATCAAACCAAAGGACAATTTTAAATGTTGAAAAAAATGAATTATAAGTACCGGTTAATAAAAATTGGCAAGACAATTGATTTCTAAGTCAGTACTTCAAAAATATTTTAATGAAGGCTTACTCTGTTACAGTTGTGATATCATTAAAAATGTTTTCTGACAGTATCGTGTGATTTGGGGCATATAAATTAGAAAAAGTTCAAGGTATAGAGTGATATTACTATAATACAATTCTTTCCATAGTCATGTACTTATTTATGTGAAACTTATTTATGTACTTATTAACTCAGCATTTACGTCTATAAGAAGGAAAAAGAAATAGATGTTGAATTCTGTCTCAGTATATAACATATATTTATCCATGGAGACATGAAGTAATTGAGAAAAAGTCAATGGCTCTAATTAAAAGATGCATTTCCAATAAATTTACACCAAATAATTACTTATCAAATTTTGTAACAACATATAATTTAAACCTGTTAATAATTATTTTTGTATATTATATGTATTTATACTGTACTAAAGGCCCAGTACATGAAGGTGCAGTCCCTAGACCTGGCAGGCGATCAAAGTGCGAGCGTCTAGCTTAGAAGGGCAGGGCCCAGGTGACCTCTGGGCCCTGAGCAGCACCTGGGCTCAGGGCCCCCAACCGCCTGAGTCACGGCTCCGGAGTGCCCACACAGAGATGCAGTGAGCATGACCGGATGCCGCGGGCCAGGGCACAGTGTGGGCCTCCCGGAAGCCGGGCAGGCAGTACGCTGTCTTCCGGCTGGCCTTGCAGATTGGCTCCTACGTGAACACACCAGGAGCCCGATGGGCCCCTGCAGTCCCAGTGGCTGCAGCCCAGCTCTTTGCAGGCACCCAGCAGCTGAGCACCCACTGCCAGCGCCGTCCGCCATGTTCTGCGCCTCCCCCTGGTGGTCAGCGCATGACATAGTGAGCGGCTGAACTCTTGGTCTCCCAGTCGAACAACCACCCAAGGGGGCAATTTGCATATTAGGCTTTTATTATATAGGATTGTTATTTTAAATTTAAGTATAATTGATATACAATATTGTATTAGTTTCAGGTGTACAATATAGTGATTTGACATTGAGATACCTTACAATGTGATCACCACACTAATTCTAGTAATAATGTGTTACCATGCAAACTTATCACAATATTATTGACTACATTCCCCTTCATTTTTTTCACCCATCCCTCCTTACCCCTACACTCTGGCAACTATCCATTTGATCTGTTTTTGTAAGAGAAATAACTCAGTCTAAAAGAAAAATATTTTAATACTTTGAGCCTCATATCAAAGGAAATTAAGTGAACAAATATTTGTTGTGACAATGAAATGATAGAATGATATTGTCATTATAAAGATGTATTGTACTTGGATGCTACCAGATTCATATATGAGAAGAGAGATCTAACCACTCTATTTAAAAGCACACCTGCCTGGCTGGTGTGGTTCAGTGGTTAAGCATCTACCCATGAACCAGGAGGTTCCATTCCTGGTCAGGGCACATGCCAGGGTGTGCGCTCAGTTCCCGGTAGGGGGCATGCAGGAGGCAGCCCATCAATGATTCTCTCTTATCATTGATGTTTCCATGTCTCTCTTCCTTTTCCTTCTACTCTGAAATCAATAAAAATATATTAAAAAAAAATTCTGATTGAGGCTATAGCTGGGTATAGCTCAGTTGGTTAGAGCATTGTCCCATACACCAAGGCTGTGGGTTTGATCTCTGGTCAGTGCATATCCAAGAAACAATCAATGAAAGCAAAAATAAGCAGAACAAATCTATCTCTCCCCCCTCTCTCCATTCTTCACTCTCTTTCTCAAATCAATTAAAAAAAAAAAAAATTCTGGTTGAGAACAGTTATTTGGAGTATGTTTCAGGGTGGCACTAATATATTCTTTCCAGAAAAAGATATTCTAGATTTTGTATAGTTAAAAAATCTAGTGAAGTCAGAAAAGTTTGCCTAAGTAACTTTTCTGTGTCTCTTCCAGTAGTATGAGTAAAGTTCACCTACAATTCAATAAATACTAAAAATCGTATTACTAAAATACCATCTCATTAACAACAAAGAATTTCTCTACCCACCTCTAAATCAGTTAAAGATTTTTTTGAGGCAGGAGACACAGGAGTAGTAGATTGATATGAACTGTGACGTTTCTGTGATACTTTCCTTTTGATTTCAGACTCCAAGTATGATTCAGATTCTTCTGTTTTCTTCATTATAGGATCTAAAGGAAGGAGACAAAAATAAAAGTACTAAAATGAAATTTTATCAATTCCTCATGATCCTTGTTATGAAAAAATACTAATTTATCAAATTGTTTTAGTTAAAATGTTTCAACATATACAATAAAGAATAATCAGAACTTTAAGTCAAGACAATCCTATATAGTAAAATCCTAATACACTTAAGTGTCTGGTTGACTGGTCGGCCATTCAATCATTCAAAGCATGATATGCTAATGATATGCTAAGGCTACTCAACTGCTCGCTATGATGTGCACTGACCACCAGGGGGGGTGACAGTCAACCAGTCGCTCTGATGTGCACTGACCACCAGTCGACCGGTCAACCAGTCGCTCTGACAGGTAGGTTAGCTTGCTGCTGAGGTCCGGCCGATTAGGACTGAGTGAGATGGGCCAGACATGCCCTGGAGCCCTCCCGCGGTCCCTCCCTGACTGGCCAACCTCCCGTGTCTCTCCCTGGCCCTGATCATGCACCGGTGGGGTCCCCTGGCCTGGCCTACGTAATCCCGGACCCCTCGGGGTATGTCGGAGAGCCAGTTTCAGCCCAATCATGTAGGCATATCTAGACTAGTAAAAGAGAAAGATGCAAATTGACCATACCTTTGCAACACCCACCAGCCAATCAGGAGTATGCAAATTAACCAAACAAAGATGGTGGGTTAATTTGCATACACAGACGTTGAGCGGCCAGGGGCGGGATGCAGGCGTTCTGTACCGCCCCTGCTGTTCAGGGCCTCTGGGCAGTGTGGGACGGTGGGGCTGGAGCGGAAAGAGGCGGGAGCGGAAAGGCGGTGCCGGCAGCCAGGGAAAGGAAGGCCCATGCTTGCACAAATCTTCGTGCATCAGGCTTCTAGTTTATATAATATAAGACCATTATAGCGGAATGACCAGAACTACCAGTTGCTATGATGTGCACTGACCACCAGGGGGCAGACGCTCAATGTAGGAGCTGCCCCCTGGTGATCAGTGTGCTCTTACAGGGGGCGTGCAGCTCAGCCTCAAGCTGGGCTCACATGGCAGCACTAAGGAGCAGTGAGCCGAGTGGTAAGGAGCAGGGAGCAGGTGGACAGTAAGGAGCAAGGGGTCCTGGACTGTGAGAGGTGTGGGTTGGGCTGAGGGACACCCCCTCCCATGCACAATTTTCATGCACCAGGCCTCTAGTTACATGATAAAATATTACAACACTAGAGGCCTGGTGCACAAAATTTGTGCATGGGTAGAGTCCCTAGGATTGGCCAGCGATCGGGGCCAATCTGTGGGGCGACCATCGGGTTGACCGGGGCCCCCACTCTCACCCACCTTGGCTGGCCTGGCACTGCCTGCTCGCCAGCCCCGCCCCCGCTGGGGCCTGTGGGCTGAGGGCAGCCCCTGCATGAAGCGTCTGCCCCTTGGTGGTCAGTGCGCATCATAGCGATCAGTCAATCTGCCAGTCTTTCCACCAGTCGATTTGCATATTAGGGTTTTATATAGATAGTTTTAAAAAAACACAATTGTGATGCTATAACCCAAAAAATATTTGTCTTGAATTTAACAAAAAATAATAAAGATTTCAAATTGTAATCACCTGAATGTGCAACCATTTCTTTGTGATTTCATTCAAAATTAAATAAATTCTCAATTCAGTTATAATTTTTTACATACTTATATCATACCTGGGAATATTTTAAAGCCAAGGTCATATCTTTACTTCTACTATTCAGACTACTCAAAACCTTTTACAGATGTAACAGGTAAAACTGTACACTTACCAACACCTTGGGGCCAACTTAACCTTACAGGATTATTTTCAAATTTTTGGACATGAGGTGGATATTCTTTCCTATAAAAGGGAATATACATAGTTTTATTCTAACAAAAAAATATATTTTTCAAAATGAAAAAATTGAGAAAATACTTATAATACTTTAAAAGCAAAGCATAGCTTCTTTGCCATATAAAAGTGATACAATAAAATAACAAAACTATATTACAGAAATATACTAATAACACATTATAAGATCTCTAAAGTCAGTGACTATTTTTTGTTTAGACAGTCAATCTATCAAACCCCATAACAGGCATTCAAATTACTGTTCTTTCAAAGTAGTTCCCCAAATGCATAAAACTTTAGAATTTTTCTTTTGGCATTTCTTTCATAAACTACACTAATAATAGAGAAATATGCATATTGTCTGGGATGCTGTCACAGTAACAGTAACGACCGAATAGCAGGCTGGCAGGCTGTGTGAGTCGACACTGTCGGCAGGGGGTGTTAGTGAGGGACGACCAAATGACTGAACAGCAGGCAGCGTGGGGTGACCAGACCAGCGAGGGGGGGGGAGGGAGGGGGTTAAGTGCGACCAGGCCAGCGGGGGAGGGGGGGGAGTTAGGGGTGACCAGGCCGGGGGGGGGGGCGGCAGTTAGGGGCGACCAGTCCAGCGGGGGGGGGGGGGAAGGGGGGGGAGTTGGGGGAAACATGGCTGGCAGGGAGGCAGTTAGGTGCAATCAGGCCGGCAGGCAGAGGTGGTTAGGGGTGATCAGGCTAACGGGGGCGGGGGGGGGGCAGTTACGGGCGATCAGGCAGGCAGGCGAGCAGTTAGGAGCCAGTGGTCCCAATTGTGAGAGGGATGTCTGCCTGCCGGTTTAGGCCCGATCCCCGGAATTGGGCCTAAACTGACAGTCGGACATCCCCCGAGGTGTCCTGAATTGGAGAGGGTACAGGCTGGGCTGAGGGGACACTCCCCACTCCCGTGCATGAATTTTGTGCACCAGATCCCTAGACAGTTAATAAAAACCACATTACATGCCCTAGCCCAGTGGTCGGCAAACTGTGGCTCGTGAGCTGCGGTTTGCCTCTCTGTTGACTAATGAGTTTGCTGACCACTGACCTAGACTCTCGATTCCAATAATTACAGGCTGTTATTGTTCCTTGTGATTAAACCCCTATTCCAGTGGTCGGCAAACTCATTAGTCAACAGAGCGGCAAACCGCGGCTCGCGAGCCGCATGAGGCTCACGAGCCGCAGTTTGCCAACCACTGCCCTAGCTGGTTTGACTCAGTGGATAGAGTGTTGGCCTGCAGACCGAAGGATCCTAGGTTCGATTCCAGTCAAGGGCATATACCTTGATTGCAGGCTCCTCCCTGGCCTGGGCCCTAGTCAGGCGCATACAGGAGGCAACCAATCGATATGTTTTTCTCACATCAATATTCCTCTCTTTCCCTCTCTCTAAAAATCAATGAAAAAATATCCTCGGGTAAGGATTAAAAAAAAGTAACACATTAAAAAAAACTCAATGCTTCATTTTCACTTGTTTTGGGTATAAATAAAAGAACACATAGCAAATAAGATATTGGCTGAGGAGAATCCCAAAATAAGTACAAAAAGTGTTATATACAAAACTAGCAATTGTATAAGAATTTTAATCTTGTAATATGACTACATTATGGGAATATACTTACACTTTTAAAAATATATTACATTTGTACATATATACAAATACATAAAAATAAATACAATTGATTTTCAGGATTCTGAAAATAATCCTTAGTAAATAAGGGTCCTAAAATACAAAGCAAAAAATCTATAGCTAATTATGGGATAAATAAACCATTAAAGAAGGATATCTGCAAAATGCAATTGACTAGAGAGCTATAATAGCTACTTTGCTATCCTAAAAAAAAGCTTCTAAAATTATTCCTTTTTTATTTAATCAGGATATTAAAAATAAGAGGTTATTCTATTATTTGTAAATCCATTCACACTAGTGAACAATACCAAATTCGACAAAAACTCTAAAGAAAGTTTCCTGTAAAGATTTAATATTGTATTGTAAAAGTCAAACTATCTAAATTGAAAACAAAATATGAAAATGACATAAAGAAAATAAGATAATGACAGTAGTGTATTTGTAACAGCAGTTAGCAAATAGTGAGCATCATGTGCCAAGTACTGTTCTAAGTGCTTTCCATCTATTAAGTGTCTTAATCCTCACAATAATCTTATAAAACATGTATTATTAGCACTTTATATTCGAGGAAACAGAAGCAAAGTGAGGTTAATTAACTTGCCCATCCACGGTCACACAACTATTAAATAGCAATAACAGACTCTGAATCCTGCTAAACTGCATTGATATTGATGAGTAATGGTGGTCATCATTATTGAGCAGCATTTGGTACAAGTGGGCAATTTCCACCCTGTCAGCTTAAAAAAAAAAAAAAAAATATATATATATATATATATATATATATGTGTGTATGTATGTATATATATATATAATATATATTATACATAATATATATTATATATATATATAATTTTAGAGAGTAATGGAGGAGATAGAATATCAATAAGAAAGAATCCTTGATTGGCTGCCCCTTGCAGGAGATGAAGCCTGTAAACCCGCACATGTGCCTTGACCAGGAATCAAACCAGTGACCTCTTGGTGCATGGGACACTCAACCACTGAGCCACATGGCTGGGCAAAGATACCAACTTTAAATTGCAACAGAAACAATGATTTTAAAAGCAAAGTATGATGATAGTATTATAGTAAACTCCAAACACTATGTGTAGTATGTATTATTTAAAATTGTGGACACTCTGTGTAATATATATTTTTTAAAACAGTGGACAACAGATATCTTATTTTTAATTCTCACCTGTGGGTATTTTTTCCACTGAATGGAAGGAGGGGAGAGAAACACTGATGTGAGACACACTGATTGGTTGCCTCCTGCACGCCTCCCTACTGGGGGTGGGAAACCTGCAACCAGGGTATGTGCCCTTGGACCAGGAATCTAATCCGACATCCTTCAGTCTGTGGGCCAACACTCTAACTACAGAGCAAACTGGTCAGGGCAACAGATATTCTCAAATGCTAAGGATTATCAACAAGGTAAGTTTGAGCAGCCAAAAAATCTGAAAATATAGATATTCTGGGAAATGTTATAAGCACAGATTTATTCAGTAGTGACTGAGACAATAAATGTGTATGGATGATGAAATCATAGCTAATTGATGAAAATGCTGCATTAATACACTGTGCTCTTTGCAATTTGACCAAGTGCCCTGAGCTCTGCATAGCTAATGAGGAACACACTGCATATATTATTTAATATCCATACTTTATTATGTATTGTAATTTAATGTTAATAAACTATTATGCCTGGCCTGTGTGGTTCAGTGGTTGAGCATCAACCCATGAGCCAAGAGGTCACCGGTTCTATTCCCAGTCAGGGCATGTGCCCAAGTTTTGGGCCCGATCCTCAGTTGTGGGGCATTTCAGACATTATGCCCACTCTATATCCAATATTTGCTACATTTTCCTATATGAACAGGGCAAATTAAGTTGTTTAAAAAATTATAATGAGTAAATTATAGAAATAAAAGCATGCCTTAGATTTGAATGTACGCATTTCAGGATAAAAGAATTAGCTTGAAAAAAGAATGAAACTTTCTAGCCACAAACTGTGTTCTTTAAAATTTAGTTTTAAAAAGATTTGCTATGTGAAAAAAAACACAAACAATTTTATGTTAATTTCTTGGTTTAAGGGTTCCATCACTCTACAGATACTAAAATTTCAAACTCCAAACTGATCTGAAGCTCAAGTCTAGGATTGAATTTCTCAGTGGATATTTCTTTTCTACCTCAAGCCAAGCAAAAGCAGAGAAGCATCCCTGTCATGCCATATTATGTAGGAGATTTGGGGGGCTTCTGAGGATTTATGTTTTGCATACAAGTTTTAGAGAAAACCTCACCTCATGGTTGCAACACTTTACAAGCGCATAAAATGAATTGAAAGAGCTTTTATTTGTTTGCAGAATTGTTTACATTAATATCAAAATGCTCTGTTCATTAAAGGTTAGACAGGCCTCAGCAATACAAGTTTTAAAAAATAAACTTAATTTTAGAATAACTTTAGATTTGCAGAAAAGTTTAAAAGACAATTCACAATTCTGTAATATCCATTACCGAGTTTCTCCTAATGTTAATGCCTTCATTACCATCACACATGTCAAAAAAAGAAACCAATACAGGCAACACTAGTATTAACTCCAGATTTTATTTGGTTTCATCAGCTATTTCACTAATATCTTTTTCATTCCAGAATCCAATCCAGGATACACTGCTTTTAGTCTGTCTCCTTAGTTTCCTCTTTGTTTCCCAGTCTTATATTGTTTTTCATCATCCTGACACTAGAAAAGAAGTGATCAGTTATTTTGTAGAATGCACCTCAATCTGGGTATTCCTGATTGTTTTTCTTGTGATTAGACTGAGGCTGTGAGTTTGGGGAAGAGTATCACGGACGTGAAGTGCCCTTCTCATCACCTATCAGGCGGTACATGATATCAATGTGATTTTTTATCACTGGTGATGCTAACCTTGATCATTTAGCAAAAGTGGACTGTTTGCCAGGTTTCTCCACTCTGAAGTTACTATTTTTCCCTTTCCACGTTCTATTTGGAAGCAAGTCAGTAAGTCTAGCCCAGTGGTTGGCAAACTCATTAGTCAACAGAGCAGCAAACCGTGGCTTGCGAGCCGCATGTGGCTCGTGAGCCGCAGTTTGCCGACCACTGGGTTAGCCCACCAAAGGAGTTAGTTTAGTTAAGCTCCACTTCCTGAAGAGGGGGGGCTATCTACACAAATTTCTTGGGATTTAGTAATAAACAGCTGTCCACTTCTCCAATTCGTTTTATTGCAGTTTGTAAAATCCTAGGATAGTTCAATAACAAATGTATTCAATTATTTATACCACTCATGAATATTTTTTATACTTTAGCTTATAATCCAATTGTTTCAGTTTTTGCCTTTGGGAGCTTTTTCAGTTGGCTCCTGTGTTGTTTTGATGTAACCTCATTCCTTTGTGTTTTTTTTTTTTTTTATTCTGGTAAAATATAAATAACATAAAATTTACAAAAATATGGAATGCCTAACTATCTGCATGTCATCCATGTACAGGGGCCATTAAAATCTTCTTTGTATTGTTCTCATTTTAGTATATATGCTGTTGAAACAAGTACCCTTTTGTTTTTTTTGAATACTTGCTTAGTTTCTGACACTTAAGAAGCTCCACTCATTCTGTGTTTTCCTTAACCCATCGCTAGAATCAGAAATTTCTCCACGTTCCTTTTGTTAGAGTGGTATTAAAAACCAGGATCTGGTGGCTGGTGCCTTTTTTTTTTTTAAGCTTGGTGTTGTTGTTTTATTTAATTTCTTTATTGATTAAGGTATTACATGTGTCCTTATCCCCCCATTTTAAGATTGGTTGTAATGATAATTCATTTTTATCAACCTTTCCATTGCTGTGATTTTTAAAAATGTAAATTTCTATAAAAGTGTATTCATTGTACAGTTAAAATCCCTATTCCAAACTCATGTTAAACTTATAGTCTAATTTTCAAAAACGTGTATTAAAATCTCTCATAGTTGTACTCTAACCAAAAACTTCCTGCATATTTTATTTCAAATGTTATATGACATTTAGCTGCTATACTTATAGCCTTGTATCCATTATAAAATGTGCTTCTTTACCCTAATACCATTTCATTGTTATTAAAATTCTACTCATGCTCTTTTTGTTTGCATATCTTGTGACTTTAAAACCCCTTTACTTACAAATTATTATTTTATGTCTTATTCTTATAACAACATAAAATAGCTGGATTGAACCCAATTAGTTTATCTTTTTATTAAATTTATTCAATTTGGTCACAATTATTATAACACCTAATAGACTTCATGGTTTCCTTTCATCTTACTTTATTAGTTGTTAATTTTTATATTTCTATTGGCTTAACACTGTTTTACTTTGTTTCCTCTTTTCCACTATTTATACTGGCTTGCACAATTGCTATTAATTGTCATCATCCCCCCCTCCCAGTTGACTTAACAAATGAACAGTTACTCTCTTTAGACCAAGCATGTCAAACTCGCGGCCCACAACAAATATTTCTGTGGCCCAGCCAATATAACAGTATGTAAGAAACGTTTTAATAAAAATTTCATAACTTAATTTTTACTTTATCCTGTTATACATAATTAATAACAAACTACAATGTTCACTAATGACTGATTACTATAATCCTGTTGCATTCATTTCCCTTACGCGCCAGTGCAACATTTCTCTCCACTAATACTAGAAGTGAGTATTTTAAAAAAACATGTATTTCTTTATTGATTTCAGAGAGGAAAGGAGTGGGGGGGGGAGGGAGAGTGAGAGGGAGTGTGGGGAGAGAGAGGGTGGGAGGAAGGAAGGGGAAGAGAAACCAATGATGAGAATCACTGATTGGCTACCTCCAGCACATCCCCCGCTGGGGATCGAGCCCACAACCCAGGCATGTGCCCTTGGCCAGAATTGAACCCAGGACCCTTCAGTCCGCAGGCCAACGCTCTAATCCACTGAGCCAAACCAGCCAAGGCAACAGTGAGTATTTTAGCAGCCGATTGCCACGTCATTAGTCTTGGACTGACTTGTTTGGTGTGCACAACAGGAAATATTTGGTTTTCGGAGAACAAAAAAAATAGGTTTATTTTCGTTACACTTACTAATTTGTGCAGTTATTCAGTGTCTGGTAAGTTAATGTTCAAGAAAAAATATTTTTATTAAAATGTTCTATTATTTTATGTTAATGATTATTCTTTTATTTCAGCCCTTTGTATTCAGCATGTCTCTATTGATATAAACCTACATTTCAATGAAAATTGAACATTTTTTATTTTTTTTCAGCCCAAATAAACTTAAACCTTGTTTATTTGGCCCGTGTTAGCCTTTGAGTTTGACATGCTTCCTTATTCCAATCACATTATATTAAGATGTCATCAAGATTACAACTATTTCTTCAAGCAAGATGTTTTACTGCATTCCTAATAGGCTGAAGTCTTTAAATTTCTCTTACTCCCCCTTTCAACTCCTCCCAAGAAAAGGCCTTAAAGACTCCTTTTACTTCTGCCTTTCCACCTACCCAACTCCTTAACTTTGCTGGGATAGTTTGAATACCTGGTCACAGACTATTTCTTTTCCTTTGCAGGACATCTCTATTTGGAAAGTGGAACATGTTTAGCCTTAACTGAGTGTCACTAACTTAGTTCAATTGTGTCAAATTATAAGTCATATACAAAATGTTTTAATCTCCAAGATTTATCAGGTAATAACACTTTCCTGCCTAAAATGCCCTAAAGGCTTCCACTGAGATCACTAATATAAAATCCAAACTCTGCAGATCACTTTACAAAAAGGCTTTTATAATCTGGACCCTAGCTGACCTCACCAAATTCACCTCATAACATTTTCCCTTTGCTATTCAAACTCAAGACATATTGGCCTTGCTTTCTGTTCTTGAACATGCCAAACGCATTCCTGCATTAGTATCTTAGTACCTCTTCTCTATCTGGAAAAGCCATCTCTATGATCATGGCTTGACTGACTCATTTAGTCCTTGGTTAAATGTTAGCTTCTTAGTAAAGAGTTTCTCTGAACATGCAATCCATACTATTACTCTCTATTGTATCATCCAATTACACTTCTTTACATAGAACCTATTCCATGTTTATCTGTTCATTATCTGTGCCCATCAAAATTAAACTATAGGAGTCATGGATTTTGTATGTATTGTTCACCACTGTATCCTTATGCTTATTGATAAATAGTTAGAATGAAAAAAATGTACATATCTAAAAGGTAGAATGTAATTAGAAATGTATTTATCAGGGCAAATATTTGTATAAACACTGCCACACAAGGACGATAATGTCAAAACTGAACCACTGGACACCATGCAGAGCCATTATACACCAATTCAAAATATTACGTTGTCAGTTAATGTACAAATATCGTAATTCAGGCATCTCAAAGGCACTGTTTATATTTACTGATAGCACTGGTTAGTTGGAAAATAAATATACCTGGACTCTAGTCTGTTTACTGTCTAGTTCTAGTGTTTTCAATCACTGTTCTCCTCACAATATATTTTATTATGTGTCAAGTCATTTTTCCTATTCTTTTTTAAAAAAATAAGTCTGTTGCTTTTCTCAAATATTTATTCTTCTAAATAAACTTCAGAATAAATTGGTCAAATTTCTTAAAGTCACTGAGAGTTTTACTAAAATTGCATTAAATGTACTTTATTTTAAAGATTTATAACTATTGTAATATATATAAATTAGTAATACCTGGTATATGTAATTTATATTATTACATATATTTATTTTTTTATCCTCACTCTAGGAGTGAGGACATTTTTTCCATTGATTTTTAGAGAGAGTGGAAGGGAGGGGGAAGCAGGGAAGGAGGGAGGGGAGAGAGAAAGATCAATGTTACAGAGACACATCAATTGGTTGCCTCCCACATGCTCCCAAAAGGAGCTGGTGGGGGGGGGGGAAGAGGGGTCAGGGAGCAGAGAGACTGGACCCGTGACCCTCTAGTGGGCAGGCCAATGCTCTAACCACTGAGTCATGCTGGCCAGGGCTATTTATATTACCACAGAGTAAATAAATATAAACTTCCTTTAAGGTTAATACCTAATAACCAACCAAAAAAACAATACATGTCCCAGATTACATTCTTTAGGTACATTTATAAAGAAGTTACACATCATTAATTTTATCACTCAATATTTTAGTTGCTATTGTGAATGAAGTTCTATTCTTTTTAATATATACTCCAATTGATCAGAAGTGAATAAAAGAAAATTAATAATACTATCAGTCTTGTAGTTTAATCATAATGCTCAACTCATTATTTCTAAGGTTTCAAGTGATCTTACAATTACAAGAAAGACAGTATCATCTGAATATAATTTTATTCTCAAATACCTTGAGACTGCAATTTATAATGCTATTACATATTGGTATCACCTTTCTGTGAAACATTTCAGCAGTACTTACCAAGAGCATTAAAAACATTTGTAATCTAGCCCCAAGGATCCTTTCCCAGAGCTGAATCTTACTAGATACATTTAGAGATTTATACACAAAGCTGTTCATCAATATGTCATATATAACAGTAAAAAACAACCAGAAATGGGCTAAGGGGTAAATAGATTATTTATCTATAGGACAAACTATTATGAAATCATTAAAAATCATTTTTACAAACCAACTTAATGGTAGGGAAAAAATGGTAGGGCATATTATTGTTGGGTGAAAATTCAGAATACACAGCTATATTTTATTATTATGTGTTATGTATATTAAAAGGTTATTAGGGAAAAATTATTAGAAAGAAATGCATCATGATTCTAATAACAATTAGAACAATTGTTTTAAAAATTATAAAATCTCTTAATTATAATGCTTGCTTTTTCAAACACACCCCTTAAGTAAGCATTTCTAGCAGTTCATATATGTATATTCTTACTGCATTCTTCACCTTTACACCTTATTGTTATTTTAAAATTCACTACCATATTTAAATTTTTTAAAATTTGAAAATCCCTATGTGTTTCAATTTCATAATGGGATTCTTTATCTACGGAGGGGGAAAAAACAAAATCAAAACAGTTCTTATAGATTAAATAATTCCTGGTACTGCCACAGACACTGTATTCACAACCCATCTGTCTATGAATCAGAAAGAAATTTGAGTCACCCAAATTGTCAGTCACCCACAGCAAAGAAGCTGACAGCAAATTTTTTGTCTGTAAGCTCTAGATCTTAATCTTGTTATTTATTATATATTCCAGCTTGGTTTTACACGTAAAACACACATCATTGTGCCCAGTATACAGTACAAATGAAAAAATTGGGGAAAACATTACCTTCTGCAACTACCTAACTTTTTGTTTCTTCAATAAACCATTCTCTTCAATAAATAAAAAATTTAGTTCAGAGATTTATAGCTCCTCATGTGTTAAGAGACATTACTCCTCAAAGATCAGAAAAAAAATGTGGCTCAGTGTTCACAAGGCAGGGAGAAGGCTTATGTGAAAAAATTTACAAAGTAAAATCTACTGATGCAAAGTTCTTCTCAGTTTATCTCTGACAAAGCTAAATGCAAAATAATTTTAGATAAAGACCCAAAGGATTAATGGGCAAAATTCAACCTAACAGTGACTAAGCTACTGAATTAAGTCACTCAGGTGTTTTCCCTACAAAGTATTTGAGAAACAGTTGCTGCTGCATATCTAGTCCCTGGCATTAATCTTAGTACAAAAGACTGAATTTCAGTAGTTATTACTATTACAGCAAATTTCAAATTTTACAGTGTATAAGTTTTAAATAATTAACTGATTTGTTCCTCACAATCTCCTTTAAAGTTGGGTACATATTACCAAACCCATTTTAGATTAAGTTATATATCTACTGATAATGCTGGTTACTTAATTCTACATCTGACTCCTATTCAGTATTATTCCAACAAGAATGTGAGCTGTAAGCCTGGCCAGTGTGGCTCAGTGGCTGAGCATCGACCTATGAACCAGGAGGTCACTGTTCAATTCCAGTCAGGTCACATGCCTGAGTTGTGGGCTTGATCCCCAGTAGGGGGCATGCAGGAGGCAGCAGATCAATAATTCTCTCTCATTATTGATGTTTCTATCCCTCCCTCTCCCTTTCTCTCTCTGAAATCAAATAAATATATATAAAAGAATATAAGCTTAAGAGGGTAGGAATTTTTGTCTGCTCCCAGAAGAGTGCCTGGCACATAGCTATGGAAATATATGCTAACTTTCCTCTACAGAAATATGCCCAAGGAGCCAAAACAGTGGGAGTAAAAATTAATATAAACCCTCCAGGCTATTGTGAATAAGAGAATAATCTAATCTCATAGGAGAAGCGAGTGGGGGGTAGGGGAGCAGGAAGAGATTAATCAAATAATTTATATGCATATATGCATATCCCATGGACTCAGGAAACAGTGCCAGGAAGGCCGGAGGGGGCTGAATGGAGGGGGCGATAAAGGGGCGGAAATCTGTAATACTGTCAGTAACAGAAAATAAATTTAAAAAAAAAAATAACCTAAAATTGTTATATTATTCTGATAATGTAACAGTAACTATATTTTATCTATCTTATGATATAGCATATAAGAAAGAACATATTTTTATAAAATAAGAGACTGTTTCAATATAATTGTATTAAGAGTTCCTTAATGTGCATTCTTCAGCAATTTTATTAAAAACATCTTATTAATAGCTTTCGAAAACATATAGTCACTTATGAGTTAAAAATGTAAAATGACTCATTTATATTTGACAAGAATAATGATTAACTCAAAAACAAAAAAAAGACACAATGGGAAAATAATTCTTCTTTGCCAGAAGATAAATAGTAAAATATTTACACAACCCATTCATCTAAAGCAAGTAATGTTTGTGATATATTTCAGAATTGTAAAATATGCCCAAAACTTTTATGGACAGGATCATCCTTAAATTTATATTTCAGAAAGTTGGTGTTCATGAAGATGGAATATGTGTCTTATAAAATATTGCACGTTATCTTCTTTGCCCTCTCTATACAGTTAAACAGTTATAGAGTTAAAATATAATTAAAATCATAGACTGTCCCTTCTTTTGACATTCACCAATATCATGAAAGTATTTGTTTAATATGAGGGCCATTAACCTGTTTTTTGGGTAGAGGGTTCAGAAAATGCTTTTGAACTCTCAGAAAAGCAAGAAAAAAATATGCACATGCATTAAATATTCTACATTTATACATTGAGCAAAGAAGCTAGTCTTTTTAAAAAATATTTTATTGATTTTTTTACAGAGAGGAAGGGAGGAGGATAGAGTTAGAAACATCGATGAGAGAGAAACATCCATCAGCTGCCTCCTGCACACCTCCTACTGGGGATGTGCCCGCAACCAAGGTACATGCCCTTGACCAGAATTGAACCTGGGACCCTTCAGTCCGCAGGCCAACGCTCTATCTACCGAGCCACACCAGCTAGGGCAAAGAAGCTATTCTTATGGACATTTGCCTTAGAAGCATCACAACCATTTCACTATTAAAAGAAATGTGTTCTTAAAAATTTGTTCCCATGTTATTTACATTATTCAACATTTCTGCAAAAGAACAATGCATTTGCCAGTATTGTTACACAGGGAACAAACAATGATCATAAAATTCTGTTACAAATTTTTTGGGTCAGAATAGGAATACATTTGATGTGAAAAAGTTTTAACTCCAAGCTTGAGGTATTCTAATTCCATTTTCCCCTCACTCTACTAAAGTGTAAAATATAATAAGAAAGATTTTAGTAATAGAACTAAAATCAACTTTACTACTAAGGCACTGAAACACTCTAGTTTAAAAAAAAAAAAAAGAAGTCACACATCAGCATAAGTATATAATAACCATTCATGAAAAAGTGTTATACTAAGAATTATGGTGAAACATTACCAACATGGCCAAATATCATGTTTTTCTACTAGTACATTTCATTTTATTAAAATAATTACTAAGTTTTAACGATGATTCTAATCAATGGATATTTTTCAAAGCATACAAATCATTTGATATTTAATATTATATCCATGCTCTAATTTCATCAATATTAAGCTTACCTTTCCTTTTGGTCCAGACTGCTTAAAACATGAAAAAGAAAAAAAATGTAAGAGGCAAGACCTCATTTTTGATATATCACTGTAGTTTTACTAACTGTAAATAAGGCAAAACTCTAACGTGATTAATTTGTTTTCAACACATTATATACTATGTTTTGAATCTTGTCATATGTATAAATTGTTTTTCAATTTTTGTCAATAGAGAAAATACTTTATATCTAAACATATTTAAGGAAGAAAAAATGATATACAAAGATAAGAAAAATTCTTGAAAGCTTTCATTAACCACCCAGCATTTGAGTATATGTTATTTTATAGTTATGCAAATAAGTCTTCAAGAAACAATACAATTTCCTGAAAGTTATACAAAAATTTTAGTGGTTCCAACCCTATTATTAGATGTGATTATTTGCTTCGAGCAAGAAAAAGAAATTTTAAGGTTGAAACTTTTGCACCAAAGCCTTAGTATATGGTTTGGGATATAAGGAAAGGTGTGGGATTTAAGATCATGGCCTCTAATCTAAATCCCAATGTATAAAAGATCCACCCTTCTCCATAGTTCATAGAAAACATAAAAAACGAACAACATCAATTACTTAAAAGTAAAGTTATAAAAGCCCTCAACTTAGAATAAAACTCACATTCTAGAAATATTCCTCTTTATTATAAAAGAAACTAAATATTCAGAACTAAGCAAAAACAGTTTGCAAAATCCTTAAGTCCCCACATTAACTCTTGTATTCCTAGCATGTGGAACACACAGGTAAAATCAATTTAATCCTAGCAAAAAAGAAAAAAAGAAATATGGTAACTTGGTTTTACAAAAACAACATTGAAAAGAAACACTAATTTTTAAAAAATATTTTCAATAATAAGTTTATGTTGTATAAATAACAGAAAAATGAGGGAATATGTAATATATCTAATTTATAAGTCATGCAACATCTACAATATTCCTCAATATGTATTTATTATCAAGTCCTGCCCTAGAGAAGCTTACATACTTAAAAAAAAAAAAGCTTTTAAAAAATGGGAAGGAAGTCTAATTAGTAATGTAGGACTTTGTAAAAATGTCAACTTGTATTCTTGTTGGGCTATCTCATTCCTGAACTAGTAGTGGTGTACCAGTGCTCTTAAAATTTAAAAGAAAAATAAGAAAAAGGAAGGAAGGAAGGAAGGAAGGAAGAAAGGGAGACTGACTGATTCTGGTATCCATGACTTGATTTAGGACTTCAAAAATTCATTCAAAGTCGTGCTTTTCATTAATAATTAAATCTTGCTTATTCCAGGAGCCCATTTTCCCATTTATGGTGTATAAGTGTTTTTGTAGATATTTATTTTTCCCTATGGGCCTTACAAGTCTTTTTTACCTACCCTTAATAAAAACAAACAAGAAAACAAAAAGCAAAATGTAAATAAAACATAAACCACTAAATGTGCTCACAAGACTGATGAAAATTAGAGGTGAAGATGGTATTGAGTTATATACATTTTTTAATTTCTGCTTTTTTCCATACCAAATACTACCCTCCTCCTCCATCACTGTTAGTAAATCAAGAACCCATCATTTAATATGAATTAAATTAACATTTGGAATAGCAGTAAGAAAATAGACTGGAATCGTAATATTCTCCCAAACAGTAGCTAATCTGATCTGATACTTTAACAATCTTCATTCATTTCTTAAAGATTAAAAAGGTGTGACATACTTGTTTCTGTATCTTACTAAATCACTATAAATTATTCAAAAAGCAGGTCTGATTTATTTACGAGACAAGTTATACCACAGTCCAAGAAGAATAGACTGTATGTGTGAATTACTAATTGGTGGCATTTCCTTTAATTTCAAATTAATGGTTGAAAAAAATAAAAACTAGAAGCTATAAAAGCCAATGTGCTACTGTCACCTGAGGCCTACACTAAGTAAAACCAATGGGTAACTATTTTCATGACTTTGACTATGTGGTTTCTACTGCATGCAGTGTTCTCATTTATCTAGTAGACTCAAAAGTTACTTTAATGCCCTAACCGGTTTGGCTCAGTGGATAGAGCGTCGGCCTGCGGACTCAAGGGTCCCAGGTTCGATTCCGGCCAAGGGCATGTACCTTGGTTGCAGGCACATACCCAGTGGGGAGTGTGCAGAAGGCAGCTGATCGATGTTTCTCTCTCATCGATGTTTCTGACTCTCTATCCTTCTCCCTTCCTCTCTGTAAAAAATCAATAAAATATATTTAAAAAAAAAAAAAAGTTACTTTAACACTTCCTTTGTGAATTTTTTACCCCTACCTGTTCTGTAAATAGTACTACACATACTTGGTATATCTCTACTACTGCAATTACCATGCAATTGTTTGTTCACTTGCTTTCTGACCTCTATCTTAATCAGACTTGAACTTTAAGGCAGGGACTTTGTCATATTCATCTTTGACTACTCTGAACCTCACCTATGCCTGGTATATAGTGTGAAATGAATGTTTTTGAAGAGAGAAAACTGCAAAAACTCTCAATGACTTGTCTTTGAATTTTACAATATTTTTAATGACAGTTACACTGCAATATGAAGTATAAAAATGTTTATTCTATAAATAAAAAATAAAAGTAGAATCTATCCTGCTGACAAAACTTTGGGTTTTCCTTATTGTTCCTAGTTTTTCTTGTCAAGTACTTTAACTCGGGATTTTTTCTTTAAATATAAACTAACTCAGGTTTTGTTTTTTTTTATTTTTAAGGAAGATTTTACTAGTGAATAGCAGTTCCTATTAACAGAATCTAATCTTCCATGAACATGAGTAATGATACACATGCATGGTATAACAAGTGTGCAGACCTAGAATAAAACAAAACAAAACAATCCAATTTCCAGAATAAAGTCAGTTTTTTAACATAACCAACGAGGAAAGGGGAATGAGGAGAAGTCATAGTGTAAATAAATCCAAACTAACAGATAACTTCAAAAGCAATAATAATTTTGGTTGCAGAACATATCACTTGATCATAAATTAGTATTTCAACTTAGAGCACATTTTCAGAATATCAAGAACACAGATCTTTACCAGCAGTGGAATCTATCAATGTGATCAATGTGTGAGAAAATTATACCTCTCCTTTTTCTTTCCCCGTAATTACTGTCTTTTTCTTATTTAGTCTCTTGTTTGTTCCACATGTAGGCCAGAGAGCTTGATTTGTTTGTGTACTTTGTAATAAAGCAAGCCAATTTTTGCTATGTGCAGTGACTTCTCTTTCTTTTTAGATGAATTTCCCAAATATTTTATGTGAAAAGTATGATTAAAAACTGATATATTTTAGTAAAAACAGGTTTTTTTTACTATCCTAATACATGAGAAAGATTTAAGATTTTAAGTAAAAAATACATGTTATAGAAAATCTATGTAAATAGTAAACATAACGGTTTATAATAGGACACTTTCTGAATGAGTAGCAGTCTAGATTGGTATTTTTAAGTAATGAAGAATAGCATCTAGCATATATACCAAATCTTTAAATTTTACTAGTTATAAAAATTTTTATGTAACAATTCATAATGCAAGAAATAAAGAGTTTATTTAATTGTTGGAGTCCTAGAATTTATAGTAAACTGAAATTGACTCAGAATTGAAATTTCATAATCATTTTTAGATAGTTATGAAAAACGTCAAAAGCATTTAAAACACCAAGCTTTCCCATTATTTCATGATTCAAGTAGTACTCCACAACCAATGAGAACATCAGAATCAATTAAGACTACTAAAACACAAAATTTTCTAAAACATTTAAAATATTGGATTTATTTTGATACTATAAAATCCTATGAGCCTTATAAAGAAAGTAAGGTAATAACTGTAGTGTTACTCATCAGAGCTAAACTTCCAGCTGAAGAGTTCTCTGTCAAATACTGTAGGTTCCAATGTAATAAAATTAGTGTAACTTAACTGGAATATAATGCAATAAAATGGCTTTTATTTAAAGGAGGCATGGGGCATACTGACATACTTCAATGTGAGGATGGGAGGACAAGAAGAGATAGACCAAAGAATTTATATACTTGTATGCATAGTCCATGGACACAGGCAATAAGGTAGTGAAGACCTGAGGAGGGTGGGCAGGGGCCGGGGCGGGGGGGGGGGGGGTGTTAGGAATGGGAGATATTTGTAATACTATCAACAATAAAAAAGTCTATTAAAATATAATAAATAAAAAGTCTGTACAGAATGTAATTTATTCAAAAGCAAATATGAAAGAATAAAATTCTATGACATGAGTTATTTCAGAGACATGATTTTTACAAACAATAGATACAGTAAAATTTCACAAATTTAAAAAAATAGTGAAAAAACTCCTATTAAAGGGCATGGTATATGTTTCCTAAACAAAGGCAATTAGAATCCTTTACCTTTGAGCTGCTGTTTTTACAACTGGTATCTGTGCATTAGCATGATGAAAACATCTACCATCAATAACAGTTCCAGAACGTAATGATGAATTCTGTGTATTTTCACTACAAATTCAAGAAAAAAAGAATAATTTGAACGAGGGAAAATTACATATACATATGTAAAATAAATCCTTTAAAATCTGAGTGCATGCACAAAACCACTTAAAAAAATGTATAAACCCAATTGGCCATGTTAAATTGTACATTAAGAGTTTTCAACTTTCTGAATTTATCTCTGAACTAGAGGCCCAGTGCATGAATTCGTGCATGGGTGGGGTCCAGCTGTCCTGTCCAGATCGGGCCAGGCTGGCTGGGGGGAGAGGCCACGAGCTGTTGGCCAGCTGGCCCCGCCCCCTGGTCGAACTCCAGGTTGAACTCCCAGTCAAGGGGACAATTTACATATTAGCCTTTTATGATATAGGATGTTTCCAATACAGTTTATGAAAGATGATAAAGAGTAGAACACTAGAATAGAAATCATGAATTCTAAATGTTTAGTATTATAAGATTTCCAGTAAATTAATTTAGATGTTTTCTCTCCTTATTCTCTATTGATAAATGAGACTATTATAAAAAGTTTTTAAACCATGAGCATTAGTTTTCTTACATGCCAAAATAAAATGTTAATTGTAAAGAAAATAATGAGTTCTAAATTCTACTTCTAATTCTGCCACTGACTCAAAAGTTACTTAGCTTTTACGTACCTCAGCTGCCCGCCTCTAAATTGACAAAGTAGAAATGAAATAGTGATTTTCAACCCTATTTCTGGAAGATGTAACAGCTCAGTCATATCAATAACAGTGGTTCACTATGACAACTACTAGGAAAGGTTGAAGTGCCTTTACCTCAACTTCTTTTTGTTGCTCAACATGTTAAGTCCAATTGGGTTGCCCTTTAAAGGTTTAAAATTATCAGACTTGTTTCGTCTTGCATATATCTTCCAAGAATCACCAGAACCAGTAGCAACAATTTCAGATTGACGATTTAACTGTAAAAAAAAAAAATTCATAATTTATCAACAACTATTTGAAAACTAATTTATTAGAAAGGTGGTAAAATATAATAGCTATTAGGAAGGGGTGGGAAGGATGGCAATGGCATGGATCGAAGAGTAATTCAACTATAATACTTTTCTTTCCTAAGGACAACACACACATAGAGGAACATGGGTTTTATGAAACTATTTTCTTTTTTACAAATATATTTTTATTGATTTCAGCCAAGAAGGGAGAGGTAGAGAGATAGAAACATCAATAATGAGAGAGTATCATTGATTGGCTACCTCCTGCATGCGCCACACTAGAGATCGAGCCTGCAACCTGGGCATGTGACCTGATCAAAAATCAAACCATGGAGGAAAATCCAAGATGGCGGCATAGGTAAACACCTAAACTGCTGCCTCGTACAACAATTTCAAAACTACAACTAAAAGACAAAACATCTATCACCCAGAACCACGGGAAAGCTGGCTGAGTGGAAGTTCTACAACTAGAAGGAAAGAGCAAACAGCATTGAGAGGTGCACAAGCGCTGAAAAGCTGAGGTACGGAGGCGCGCGAATCGGGCTGGCGATGGGCGACTAGGAGTGCTGCTTTTTCAGCCCGAAGGGAGACAAGCTCCCGATTACTCTGAACTCCAGTTTCTGGGGAGACGCGGGGGACCCAGGCTCCTACGGGGAGAAGCTGGACTGTCTGCCGTGGGGTCGGAAGGTGAGGGAGGCTTGATTGCAGGGCTGCGCGCAGGAATAATTGTTTACTGCGCTGGGGCACTGGACGCGGGGACATGGTCAGAGACACAGAGCCGGCTTACTGGCAGCCATCGCTATTTGCCACGCCTTAGCCTAGTCATGCCCTGAGACCCCGCCCCGCACAATCTACAAACCCACCCAAGCTCCAAGCAGCGGCTTTAGCATATGAATGACCTGCCCTATCGCAGCTTAACCTAGCAAACTTGCAGCCCAGGTCAGACAGCTCCAAAACCTCCAAACCCCAAGCAAAGAGGAGAAAACTGTAGTTCTCGGTGTAGCGCCTGCTGGGTGGCCTCAGACAGTAGCTGACCTGCACCCCATTGGAGATCCAGAAGCCAGTGTACCTAGTCATCAGTGTGAGATGACACCAAATTTCAACTCCTCACATCCATAAGTGATACATTCAAGAGGCAGACTCAGTGAGCACCAAAGCCCCACTGAAACAAATCCTGCACCATAAGCGTGTCTCCAGCGCAGCAGTTCTTCCATTATAGACACAGCGGGTCCTCACAGCCAATTGGCCTGGAGGTCAATTCCTCCCAGTGTACAAACAGCAATCAAGGCTTAACTACACCAAGACTTTGCACTCAGCCCACAAAGGGGTGTACCAAAGGCGTCTACCTCAGGTGATTGGGGAGGCTGAGCTACTGGCCCCTATAGGTCACCTACCACAAAAAGCCACTCCATCAACACAAGGAAGCAACAAAATGTGGAGACAAAGAAACAGGTCACGAATGAAAGAAATGGAGGAAAGCAAACTACTGGATGACATAGAGTTCAGAACCACATTTATAAGGTTACTCAAGAATCTTCTAAAAACCGCTGAGGAACTTAGTGAGACCTTTAAGGATCTTAATGAGAATGCCAAAAAAATGGAAAAGGACCAGTCAGAAATTAAGCATACTCTGTCTGAAATAAAGAATATACAGAAATTCAACTGTAGATCAACGTACCCCAAGAATCAAACCAAAGATCTGAAACATGAGGAAACAAAAAACACCCAACCAGAAAAACAGAAAGAAAAAAGAATCCAAAAATATGAAGATAGTGTAAGGAGCCTCTGGGACAACTTTAAGCGTACCAACATCCGAATTTTTGGGGTGCCAGAAGAAGAGAGCGAGCAAAATATTGAAAACCTATTAGAAGAAATAATGACAGAAAACTTTCCCTACCTGGTGAAAGAAATAGACTTACAAGTTCAGGAAGCACACAGAACCCCATACAAGAGGAATCCAAAGAGGATCACACCAAGACACATCATAATTAAAATGCCAAGGGCAAAAGACAAAGAGAAAATCTTGAAAGCAGCAAGAGAAAAACGGTTAGTTACCTACAAGGGAGCACCCATACGACTGTCAGCTGATTTCTTGGCAGAAACTATGCAGGCCAGAAGGGAGTGGCAAGAAATATTCAAAGTGATGAACAGCAAGAACCTACAACCAAGATTACTCTACCCAGCAAAGCTATCATTCAGAGTTGAAGGTCAGATAAAGAGCTTCACAGACAAGAAAAAGCTAAAGGAGTTCATCACCACCAAACCAGGATTACATGAAATGCTGAAGGGTATTCTTTAAGAAGAGGAAGAAGAAGAAAAAGGTAAAGATAAAAATTATGAACAACAAAATGACATCAAATACATACCTACCAACAAGTGAATCTAAAAATCAAGTGAATAAAAAATCTGAAGAACAGAATGGACTGGTGAATATAATAGAATCAGGGATATAGAAAGGGAGTGGACTGACAATTCTCAGGGGAAAGGGATGTGAGGGGTGCGGGAAGAGATTGGACAAAAATCATACACCTATGGATGAAGACAGTGGCAGGGGGTAAGGGCATGGGGTGGGGTGGGGAATCAGGTGGAGGGGAGCTATGGGGGAAAAAAAAGAGGAACACCTGTAATCTGAACAATAAAGATTTATTTAAAAAATAAAAATAAAATAGAACTACATCCCAAAGTAAAAAAAAAAAATCAAACCATGACCTCCTGGGTCATAGGTGGATGCTCAACCACTGAGCCAGGCCATCTGGGCTGGTATTATTTTCTTTTCATTTAAATATCACCAAAGATATATGAGAAAATTAAAAGAAAAATAGGCATGCTCTCTCCAGAGCACGCCTACGTCTTTAGTTACCCACCCCCGCCCCGGCAGATTATTTTTGCCCTTTTCTCTCCTAAACTCCTAGAGCCCTTCTTTTGCTTCTGTAACTTGTTTTCTGAGCCTATGCAGCTCAGTTGGCTCACTTCTACTACCTCTGTAACTTTCTAAATAAACTTGCTCTTATAATAAAAAAAAAGGGGGGGGTACAAAAACAGAAGGGATGAGGGTAGAGGATCTTAGCATAGCTCTTTCCCACAAGAGCAAAAAATAAACTTTTTCCCTACTTAACAGGCCTTGCTGGTATCTGTAGGAAGTACAGCCAAATATGCCTTCTACTTCATTTCAACTTGGTCAATAACTTTGGCTTTAGCATGAAAGTTTCTATATAAACACAAAAAGAGATGTTTTCATACTTTCAAATGATAATATAAACATATCTATATCACTATTTAGGTAGCTCACAATATGACAATATAATGGCCCAACAGAATGGCTCAATGGTTGAGTGTTGATCCATGAACCAGGAGGTCACAGTTTGATTCCCAGTCAGGCACATGCTAGGGTTGGGGGCTCAATCCCCAGTAGGGGGCAAGCAGAAGGCAGCCAATCAATGATTCTCTCTCATCATTGATGTTTCTATCTTTCTCTCCCTCTCTGAAACCAATAAAAATATTTAAATAAATAAATAAAATACATATTTTTAAAAAGACCAATCTAACTCCAAAGCCTATGCTTTCCCAAAATACAATGCATGAATTTTTATAGCATTGTTTGTAGACATATAAATATTGATTGTTAACAAGAGGCAAAAACAAGTAATGTTACTCCCCAAAACACTGAAAATCATCAGGATGCAGAACATGTCAAATAAAAAGAACTGCCCTGGCCAGGTGGCTCAGTTGGTCCTGTACACCAAAAGGTGGCAGGTTTGATCCCTGGTGGAAGCAGGTGCAGGAGGCAACTAATAGATGCTTCTCTGTCTCTCCTCCCCCTTCCTATCACTAAAAAAACAAAAGGAACTATACTAAAAATTCCTGGGTTGTGGGCTCGATCCCAAGTGGGGGCATGCAGGAGGCAGCCAATCAATGATTCTCTCATTATTGATGCTTCTATCTCCCCCTTCCTCTCCGAAATCAATAAACTTATATTAAAAAAAAAAAAAAGCTTTCTGCTAATGCAGTGGTCAGCAAACTGCGGCTCGCCACTCAGTTGACTAATGAGTTTGCCGACTACTGGGATAGGGGCTTAATCACAAGGAACAACAACAGCTTGTAATTATTGGAATCGAGAGTCTAGGTCAGTGGTTGGCAAACTCATTAGTCAACAGAGCCAAATATCAACAGTACAACAATTGAAATTTCTTTTGAGAGCCAAATTTTTTAAACTTAAACCTCTTCTAACGCCACTTCTTCAAAATAGACTCGCCCAAGCTGTGGTATTTTGTGGAAGAGCCACACTCAAGGGGCCAAAGAGCCGCATGTGGCTCGCGAGCCGCAGTTTGCCGACCACGGCTCTACACAATCATCACACACCACATAGTGATTTTAACTAAAAACAAGTATTCAGGAAATTCAGCAACTAAGAACTTCAGGTAATATAACCTAAAAGAATCTACTAAATGATTAGAGACATTAATGGCATTTAAGTTCATATATATAAATTTTTAAATTGATTTCAGGGGGGAGGGAGAGAGAGAAAGAGAAACAGAGAGAGAGAGAGAGAGATCAATGGTGAGAGAGAATCACTGATTGGCTGCCTTCTGCATGCCCCACACTGGGGATCTGGCCCATAATCCAGGCATGTGCCCTGAAAGGGAATCAAACTGTGACCTCCTGGTTTATAGGTTGATGCTCAACCACTGAGCCATGCCAGCTGGGTGTCATTTTTAAGTTCTTAAAACAAAAGGGAAACAGTAAATATTAAAAAAAAATTTTTTTTGAAAGAGAACCAATAGAAATTCTACAAATTATGTCATTGAAATGTTTTTAAATACATATATGTATAGATTAAATGGCAGATTAATTATAGTTGAATATATGTTAGTGAATTAGAAGATACCTCTGAGAAAATGACCAAGAATATTGTACAAGGATGGTTTCTTTCTCTACTCTTTATCCTTTTTTTAATTTCATATGTAAAATACAGGTTATAAAGAATATGGGAAAAAATGGTATTAATATGAATAAAAGTTCCAGAAAGAATAATGGGGAAAGGTAATAGCTACAAAGATAATAGCTAAAATATTTTCAGAACTAATAAAAGACATACATTCTAAAGAGGCACAATGAAACTACAGAAACCCAACAACAAAGAGGTTATTCTGTGAGAGAGAAGGGGAAGAATACAAAGACACTTTGAACTAAAATAAAGGCTTTCTATTAATTCCATGTTCACTTTTAAATGAAGAAAAGGAGTTACATTAGTTTAAAGCAGTGGTGGGCAATCTCATTAGTCAACAGAGCCAAATATCAACAGTACAACAATTGAAATTTCTTTTGAGAGCCAAATTTTTTAAACTTAAACTTCTTCTAACGCTACTTCTTCAAAATAGACTCGCCCAGGCCATGGTATTCTGTGGAAGAGCCACACTCAAGGGGCCAAAGAGCCGCATGTGGCTCGCGAGCCGCATTTTGCCAACCACTGGTTTAAAGCAATGATCCGTTCCGATCTGTATATGACGTACAAGCCATTGTGAATTTGTAACACGCCCCCCCTCACTCCCCAATAAACAAAAGACTTTAGGAAAGGAAAAAATAGGCATGAATAGTTTTAAGAAAATCAGTTCCTAAGTCCTCAATCTTCATTTTGACACTTAATTTAACACCCATCTAGAAAAGAGGCATTATACAATTATCTCCTTCCCCCATCTTCCCTTTTAAAATAGACCTTTTTCCACTCCAGAAAACAAAGACATAATCCTCACAACTTGTATTAGAATCTAATAACCTCCAGAAAACAAATATTTGAAGTATTAGTATCTGGAATCTCTTTTGGCACATAAAATAGTAGTAGCGCTTCATATCTTTCCCTGTTTTACATATATTTCTGTTAAAGGTGAACCATGGGTTAGAAACTGGGTATTCTGAACCAAAGTAGGATTTTCTTAATTCAGCTATGCTGCAAAATGGAAAAGCAAAAGTAATGAAAATTTACATTTATGATCTTTTTATCTTCTACTCCAATTATTTTCAAGAAAATCATTGCCCAAAGAAAAATCAAGTGAGAACAACTCAAAGAAAGCATAAATTTAAAAAAAGACTGAAATTGCCCTGGCCCGTGTATCTCAGTTGATTGTGCCTTGCCCCTGTGCACAGAAAGGTGACTGGTTGGATTCCAGGCTGGGTTTTGGGCTCAGTCCCCAGTAGAAGGCTTGCAGGAAGCGGCAGATGGATGTTAAGCTTTCACATCAATGTTCCTCTATTCTCTCTTCCTCTCTCTCTCAAAATCAATGAAAACTAAAAAATGAATTAAATTAAAAAAGACTGAAGTCTGCCGTGACTTACTATAACCAGGTAACAAACTCAGATCAAAACCAAGGCCATATTTTCTGCCTTGAGATCCTGAAGTGAAATGGTTGTCATGATGATGAAATTAACATGGATATTTGAAATAAAAAATGAAAACAGACTTTTATAGATAAACTAGAGGCTCGGTATATGAAATTCGTGCAAGGGGGGGGGGTGTGTGTTTCTCAGCCCAGCCTGCACCTTCTCCAATCTGGGACCCCTCAAGGGATGTCTGACTGCCTGTTTAGGCCCCTCTCACAATCCAGGACTGCTGGCTCCCAATTGCTTGCCTGCCTGCCTGCCTGATTGCCCCTAACCCCTTCTGCCTGCCAGCCTGATCATCCCTAACCCAGCCTTGGGCAAACTACGGCCCGCGGGCCGGATCCAGCTGTTCTATCCGGTTCTCTTGCTCTCCCCTCCGCTCCTTTACTTTGAATTTATATTAGTTCACACAAACACTCCATCCATGCTTTTGTTCCGGCCCTCCGGTCCAGTTTAAGAACCCATTGTGGCCCTCGAGTCAAAAAATTTGCCCCTGCCCTAACCACTCCCCTGCCAGCCTGATTGACGCCTAACTGCTCCCCTGCCAGCCCGATTGCCCCTAACTGCCCTCCCCTGCAGGCCTGATCGCCCACAACTGCCCTCCCATGCCAGCCATCTTTGACCATATGGAGGCGGCCATCTTGTGTGTTGGAGATATGGTCAATTTGCATATTACCTCTTTATTATATAGGATATTACATGATCTAACTGACTGGCTAGTCTATGTGAACTGACGTTGTCAAATAAGTTCTATGCAGACATTTTCCATGGACTAAATGAGCTAAGTATACAGGTCCAAGTTTTAAAGACCCAAAAATTATAAATTTTTTTATAAAAAATATTGTATTAGTAAAGGCACCCAAAATTTAACAGTAATTAAAATTTGCAATGACTTCTAAGTATTTGGTTAAAAATACAATCTAGAAGTAACAAGTATATTACTACCCATTTCTTGAGTCTTGAAAAAAGTCTTTTCAGTATATTTCACCCAAATTCAGAAAGACAATGATTCTTAATTACAATTTTTATCTTTTTAAATGTTAGGTTGTTAGATGATTTTTGGAAATTAACTCAAAAGAAAGCACTGAATGATAATACTATAGCAAAAATCTTTCCCTACCCATTTTATTATATGACACAGTACTTATATAAATAAGATTTCACAGTACTTATATATATAAAAAACAAAAAAAAAAGTTTAAAAAATTGCAGCTGAATGTTTTATTCTAGCAATAAATAATATTTATTCATGGATATGTGAATTAAATGAATAAAGAAGGAAAACATCAATTCATCTGTTTTAAGAGATATATTTCTAAAATAATTATACACAATATGTTTAATAATTGTAAATATCTGTAATATAATTTTGGATTGAATATTTATTAATAACTATAAAGGTAACTCAATCCATTAAAAAATGAACCTTTTAGTGACAGGAATATTATTTAATTTAACATTAAATATTTAAATTATCTCTTTATTAACATTTATCTCTTTATTAAAGTATAATAGGATAAGTTAAAATCTTTCTATCCCATAAAAACACATCACATGAAGTTAAAATAGATATATAAAGTCAAAATCCTGTGAGAAATTGAAAGAAAATATAAATTTAAGAAGAAAAAGGCACAACATAGTATTTTCAACTTAAAGAGGATATAGTCCACTTTTAATAATATTTTTAAAATAGATGTTGCTGAATATGAAATCATAATTATCTTTAGATATCACTGGATACATACAAGTGTCAAACAGGTTTTATTTTAAAATATCAATATATCTTTAAAAATGTGTAACAAGGCATATACTTAATTAAAAGCTTAAGGGAATCTCAAGCAATAAAAGATCAAAGACCAATGTCATAGAAGTTAGTGATGGAACACTTACTATTTTTCTCCAAAGTGCACTATTTCTCTGTCTACCTGAAGAATATCTAACAGCCGCACTCTAAGAAATTGCAATGTGAAAAACCTTTCAGTGTAATTTTATAAAGAAAATACTAAAAGAGTACTAAGAGAAAAACTTCAAATTCTGTAAATTCCCTAAATCATGACAAAACTTGTTTTGGAGAAAAACCTCTACAAAGATGGAGAAAGTAAATTTAAAAGTTCCTAAAATCTATTCAACTGCTAAGTATGGGAAATACTTAAGAGGGTGCTATGCCAGACTGTCAAAAACTTAAGTTTGACCACATACTCTCCAAGGTTACAGGAAACAGGAATTCGCATATATTAAGGATAAATTAAGTAAAATCAGGTATAAGAAAATTAGAAATGTATCTGACCTGATACAGCAGCTCTACTTCTATATTCATTCTACAGATATACTTGTGTGTGTGCAAAATTACCCATACAGAAGGCTAACTTACTCAAAATTTTTGGGGGGGGCCCCAGTAGATAACACCATAAATGTGGTGGTAATGAATAATAACAGTACAACATAAAATGAAATGGTACATTGAAAAGAATGGAGATACTCTTAATAAACTCTCATGGATGGTCTTCAGACATACTCATTTTTAGAAGATTAGAAAACGTGTGCATAGGATACTACCAATTATGTAAGTGTAAGGCGGTGAGACGAGAATATACATTTTGTTTTAACTCATAAATACTGATAGGAAAAACAAGAAACTGGGAACATCATTTGCCTCTGGGATAGGAAAGAGAGAGGTTGGGACTTAAAAGCAACACTTGCCTTTTTTCCTTTTGAGGTTTCAGAATCCTCATCTTCATCTATACTGAGTAGATTTGCCTCACTGCATATAAAATAAGGGAGGAAGAAACCTTAAATGGCAATTATGACCCATACATTAAATTCAGTTTTATCCTCTTTGTTCACCTAATAATTCAGGGATCAGCAAACTTTTTCTGTAAAGGGCAATAGAATAAATATTTTAGGCTTTGTAGACCATACTATTGCCATGTCAACTACTCATCTTTTCCATTATAGTATAAAAGCCACCATAGATTACCAGTATATGTAGAGTTGTGTTCCAATAAAACGATTAACAAAAATCTAGTGGTGGGCCAGACTGGGCCTGTGAGGCATCATGGTTTGTTGATCCCCACCATAAATGAATAAAATATTTGTCGTCTTATATACAGATTTCATATATGGTTACTCATTTTTACTTTCTGTCTTGGATTTAAAATTAGGGGGAAAGGACAGAGAAACAAACTGGTAGAAAACATTAGCTAATGAAAAGGAAGTAATTCCAACAGTATTACCACAATAAAATAGCTAATACCTCTTCCACTTTGAAAGAACTATCAACTCTTCACTGAGAATCACTGGCCTGCGATTTAAAAAAATCAGACTGATATATCTATTAATAAACAGTTCATGTTAATATCAACTTGTTCAAAAAGCAAGAGCCACTGAGGATCCACTTATAATGAGGAACCAAAGAGTATGATTCATAAATAAAACATACAGGACAGGTAAGCACCTTAAAAGACAATTTTTTACATACCCACGACAAATCTTTTCAAATACCCACAACAAATCTTTTCAAAATACACCCTTGTGAAGGCAACTCTATAAGCTATTTTCAGTGAAATCCTAACTATTTATAGTAAAAACATAAAATGTTTGTTTCATTACTGCTTATATAGATCCCAACTTTTTTAATGCTAAAAATTCTCTCCTTCCAAACACTTTACAAAAATATTTTTAAAATGATATACTTTCTACTCAATTTAATTCCAATTTTTCAAAATGGCTATCTTTGTTACAGAACCTATGTACTAAATGTCTGTAACATAAACTACTTTAAATGGAAAAATAATCAGAAATAAAAGACCATAAAATATCAATTTTAAGAGAGAAATTTACCAGTTCTAAGCTCTCCTTCAAATAAAACTTCACTTCAGTTCAATAGCTCATAGGTGAAGGCACATAAAATAGTAATGATGAATGGAGCTGTTGCCCAGAAAGAAGTGAAGCACCTACAATATTTAGCCAATATACTCTGAATGACTTCTTGTGTAAAATTTCTAAAACATACTTACAGTTTTGGTAGAACTTGGTGTATATATTTGTGTTTCTCTAAATTTGCTATTTGTTCTGATTAAGGAAAAACTCAGATCAATAAACCCAGAAACTATAGCAATGCTGAATCTGTAATACAAATTCTTTATGATGCAAAAGGTTTTATTAAAACCACTATTTGAAATTTTTCACAGAAGTAATTCCAAGTACATTAACAAATATAATGAACACTTTGCTTAGCTTCTGTCTGGGTCAACACCTGTGTTTATCATTTATAGTGTTTCTGCTCTCTCTGGTGATAATCTGATCTGAGATGTACGTGGTAGTTAGGGTGTAAATGGGAAGAAAGTTACTACAGGATCTAAACTTTCATACAAAATTCAGAGGTCTTAATCTAGGTTCACTTACTCAAGATAAATGGTAGCTTTTCAAATCACTGAACAGAATCCCGTGTTTATTTTTACTAAGGAACAATTTATTTAGTTGGAAATCTGTAGTATGATTGATATTTAATTATAAGGTTATATATATTGCATGCACTTATTTATACATTTCAAAAGATAAATATAACACAAAATTATTTACCAATAAAGGACTGCTTTTTCTTCATTAATGCTATTATAAAAGAGTCAATATTTTCTTAAGAATACCATACTCTTAAAAGTATTTTCACAGAAAATAATTTATATTATTTTTCTAATAAAAGTTTCATTCTTATAAAATATCTGAGGGGAAAAAATCTTACTCTTTATCTGTATCTCCTTCACTTTCATCTCCATGATCAAAGCTCCAATTATTTTTAAAACCTCCATCTCTCTTAGATTCTGATCTAGTTAAAGCTGAAATAAAAACAGAGATAAGTATTCATTAATAGAGCTATTATCTATAAAATGAAATTAAGCATTCCCCAAGTTCTTTTAGTCTAGATTTTCTTTTCACTTGAATGCCTTTGATTATTGCTTATGAACACCTTATTTCCTCTAAAGAGAGAAAGAACACTTTAATGTCATCCATATGTGTGTTTGCTAGAAAAAGCAGCTCAAATTTGTAAAATACAATGAAAATGGGAACACACACACCCATGAATATGTATGAAATATTTTTAAAAATCAACCCTGTATCTCCATAATTGATCACTGATTCTAGAAATCAGTGCCTGTTTGCTTGCCTTATTTATGAGAACCATATCCAGACCACTAACTGACCTTTTCTTTACCTCCATCATCTCTACCTTTTAACAGAAGAGAAACAAATAAAAGATTTCTGTGTTGGCAATATGATGAACTTGATTTATCAAAAACAACAAAAAACCTCCATATCAGAACACCAAACATGCTCATTATGAGTTTTAAAAACTTTATAAGTGCATGGCTGAAAACCGTTGAAGTCATAAACAACTGGTAAGTGGGAACCTGGAGAAATAAACTTCTGAAGTTGTCATTTGAAGCCACATGACAAAATCCTGATGACCTAGAGCCTGGTGTTTAAGATCAAGTTTAGGGCCCCAGAACCCTGGCTGGTGTGGTTCAGGTGGTTAAGCATGGTCCCATGCACCAAAAGGTCGCCATTTGATTCCTAGGGTCAGAGCACATGCCAACATTTCAGGCTCAATCCCCAATAGGGAGTGTGCAGGAGTGTGTTTCTCACACATCGATGTGTGTCTCTCTCCCTCCCTCCATCTCTATCTAAAATCAATATATATATAAAGTTTGGGGACACAGCAAAATGAAGGATCAGACTGAATACCAGAACACCTGAAGGGCAACACTCTGATTGGGTGAACTAGGGTAAAACAAAGAAACTCACTGAAGAACTCAACAATGGGAATAATAATAATGTCCTGTCCTTGCCTCTGGATTTTTGGATTGAACTATATACTAAGTATATATTCCCATGATTAGAGAATTCCTAACCATAAACTAACAATAACTCAGATTTGGGACCAAATGTTTTATAACATACACTAGAGGCCTAGAGCATGAAAATTCATGCACTGGAGGGGGGTCCCTCAGCCCAGCCTGCCCCCTCTCACAGTTGGGAGCCCTCAGGGGTGGGAGGCGACCCGGCAATCAGGGGAAGGCGACGCCCCCATCACACCTCTGCTGCTGCCACTGCCAGCAGCACAAGCCTCAGCCAGCCCTGGATACCTGAGCCTCGGGCGGCCCTGGGCAGCTGGGCAGCCACCATCCGAGGCTTGCCTGTGCCTTGGGCCGGCCCTGGGTGGCTGGGGGACTGAGAAGATTGGGGGACTCTGGAGGCAGGCAGGCCTGGCCTTGCCGCGTGCCTGTCACCCCAGCAGGGCTGAGGGGACTGGGCGCTGCCATCTTGTGGCTGTGGGCACTGCCATCTTTGAGGGCATGGCAGCTAATTAGCATATTCCCTCTTTATCGGCTGTGGATGCTGCCATTTTTTAAAAATATATTTTACTGATTTTTTTACAGAGAGGAAGGGAGAGGGATAGAGAGTTAGAAACATGGATGAGAGAGAAACATTGATCAGCCGCCTCTTGCACACTCCCTACTAGGTATGTGCCCACAACCAAGGTATATGCCCTTGACCGGAATCGAACCTGGGACTCTTGAGTCCGCAGGCTGACACTCTATCCACTGAGCCAAACCGATAGGGCGATGCCACCATTTTTTGAGGGCGGGGAAGTCAATTAGCATATTCCCTCCTTATTGGCTGTGGGCGCTGCCATCTTTGAGGGCAGGACAGTCAATTAGCATATTCTCTCCTTATTGGCTGTGGGCACTGCCATCTTTGGAACAGTGTGAGGGTCAATTAGCATATTTCCTCTTTATTACATAGGATGGCCCAGAAAAGCCCATAATTTGAAAAGTCTCACAAGAAAAATGCTCACTAAATAAAAGAGAAATACAAATCAAAACTATAATGAGATACTAGTTTGCACCCATTAGGATGGCTATTTCTTTACAAAAATTAAATATAATTAGTAGTGACAAAAATGTGGAGGAATTGAAACTCTTATGCACTACTGGTGGGAATGTAAAATGCTCCAGCCACTGTAGGAAAAGTTGGGCAGTTGACTAAAAAGTTAAACATAAAATTACCCTATGATCCATCAACTCCACTTCTAGGTATACTAGGTGTACAGGTTAATAATGCAGATTTTTTCAATAGATGGAGTTACACATATGTTGATATATATGCGATTTGATATGTATGCTATTTTGTTGTATTGACAACAAGCTTCAAAACTTCCTATGTCAAATTTTCTGAAGGTGTTAGCATATTTTTACACTTAAAAGTGTTGAATTTCGTAAAGTTTTAATTCATTACTTTATTTTGAAGAAAAGTGCTGCTGAATACTTCGGGAAGCTTATGGTGAACATGCTCCATCTCAAGATACTTGTGAACACTGGTTTAAATGCTTTAAAAGTGATGATTTCGATGTGAAAGACAAAGAATGTCCAGGTCAACCGAGAAAGTTTGAAGACCAACCATTACATGCATTATTGGATGAAGATGCATGTCAAACTCAAAAAAAATTTGCAGAAAGATTAAATGTTGCTCAGCAAACAATTTCTAATCGTTTACAATCAATGGGAAAGACTTAAAGGAAGGAAAATGGGTGCCACATCAACTGAACGAAAGACAAATGGAAAACTGAAAAGTCATTAGTAAAATGTTGCTTCAAAGGCATGAAAGAAACTCTTTTTTTGCATCGAATTGTGGCTGGCGATGAAAAGTGGATTTATTTTGAGAATCCCAAATGCACAAAACTATGGGTTGATCAGGTCAACCATCAACATTGACTGCAAGGCCAAATCGCTTCGGAAAGAAGACAATGCTATGCGTTTGGTGGGATCAGGCAGGTGTGGTGTATTATGAGCTTCTAAAACCAGGTGAAACCGCTAATACTGATCGCTACCGACAACAAATACTCAATTTGAACCACGCTTTGATGGTGAAACGACCAGAATGGGCCAGAAGACACGGCAAAGTAATTTTGCTTCATGACGCACTATCACACACTTCAAAACCAGTTAAAGACACATTAAAAGATCTTGCCTGGGAAGTATTAACCAACCCACTGTATTCACCAGACCTTGCTGTTCCGATTGATGGCACATGCACTTTCTGAGCAGCACTTCAAAACATTGGAAGAAGTGGAAAATTGGGTCTCTGAATGGTTTGCCTCAAAACAAGAAACGTTCTATTGGAACGGTATCCACAAATTACCTGAAAGATGCGGGAAATGTGTAGCTAGCGATGGACATTACTTTGAATAAAGCACTTTTGATGTTTCTCTTGAAATTATCGTGTTTTCTTTGATTACAAAATCCGTATTATTAACCGATACACCTAGTATACCAAACAAATAACTGAGGGCATGGACTCTGACACTTGTACACCAATATTATAGCAGCATTATTCACAACAGCCAAAAGGTGGAAACAACCCAAATGTCCACCAACAGATGAATGGATCAACAAATCATGTTCAGTACACACACACACACACACACACACACACACACACAATTCATCCATAAGGAATGAAATTCTGATTCATGGTACAACATGGATGAGCCCTGAAAACATTACACTGAGTGAAATAAACCACTCAGGCAAATATTGTAAGATTCCACTTATATGAGGTACCTAGAATAGGCATTTTCAGAAAGTAGAACAGCAGCAGCTAAAGGGAGAGTCGAATGGAGAGTTATGTTTTAATGGGTAGTTTTTGTTTAGGATGATGAAAAAGTTCTGAAAATGGATAGTGTAGATAATTGCATAACATTATGAACACAGTGCCAATCCGCAAAACTGTACACTTAAAAATGGTTAAAATGGTAAATTTTATGTTATGTATATTTTACCACAATAAGGAAATGTTTGTAAAGACAAAAAACAAACAAAACTTCTAAATGACTAACATAATTCGATATAAATCGTCTCTTAATAAATACAAAAGTTAGGGGGTTAGGTAGAAGATAAAGGGAAGATAAATTGTGATGGAAGGAGACTTTACTTGGTGTGGTAAACACACAATACAGTATACAAATAATGTATTGTAGAACTGTACACCTGTATAATTTTATTAACCAATATCTCCCAAATAAGTTCGATTATATATTATATTAGGGAAGGTATGGGAGGGTGGGGGTAAGGGGGTGAGATCAACCAAAGGACTTGTATGCATGCATATAAGCCTAACCAATGGACACCAGGGGGGTGAGGGCTTGAGTGGGGAGGGGCAATGGGGGGATAATGACACATTTGGGTTGTTTCCACGCTTCCATATATATAATTTCAATGCAAGCCTCAAGAAAAGAATTTCAAAATACGTGCATTCACAACCAAAAATATCATTAAACAGAAGAAATTACATCATTAAGAGTAAATTTGAGGGAGAACCAAGACAGCATAGGCAAACACCGATACTGGTTACCGCCACAACCACATCAAAATTACAACTAAAATACAGAACAACGATCCTTCAGAACTGCCTGCAATCTGGCTGAATGGAAGTCCTACAACTAGAGAAGTCAAGAAAGTACAATGAGACTGGTAGGAGGGGCAGAGGCACAGAACAGGCTGGTCTGACACCCACATGCCATTTATTTTTATATCAAGTGGGATATCTAGGCTGCAGAAGACCACCCCCACTCCCACCCCTCACCATGAGAAGAAAGGGGTCCCAGCCCCACACTAGATCCCCAGCCCAGGGTTCCAGACCTGGGAAGAGAAGTCCCCATAACTTCAGTGGGGATTTTCTCAAAGTGGCACAAAGGCTGCTGGAGATCCAGGAGTTCCTCTTCAAGGGCCAGTGCACAGACTTACTCGGACTCTCTCCTTCTGGGTTCCAGCACTTGGGCAGAGGCTTTGGGGGATCCAGGGGCATACGGGAAGGAACTGGATTGTCTGGCATTGTGGCAGGAACTCAGGGGTGGCTTTCTCCCAGACATGGGTGGCTCACAAGGATCACTGTTCCTGTGCTGAGACTCTCCCCTCACCCCCATCACAGAGCTGGCAGTCATATCTGAGTTCCCATCAGCATGGCCCACACTGCTTGCTCTGCCCTAGTGATTCCCCAAGACCCCACCCCACCCAAATCGCAGCCCCACCCAAGCTGTTTGAAGCAGCTTTTCCATACAAATGGCCTATGCTGGCTCAAGCTTCAGACTTGCTAAAATCTCTCAAACAAGCAGCACCTGGAGACAGCTTACCCTAAACCTATCAATAAAAGGCCCAAGACCAGGCACTATCACCTGCCTGCCTTGCTTTACAGCTGGGCCTCACCTGGGCGCTTCCAAGCCCAATAAAACTAGCAGCCATCTGCTGATCTCTCTGTAGCTCCTGCCCAGTGGCCTCAGAGAGTGGCTGACTTTGCACCTCCTGACAGCCAGTGTACCTGGGGGACAGCTTCAGACCATGCCAGATTACAACTCTACATATACACAAGTTTCATACTCAAGGACCAGACTCAGTGATCATCAGAGCCCACTGAAGCAAGTCCTACTCCATAGGGGTGTCTCACAGCACCCCTTCCATTGTAAATGCAGCTGGTCCTCACAGTCAATTGACCTGGAGGTCAACTCCTCCCAGTGCCACCAGTAGCAATCAAGGCTCAACTACAAGATTGTGCACACAGCCCACACAGGGGAGCAGCGCACCCTTGAGTTTCCAGCTCAGCTGACTGGGGAGGCTTAGCCCCTGGGACCTAGAGGATACCTACTACACAAGGCAACACTACCAATTCCAGGATACATGGCAGCTCTTCCTAATACAAAGAAACAAACACAGGGAAGCAACCAAAATGCAGAGACAAAGAAACATGTTACAAATGAAGGAAATGGAAGCAAGCAAACTACTGGATACAAAGTTCAAAACAATAGTTATAAGGTTGCTCAAGGATCTTAATGAGAGCTTCAAGGGACTTAATGAGAGCTTCAAGAGACTCACAAGAATCTTAGTGAGAATGTCAAAGACATAAAAAAGGACCAGTCAGACATTAAGCACACACTAACTGAAATAATTAATAATTTACAGGGAGTCAACAGGAGAGTAGAAGATTCCAAGAATCAAATCAATAATTCAGAATATGAGGAAGCAAACACCACCCTACAGCCTTGATGGCCCCCAACTGCCCTCCCTTGCAGGCCTGGTCCCTCCCAACTGCCCTCCCCTGCTGGCCTCATCGCCCACAACTGCCCTCCTCTGCTGGCCATCTTGTGGTGGCCATCTTTGACCACCTGGGGGTGGCCATCTTGGAGTGATGGTCAATTTGCATATTACCTCTTTATTATAAAGGATAACATATATTTGCATAAGACCTACACACATCCTCTCATATGGTATATTTTAAATCATCTCTAGATTACTTACAATACCTAATACAATGTAAATTCTTTCTATGTAAATAGTTGTTATACTGTATTGTTTAAAAAATAATGACCAAAAAAAAGTCTGAACTTTTTCAGACACAACCATGGTAGGCCTAACCACAAGGTACACAACACTAGCAACAATGCAAATTTAAAAAAAATATATTTTGATCGATAGTACTTGAATCTGTGGATGCAGAATTTGTGGATATGCAGGGCCAATTGTATATGCATTCTGAAAAAGGCAAAACTATTGGGACAGTAAAAAGAAATCCATGGTTTCCAAGGGTGAGGTGGAGGTAGGGAGGGACTGAGGGATGAATAGGTGGAGCACAGCCCTAGCCGGTTTGGCTTGGCTCAGTGAATAGAGCACCGGCCTGCTGACTGAAGGATTCCCAGTTTGATTCCAGTTACGGGCCCATGCCCAGGCTGTGGACTCGATCCCCATAGGGGGCGTGCAGGAGGCAGCCGATCAATGATTCTCTCTCATCATTGATGTTTCTATCTCTCCCTCTTTCTTCCACTCTCTCTGAAAACAAAAAAAGAAACATATTTTAAAAAATAATAATAATGCACCCCTATGTTCACAGCAGCACAATTCACCATAGCTAAGATTTGGAAACAGCCTAAGTGCCCATCAGCACATGAGTGGATTAAAAAACTGTGGTACATCTACACAATGGAATACTACGCTGTGGTAAAAAAGAAGGAATTCTTACCATTTGCAATAGCATAGATGGAACTGGAGAGCATTATGCTAAGTGAAATAAGCTAGTCAGAGAAAGATAAATATCACATGATCTCACTAATTTATGGAATATAATGAACAACATAAACTGATGAACAAAAACAGATCCAGAGACAGAGAAGCATCGATCAGACTGTCAAACCGCAGAGGGAAGGTAGGGGAGGGTGGGGGTGAGAGGGTGAGACCAACCAAAGGACTTGTATGCATGCATATGGGCCTAATCAATGGACACAGATACCAGAGGGGTGAGGGCTTGAGTGGGGAGGGGCAATGGGGGAATAATGACACATATGTAATACCTTAATAAAGAAATTAAAAAAAAAAGGAAGATAGTGATGGCTTAAATAAAAGGGAAAAGCAAAGTGGACAAAATGGAAGTCTTACTCAAGGGAGAGCAGTTTCACATGGACTGGCCTTCAAAGCACGATTGAATAAGAATAAGCAAATTTTTGAAAATTTAAAAATAAAAGATTGAACACAGATTCCTAATCTTAGAAGACTGTGATGTTAAAAAATGATTCACCAAAAAGTTATTTTGGGAAGCAGTAAAACTATTGTTTCTCTAAGACAACAGAAGAGTAAGCATACGATGTTTATCATTTAATCCAAGAAGAAAAAAATTAATAATGTTTGCTTTCTCTAATGACCTCTTATGCTTTTATCTCGTTTTTTTCTTACTTCCTCTCCTAGTTACCTAATAAAATTTTTGTAAAAGCTCAAAAATTTTATTTTATTTTCCAAATTGGTAAAGATGATCTTGGCTAATCACAACTTACATCTGTATATCTGTACATCCGTTCTTCTGTGTTAGATCGGAGAAGATCTATCTTTCTAAGGCCAATTAAAATGCCCTCTGTATTACCATGAAAAAGGACATCAATAATGATTCATATAACCACACTAAATTTAAAAAACTGAAATTAATTTTAAATAAAAATAAAAATGAAAAATAATAATTCATCGCTGATATTTCTCTCTCTCTCCCAAATCAATAAAATTGATTTCTATCTCCCTCTTTGAAATCAATAAAAGTATATTTTAAAAAAGAACAGGTCAAGTACAGATTTTTATGGCAGTAAAAATACCCTGTATGATATTACAATGATGGATACATGTCAGTATACATTTGTCCAAACCCATAAACTCAACAACACTAAGAGTGATCCATAATGTAAACTATGGACTTTGGGTGACTATACTGTATCAATGTAGGTTTATGAATTGTAAAAAATGTACCACTCCAGTGAGGGATGGAGATATTTGTGGAGGCTGTGCATGTGCAAGGATAGGAAGTATATGGGAAATCTCTGTATCTTCCTCTCTACTTTGCTGTAAACCTACAACTGCTCTTTAAAAAAAATAAAAATAAAAACAAGTGTTTAAAGAAATAAGTAAAACTTTTGGATGGTTAGGAAAAAAATAGTCCTCTTCTTTCCAGTTTTATTGAAATACTAGAGGCCTGCAGGGATCAGGCCAAAACCGGCTCTTCAACATCCCCCGAGGGGTCCCAGATTGCAAGAGTGCACAGGCCAGGCCAAGAGACCCCACTGGTGCACGATCAGGGCTGGGGAGGTACCACAGGAGGGATCCAGGGCATATCCGGCCCATTTCAACCCCAACAGCAAACTAACATACTGTTCAAAGCGTCTGACCCCTGGTGGTCAGTGCGCGTCATAGTGACTGGTCAAACGAACGGTTGGACACTTAGCATATTAGGCTTTTATTATATAGGATAATGAACACACAGCACTGTTTAAATTCAAAGTGTGCATTGTAGCCCTAACTAGTTTGGCTCAGTGGATAGAGCGTCGGCCTGCGGACTGAAGGGTCCCAGGTTCGATTCTGATCAAGGGCATGTACCTTGGGTGCGGGCACATCCCCAGTAGGGGGTGTGCAGGAGTCAGCTGATCAATGTTTCTCTCTCGATGTTTCTAACTCTCTCCCTCTCCCTTTCTCTCTGTAAAAAATCAATAAAATATATATTTTTAAAAACAAAACAAAAAAAACCCGAAGCGTGCAGCATAATGACTTGACTTACATACATTGTGAAATGATTACCACAAGTCCAGTTAACATCCATCGTCTCATAAATACAAAAAAAAGTGATTTTTCCTTGTGATGAAAACTCTTAGGATTTACTCTTAACATATACTTTCAAATATAACACATAGGAGAGTTAACTATAGTGATCATTTTGTTCATTACATCCGCAGTACTTATATCTTTAATAAAAGGAAGTTTGTGTCCTTTGACCACCTTCATCAAGTTCTCCACCCCCCTTCATCCCTGGCCTCTGGTAACAAACCTGAACTTTTTCTGAGTTTATTTTCTTTCAAGATTCCACATTAAGTTAGATTATATATTTGTCTTTGTCTGACTTATTTCACTTAGCATAATGCCTTCAAGGTCCATTCATGTTGGTGCAAATGGAAGAATTTCCTTCTCTTTTATGGCTAAAAAAATTCTCTTGTGTGTGTATATATATATGTAACATATATCCCATCCTATATAATAAGAGTAATATGCAAATTAACCATCACTCCGCTACACCCAGAAGCCACGCCCACCAGCCAATCAGGAGGGAATATGCAAATAAACCCAACCAAGATGGTTACGGCCACAGAGGGCAGGAGGGAGGCTTGGGTTTCCCCAGCAATAGAGGAAGCCAAGCTTTCAGCCTGCCCTTGCTGGCCTAGGCCTCCACTCAAGGCTACAAAGTTTCAATGATAGAAGATACATAAGTCCAAACAGAAATGGCGGCAGCCACAGAGCTGGAAAGAGCAGGAGGCTAGGGTTGCCCCCGGTGATGGAGGAAGCCAAGCTTTCCGCACACCCTGGCCGGCCCAGGCCTCTGCTTAAGGCTACAAAGTTTCAATTATAGAAGATACATAAATCCCCCCAAAATGGCTGCCGCCACCGAGCAAGCAGAAGGCTTGGCTCCACCCTAGGCTACAAAGTTTCAATTGTAGAAGATAAATAAACCCCAGATACCAGGGCCTCTGCTTGGGTCGCCAGGGGGCGTGGCCGGCCTGCAAACCACCACAGGCCCCTCGCCCAGGCCACCTCACACCCCAAGGGAAGCCCCACCCTGATCCGGGACACCCTTCAGGGCAAACCAGCTGGCCCCCACCCATGCATCAGGGCTCTATCCTATCTAATAAAAGAGTAATATGCAAATTGACCATCACTCCAACACACAAGATGGCTGCCCCCATGTGGTCAAATATCCTGCCCCCATGAGGACACAAGATGGCCACCACAAGATGGCCAGCAAGGGAGGGCAGTTGGGAGGGACCAGGCCTGCAAGGGAGAGCAGTTGTGGGCGATCAGGCTAGCAGGGGAGGGCAGTTGGGAGGTACCCAGGCCTGCAGGGGAGGGCAGTTGGGGGAAAACAGGCTGGCAGGGGAGCAGTTAGGCATCAATCAGGCTGGCAAGGGAGTGGTTAGGGGTGATCAGGCTGGCAGGCAGAAGCGGTTAGGGGCAATCAGGAAGGCAGGCAGGCGAGCAGTTGGGAGGCAGCAGTCCTGGATTGTGAGAGGGATGTCCGACTGCCCGTTTAGGCCCGATCCCACTGGGATCGGGCTTAAATGGGCAGTAGGACATCCCTCGTGGGGTCCCAGATTGGAGAGGGTGCAGGCTGGGCTGAGGGACACCCCCCCCCCCCCGTGCACCGGACCTCTAGTGTGTATATATATATACACACATATATACATATATACATATATACATACACACACACACACACACACACACATATAAAACATATATACACACACACACATACACACATACACATATATATATATATATATATATTACACTAGAGGCCCGGTGCACAAAATTCATGCACAGGGGAGTGGCGTGTCCCTCAGCCCGGCCTGCACCCTCTCGCAATCTGAGACCCCTTGGGGGATGTCTGACTGCCGGTTTAAGCCCGATCCCACAGGGATACGTCTCACAATCTGGGACTGCTGGCTCCTAACCGCTCACCTGCCTACCTGCCGGATCACCCCTAACCACTCTGCCTGCCTGATTGCCCCTAATCACTCTGCCTGCTTGCCTAATCGCCCCTAACTGCTCGCTTGCCTGCCTGATTGCCCATAACCACTCGCCTGCCTGCCTGCCTGATCACCCCTAACTGTTCACCTGCCTGCCTGACTGATTGCCCCTAATGGCCTCTGCCTTGGCCCCTGCAGCTTCATCCAGAAGGATGTCAGAAGGTTGTTTGGCTGTCTGGTCTAATTAGCATATCACGCTTTTATTATTATAGATTACACTAGAGGCCTGGTGCATGAATTCGTGCACGGTGGGGTTCCTCCAGCCTAGCCGGTGATCGGGACTGATCGGGGCTGTCTCCCTCAGTCTGGGGGGACCGTGGGAGGTTGGCTGGCCGCGGGAGGTTGGCTGTAGGAGTGTACTGACCACTAGGGGGCATCTCCTGCATTGAGTGTCTGCCCCATGGTGGTCAGTGTGCATCATAGCGACCAGTCATAACGGTCGCTTAGGCTTTTATATATGAAGATCATCTTTAGAGGTAAGCACCTAAACTGCAGCCCCACACAACAATTTCAAAACTACAACTAAAAGACAGAACGGACACCATCCAAACCACAGGAAAGCTGGCTGAGTGGAAAATCTACAACTAGAAGGAAAGAGGAAAGCTCACGGAGAAGGAGCGGCAAAGAGCTGAGGTACAGAGACACGCGCGTGCAGAGAGGAAGGGCGGCGGAGTGCCTAGCTGGCTTTCTCTGGCGGGAGGGGGAAGGAAGCCCCCGACTGCACTGAACCTCAGTTCCAGGCGTAACCCTGTGGACCCAGGCTCATACAGGGGGAGTTTGGACTGTCAGGTAGAGAGAAAGGCACACAGAGACTCGGAGACCGGGGAGAGCCGCGGCGGGAGGGGTCTGGAGGCACGAGTGCGCACAAAGACTGACTGCGGAAGTTACCACAGGCTATCCCTAGCGGAAGGGAGTCGGAAGCTCCTGACTGCACTGAATCGCAGTTCCGACTGCACTGAACCACAGTTCCGGGCGAGCCCCTGGGGACCCACACTCTTACGGGGGAAATCTGGACGGTAAGGCGGAAACTCGGGAATCGCGGAAGGCAGAGGTCTGGAGGCGCAGGGTTGATGGGAAGCCAAGACTGTCTGCTCCTCCCTGAGACTCCGCCCCATCCAAGCTGAGCACAGAGGCTTTTGCAATTTTGCAAGTCTTGTCCCATAAGGGTGTCTCCAGCACAGAAGTTCTCCCAGCATAGACACAGCTGATCCTCACAGCCAATTGGCCTGGAGGTCAATTCCTCCCAGTGATACCAACAACAATCAAGACTTAACTACAACAAGGCTGTGCACACAGTACACAAAGGGGTGCACCAAGAGTGTCCACCTCAGGTTAACTGGGGAGGCCGACCCACTGGGCCATATAGGAAACCTAGCACACAAAGCTACCCTACCAACTCAGGGAAGCAGTGAAAAATGGGGAGACGAAGAAACAGATCACAAACGAAAGAAATGGAGGAAAACAAACGACTGGATATAGAATTTAAAACCACGGTTATAAGGCTTTTCAAGAATATCCTAGAAAAGGCCGATAAATTTAGTGAGACCCTCAAAGATATGAAAAAGGACCAACTAGAAATTAAACATACACTGACTGAAATAAAAAATATTATACAGAGACCCAACAGCAGACTAGAGGAAAGCAAGAATCAAGTCAAAGGTTTGAAATGCAAAGAAGCAAAAAACACTCAGCTGGAAAAGCAAAAAAAAAAAGAAGAATCCAAAAAGTTGAAGATAGTGTAAGAAGCCTCTGGGACAACTTCAAGCGTACCAACATCAGAATTACGGGGGTGCCAGAAGAAGAGAGAGAGCAAGCTACTGAAAACCTATTGGAAGAAATAATGACTGAAAACTTCCCCCACCTGGTGAAAGAAATAGATTTACAAGTCCAGAAAGCGCACAGAACCCCAAACAAAAGGAATCCAAAGAGGACCACACCAAGACACATCATAATTAAAATGCCAAGGGCAAAAGACAAAGAGAGAATCTTGAAAGCAGCAAGAGAAAAACAGTTAGTTACCTACAAGGGAGCACCCATACGATTGTCAGCTGATTTCTCAACAGAAACTATGCAGGCCAGACTGGAGTGGCAAGAAATTTTCAATGTGATGAATAGCAAGAACCTACAACCAAGATTACTCTACCCAGCAAAGCTATCATTCAGAATTGAAGGGCAGATAAAGAGCTTCACAGATAAGAAAAAGCTGAAGGAGTTCATCACCACCAAACCAGTATTATATGAAATGCTGAAAGGTATTCTTAAAGAAGAGGAAGAAGAAAAAAGGTAAAGAGAAAAATTATGAAAAACAAATACATATCTATCAACAAGTGAACCTAAAAATCAAGTGAATTAAAAATCTAAGGAACAGAATAAACTGGTGAATATAATAGAATCAGGGGCATAGAAAGGGAGTGGACTGATAATTCTCAGGGGGAAAGGGGTATGGGGGGTGCAGGAAGAGACTGAACAAAAATCGTACACCTATGGATGAGGACAGTGTGGGGGGAGATACGGGCAAAGGGGCAAGGGGTGGGGTGGGAACCGGGTGGAGGGGAGTTATGGGGGAAAAAAGGAGAAACAATTGTAATAATCTGAACAATAAAGATTTATTAAATTAAAAAAAAAAAGATCATCCTTTATCCATTCATTAGTTGATAGACACTTAGGTTGTTTCCATGTATTGGTTATCCTATATAATAAAGAGGGAATATGCAAATTGACCATCACTTCTCCACAAATGGCAGCACTCACATTGGAAGCGGGGGTTTCCGTAACACGAGATAGCTGCACCCACAGTGGAGGCCGAGTTCCCGTAATGAGCCTTAACAAGCAATCAGCAGGGACCTGAGGCTAACCCCCCCCGGCAGGGCTTGAAGGGGGACCTCAGACAATGCCCCCCACCCTGGCGCCAGGCCAAGAGACCTCAGGCCATGCTCCCCACCCGGCAGGACTTGACGGGGGATCTCAGGATTCACCCCCACCCAGCGCTGGGTCAGGGGACCTGAGACTGCGCCCCCTGCCTGGTGGGGCTTGACAAGGGTGGGACCGGCCAGATCTGGAGCTAGCCCAGGGGTGGGCAAACTTTTTGACTCGAGGGCCACAATGGGTTCTTAAACTGGACCGGAGGACCAGAACAAAAGAATGGATGGAGTGTTTGTGTGAACTAATATAAATTCAAAGTAAAGAAGTGGAGGGGAGAGCAAGAGAACTGGATAGAACAGCCGGATCCGGCCCGCGGGCCGTAGTTTGCCCACGGCTGATCTAGCCCAATGTGGGGGGGGGGGGGTGTGTGGACCAGCTGGGTCTGGGTCTTGGTGTCATGTGGGTGGGCGGGGACTTGACTCTGGGCCCCGTGGTGTGCCCCATACTCTGACAGGAGGAAGATTTTCATATACATTTTATTAATTTTCTTTCAACTCTGACACTTCTATTATAGAGAAAGGGCAAATAGCAATATTAAAATATTTCCTCTAATCCCCTTTTAATGTGCATGAATTTCGTGCACAGGGCCACTAGTTATAAATAATGCTGATATAAACATGGGGTGCAGATATCTTTTTGACATAGTGTTTTCATTTTCTTCAAGATATATTTCCAGAAGCAGATTTTCTGGATCACATGATAGTTCTATTTTTAATTTCTTGAGGAACCTCCGTAGTTTTCCATAGTTGTTGTACCAATTCACAATCCCACCAATAGTACACAAGGGTTTCCTTTCTCCACATACTCTCCAGTATTTATCATTTCTTGTCTTTTTTATGATAGCCATCTAACAGGCCTGAGATGATATCTAATTGTGGTTTTTATTTGCATTTCACTAATGATTAATGATACTGAACACCTTTTAGTGTATCTGTTGGCCATCTATATGACTTATTTGGACAAGGTCTATTCAGGTCCTTTGCCCATATTTTAGTTGGATTATTTGATTTTTGTGTTGAGTTGTGAGAGTTCCTTCTGTCTTTTGGATACTAACCTCTTATCACATATGGTTTGCAAATATTTAATAAAGTCTTTAAAATATTTTTTTAACATAAAGAAAACATAAGGAATACATTACAAATAGATTTTCAAATTCTGTTACCTCAGCTTGCATAGCTGACTGGCACTCTTGTGCCATCATAAAAACTAAAGAAATGAACAGTAATTAACTTTTTTAAAAGTTATAATACAAAAGATCAATAACACCAAAGCATTTCCTGTTTCACAAAAAGGAGAAGACATTAGAAAACGACTACTTTTAAAAATTCTGCTCATAAAATTATTCTATTCACCCATCTGGTGTAGCTCAGTTGTTGAGCATAGTCCCTCAAAACAGAAGGTCACACAGTTCGATTCCCAGTCAGGGCAGCTGCCCAGGTTGTGGGCTCGATCCCCAAGGAGTGTGCAGGAGTGCAAAAGGTAGCTGAAGACATGATTCTCATCATATATATATATATATATATCTTTATTGTTGAAAGTATTACATATATCCCCCTTCCCCCCTCATTGACCCCATCCAACCCGTCCTACTACCATCATTGATGTTTCTATCTCGCTCTCTTTTCCTCTACAAAATCAATAAAAATACTTCAAAATTATTATATTCATTTAAAAAATAATAATTTCATAAGACATATGTTCAATCCAAATAATTCAATCAAGATTTACTATCCAGAATATATGAAGAATCCCAATGCGCAGAAGATAGGAATGAGAAATTAATAGAAGAAACACACACAAAACTCCAAACACAAAAACTTATTGGGTATCCCAAGAACATAGAATAGAGTTTAACTCTAGATTGGTAATCAATATTTTTTGAATGCTGAATGAAAAACGAACATTTTTAATACAGCAATAAAAATATAGTAAGTTTTCACTTAAAGTCAGAACAGAGTATAATTTTACCATAGGCAAACTGATATAAATAAGAGTTGTTTCAGGAACATTTGAGATTGTGCTCCGCAGAATGTACCAAATAAATGCACAAAAAAAGATAAAAAATAAAAAGTTAAGTTCCTAAGGCATTCCAGCAACATAATAACGAAATGACATTGAACAAGCCAATGTTATTCAAGGACTTGCTGTACAGTTGTTCCTCAATTTACAATGGTGTTATGTCCCCAATAAACCCACCCTAAGTTGAAAATATGTGGAAAATGCACCTAACCTACCAATATTGTAGCTTAGCCTAGCCTACCTTAAACATGCTTAGAACACTCATATTAGCCTATAGGTGGGCATAACCATCTAAAAACCAATACACAGTTGTTTACTCTTGTAACTGCATGCCCGACTGGGAGCTGTGCTCACTGTTGCTGCCCAGCATCACCAGAGAATATCGAACATGTCACCAGCCCAGGAAACAATCAAAATTCAAAGTTCAAAGTATGGTATCTATTGAATGCAAATCACTTTCACTCCAACTTAAGTCAAAAAATTTTCAGTTGAACCATCATAAATTTGGGTCCCTTTGTATTCCCCCTCACTATAAACCAGAGTATTAGAAACTCAATGAACTATCTGATAACCCCATCAAACTGGCAAAAACTAAAATATCAGATGTTATCAAATTCGTAATGATGTGTATAAATAGGAAAGCTTAAAAACTGCTAGTTAAAGAACTTTGGAGATCAATTTAGTAATACCTAGGTGAAGATGAAATTACACATGACCAGATAATTCCATTGCTAAGAAACACCAGATAGGTGTCAGCAAAGTACAGCCTACTAAATAACTGTTTTCATAAGGGCCATGTGCTAAGAGCAGCTTTTACATTTTTAAATGGTTAAAGAAGAAAAATTAGCCCTGGTCGGTTGCTCAGTGGTTGGAGCATCAGCCCGTGCACCAAAGGGTCACAGATCCAATTCTCCATTAAGGGCATGTACTTGGGTTGTGTGTTCACATCCGGCCCCAGGTCAGGGTATGTGCAGGAGGCAACCAGTCAATGTGTCTCTCACATCGATGTTTGTCTATCTCTCTTTCTCCTTTCCGTCCTCCCTCTCTCTCTCCCTCCCACTCTCTCTGAGAAGCAATGGAAAATAATATCCACTGTGAGGATTAACAAAAAGTTTATTTAAAAAGAAAAAAATTTTTATGAGAATGTTTTATGACACATGAAAGTTATAAGAAATTCAAATTTCAGTATACAAAAAGTTTAACTGGCGCACAGCCACACTCATTTGTTTTACCCATTTTTGCTTTCTTGCTAAAATGGCAACATTGAGTTATTGTGACACAGACTGTTTGGACTGCAAAATGTAAGAGATTCACTATCTGGCCCTTGACAGAAAAAGGATGCTGACTTCCACCCTAGAAAAATATACAGATGTGCAGAAAATGTACTTTTAAAAAAAGTTGGGCCCTAGACAGTTTGGCTCAGCAGATAGAGCATCGGCCTGCGGACCAAAGGGTCCCAGGTTTGATTCCCATCAAGGGCACCTACCTGAATTGCAGGCTCCTCCCCAGCATGGGCCCTGGCTGGGACTCTTGCAGGAGGCAACCAACCACTGTGTTTCTCTCACATCGATGTTTCTCTCTCTTTCCCTCTCTCTCCCACTCTCCCTAAAAATCCATGAAAAATATCCTCGGGTGAGGATTAACAAAAACAAAGACCAAAAAAGAAAGTTGATAGTAGCAATATGAGATACAGTAAGATATTCACAGTAACAACATGTATATAAACAGTAAAAAAGTTGGATACAACATACATCCACATATGGAAATGTATGAATAAAATGTAGTATATTCATACTATGAA